>NC_087477.1:49853179-50164208 GCF_036417665.1 Passer domesticus
GACAGGCATGGGGATGTGCCCCTGCAGCCCATGGAGGAGCATGGGGATGCAGAGATCCAGGAACCTGTGGGGGAGGCTCACACTGAGGAGGCTCCTGGCAAGAACCTATGGACATGCATACTGCAGGCAAGTTTCCTGATGGGATTTGTCACCTTGTAGGGGACCCACACTGAGGCAGGCTGTCCTTGAAGGACTGCAGCCCATGGAAAGCGATCTACATTCATTGTGACCCTAGGGAGGACATATGCTGGAGCAGTTTGATACTGAGGACCTGCACGCCATGGAAAGGACACATGCTGGAGTAGTTTGTGCATAAATGCAGCCTGTGGGAAGAAGAAGTTTGTGGAGGACTGGCTTCCATGGGAGAGACCCCAAAATATAGCAGGGAAAGAGTGTGAGGAGTCCTTCCACTGAGGAGCAAGGACTGGCAGATAGAGCACGTGATAGCAGGGATCCAGATAGGAGAAAACAAAGCTAGCATGTAGTGAGACAGCTTTTGTTTGAATCTTGCCTATAAGCAGCAAGCTTGAATGTGAAAATCTCAGACTGGGCTTACCATAAACTGTAATTTAACAATTTCTCACAGGTACCTTAAACTCAAATTCACATTTCATTGAGGGATTTAACCACACAGGTATATCAAAGATGGGGACAAGAGCTTTTAACTTACTCTTTTAAACTTTAATAAATTACATGCCACAACCACAACAGGGATAGCTGGATGACAAAAGCTTTGGCCTTTGCATGTGAAACTGATTATCAAAATGCTTGTTCATGAAATAGATAATGGAATATGTATGATGAACAAATAATAAAATCATATATCTAGTGTACCCCAGAACAGTATCCACATCATGAAATGCAGTCTGCATATACATGCACACACTTGAACAACTTCATTAACATTCAAAAGTAAATGAATGGAAAGTATTGGGAAATTCTCATTTATATTTGTCCAGAAATGAACATAAAAGAAATAATGATTTAGTTTTGAGATGGGAATGAGAGCAAATGCATCTTGAATGTATAAACACAAAACTGACACAGTTCTTTCCTTTCCTTCAGATATCTTACCAAAGAGCATTAGGAAAGAAGTAGTTTTAGCACAAGCAAAGAAAAACTTAAAAAGGGATACACAACTCAACTGCTACTTAACAATGCAAGTTCTAGACAGAATTTCAGACTTGTCTTCTAGACATTCCATATTTATTTGAGACATCTTATTACAAGCATACAAGGTAATGTGAATGCTATTCTGAGATATTTAACTTTGGTCATTCAATAAATACACATTTTAAACATCCACTCTAATATGTTTGCTTTCATTTGCAAAACTGATTATAATACAAGTTAACTGCCTGCATTGGTCCAATATTATTTTTTCTTTGTTAATGGGCAACATGTTTCTGTTTGTGTTTACTTCTTTATCTGGATTTTATAATAGTACACTACTTTGCACATTTGGGACGAGGGGGTTGACAGTTTAGGTAAAATATACTATTTTGATTCAAAACTTTTTCTAAAAGTAGAATTAAATAATACACCAGGAGAATATTTTTTTACTGGAATCCCAAAGCCTAAGAACTGCTCTTACATTAATCACTTCAGGAATCAAATTCAATACTGGTACTACTTGCACAGAAGCTTGAAAGATCCATGAAAAATGATAACATATTTGTCCTGGTTTAGGGCAAATTTGGGAGCAAACTTCCAAAGGGGCCTTTCTAGAAAGCAGATTCAAGTGGCCCCTCCCCCAACTGGTTCAGGAAAATATTCTTGTGGAGAAAAGTGAAAAAAACCTGTTTATTTAACAAACAAAGTATTCACAAGCATAAAAAAAAATCAATAATATTAAACAATAAGACCTTTCGCTGTTCTGAGGAGATGGAAAATTCAGCAAGTTCTTGTCGTGGGCTGTAGCTCAGCTCACTCAGTCTCTTCAGCACTGGAAAATGCCGTGGGCCCCAGATGCGAGCAGCCAACGCTCTTCTGGGTTTTCAGTCCAGAGCAGGGCTGATCAGTTCCAAGAAAAAGATAAAAACACAGTCTGGGGATCTTCTCTTCCTCAGCTAGCTAAACACTAACTAAGAGCAAAAGAGACCTCTCTCCTGCTGTCCCTGCTGCAGACAGCACAGTCTGTGAAAGAGAGAGCTGAAGCTTTTATCTCTATATTTTTGAATACATCTGCCTCAGATATTCCACCTCTTCTCCTTCTCCCCCCGCCCTTCACTCTCAGATCTAGTTCTGAAGGTGCACAACCTATTTTTGGGCTAAACAGATTACTGATTACTGCAATCAGCATCATAAAGTCACCCAGGACAATAAGTCAACCCTTCGCACATATATAAAGTAAAAAATTGAAGTGTAGCCAAAGGTCTGGAAACCGAAGTGATTCACGTGTAGGTAGATCTTTATTAATGTTTTATTCTGTGGAGAAGACTCAGAGGCACTAATTACCAAAATAATTGTTCATTTTCTCAGAGTATATATAATAGACAAGTAGACAAAAGCAGGAGACACAAAAAGAAAAAAAAATCGTAGAAAACAGCTTTACTGAACAGCTATATCTACAGAGAAATGGAGGATTATGACAATACTCAGTAAACAAGCTTATAAGAAACTGAAAACAAAACCAGATGATTCTGAGATTGTTGTGCACAAATTTGCCCTATGTGTCTGTCTAAATGAAATTTGGCACAGACTCTGTTAGCTATTATATTGTGCTAATTGTAGTAGATCTGCTTTTGTCAGTCAGGGAGATATTTATGTTGGATCTGCACTCTCACATCAGCCTTGCTGACTTCCTAAATTGTTTTAAGTATGGTAGCAGTTATCAGCATTTTATTTATCGACATAATTTCTCTGAATCTAGAATGGTTCAGTAATCTGATCAAATAGTTAGGTCTGGAATCCAAATTCTGAATTCTGCAAACTGCTATGTAGGTGGTGGAAATACATGAAAGTATAGCTTGAACACCAGCAGCCCCCTTCACTACAACAGCATTACCATGGACAAGAGAATTTCTTCTTTACATAACCTGGCAGCAGTCTATATATTCTTTGGGCTTTAAGAGTTTCCATCCCTTATGGGCAAATTTCCCTCATGATAGTAATAATGAAGACAGCTGTATAAACAAAGTGCTTGCAGCCATCAATGCTAAACATACTAAAACTCATCTTAGTTAAAAAAAAGTTAAAATATAAAAGCTAGTCTGATCAGTTCTGGCTCGAAAATGATGACTTGAAGTGGAGATGAAAACCTCAAGGCTCGTGAAGAGTTAGTTGTATTACACAACCTCAGGGGAGAGAATGAGCAGTCAGGCTTTTTCCAGGTAAACCCAAACTTCTCAGCATGTAACTCTAGCCTCTTGTTATGATCAATGAAGATTTTTTTCCTACAGCTGTGCCTGCCTTTCTCCTTCCATGTTATTGATGGGGTACTGATCCCTGTCAGAAAAATGAACATGCAGGGGATCATAAGAAAAAAATAGTAAACATATAAAAATCCCATTGTGACACAAAAATAAAATGATTGAAACTGTTTCTGTTAAACCCCTATATAAGTAATAAAAACTGTAAGCGTACAATAAGGACTAAGAAAAATAGATTTTTGGTACTACTTAACCTCTCATCAGCCTTAAAAAGCCCTATTAAACAGAAAGGGGCTAACAGTATGATGCTTTCTAACAACACATCAAAAATCCTTGGAACTCACCCCTCCAGATGGAACTGAGAAGCTATATGTTAGACATATTTTCTAAATTGTTAAATAGCTTGGAAAATGTGAACATATGATTTCTGTGCACCCTCTAAAGACAAATATATATTTCTTATGGAAAAATGTGCACTTTTTTAGGCAACTTCAGGAAATTTTGAGAAGAAGTAGCTTTTTAATCAATCCACTTTTCACATTAATACCCAGAAGTTAAGAATGCTATTCTCCCTAAAACATTGAAGGACTCAATAAGAGTGGGAGTTGGTAAGAGAGAACCTTAGCAATCTCAGATGTAACTTACTAGGTGCAATAAAATTATATTCCTTTATGTATGCACTGATATCTCTTAAACCTTGAGCAATTTTCTCTGTATTAAAGCAAAAACCAAGTTCAAGTATAATTTTATGTAGTACATGTAAAAAGTTGCACAAATTTGTCACCTTACTTGCGGTACTGTTTTCTTATCTGCAGAAAAATTAATGTAAGAGACATTTGGAAAAGGAGGCACAAAGAGCCACAGAGTTTTTGGCATTTTAACAATGATGGGAAATATTGTTTTCATGAAGTATATGTATTCTGTCCTAACACTAAAGAGAAATAGGTGGCCTGGTGAATTCTGTCATCTCAGGTGAGTTTACACTTCCATGGACAGCCATTGTTATTGTTGTTGTCTTCTTGATTAATTAGCATCTGTTGCATCCTTCCATTTTGTGACTGCAGGTTATTGAAAACAAATATAAGCATCAAAAATCATTCTTGCTTTCATCTTTTATTCCCCAGGCCCCCAAATCTGTACTTTTTAATTTCATCACCCACATTGACATCTATCTCATATCTATATTATTCGGCAGAATAATTTTGAAGAAAATGATATTAAAATTTAACAGACAGATAAATGGATAATGTTAACTTATACATGTCAAAAAAAGCCTTTTGAGAAAGCATATACATGCTTTATATAAAATCTTATCTGCAGTTTTGTGAACAGTTTACAGGGGAAAAAACCCAGTACTTAATTTGAACTGGTGGCATTGCTCTCCTCCTCCCATGAAAAATTATGTTTACATGTTTTTAGTGCCAGATCAAATCTTGAACTAATTTGTTCTGAATCTATTCATTTGGGCTTATTCTTGTCTAGAGCATGATGCACTTGTTCTTTGAGATGCTTGTTTTCCTAAATATTAAACCTTAGGCATTTATTCACCACTGGCACCTTCAGGGATTTTTATAAAAAAATCTCTGTAAAGAACACCTTGTAATTGGTATTTAATTCTTTGGCAAATGTCTCTGGAGGCTACAGATGTGTGACATTTATTGTATACATTGATTTCTTAACTTAGTATGCTTATTAGACAACATCTGCAAAAGACAGCAAAGCCCCTGATGGTTTAATTTAAAACTAAATTCTATCAAAAAATACAAAACTTAAAAATCAGTGGGCTTCAAAGACTAAAAGAGGCCAAAATCTTGTCCCAGTAATTCTCATGAAAATAATAAGCAGCTTTAGCCTAACAGTTAAAGATATACTATTTGACATATTGTTATAATAGCATCCAAGTCTTTACATAAACCAGTAAAATTATCCACTGCAAATAGCACATAATATTGTAATTAGTATTGTTTGATTATATTACTAATTTATTTCTAAACTTAATAGTTTTGAAATTAGAGTCAAGTAAAATAAATTAAAAATCCACATATTTTTTCATGAAAGGATAAGAATTTAAAGTAAAAAAAATAAAAATCCACATATTTTGACATGAAAGGATGAGAATTCAGGCACTTAAGTCTAAAAACTTGATGGTTTCAGATTAAAAAGAGTAAAGCTTGTGTGAAAAACCCTTTCTAATATACACTAATGATAAAGGTAGAAGTCATAAGTTGCCTGATTTGTAAGAAAATAAATAAATGTCAGGATTTTTTCTAGTAAGTGTGTCCAACCTGATTTCGGTAAATGTGCTTAAGTTTAGGTTTCTATTCTCAAGCCAAATCTTGTGTCAGTAGGACCTGTGGGAACTCAGTACATCACTCCGGATGTCCAGAGCTACCGAGACAACCCTTGGGGAGCTCGGAAGTCCTGGAATGTTGCCAAAAGTACCTGGTGGCTTGACTTTGATCCTTCTAAAGAAATGACACCTGAGTATGAGGAGATGAGATAATTTCAAGTTTGAATGGAGAGGGGATGATATTCACTGGGTGAAACGTAGATTATAATGCACTGTACAGGGGGGTTTTGTATGTTGTACAGGGGGGTTTGGAATCCTGTACATGGGGGTCAGGAGTCCCTAGATGGAGGGATTTGGGCATGCCCTGTCCTTCTTCTTTCTTCTCCTTGGCATCCATGTTCAGGATGATGTTGGCATGTGTGGATTGGTTCATGGTGAAGGTGCACTTGCCAACAAGGGTGAAAAGTATTGGAAATAGAAGGTAAATATCTTATTCGTAGCTTTTACTATAAAAGAGACAACCGCCCTGTGGGCAAGAGAAAGTGCTCTTGGCTGTCTTGCTGATCAGACCTCGGCTGGACAGACAGAAAAACTTTGTAGATAAGGAACAATAAACACAACTGAAGACCAAAAAGCAAGAGTCCAGACTCCTTCTTCAAAGCGCAGCCTGCCCAGAACCACCTTTTCCCGTGATGGGGCAGAGAAAAGTGACAGCCACCCCAACAGGACCCAATGTTCATGTGACTGCTTCCAATCACACCCATACCAGCCCTCAGCAGGAAATACCGAAGACTTGCCAAACATACCCAAATCCTTTGCTACTCACACTAATTAATGAGTATGCCTGATCTTACTTGTTAAGGCTACTAGATAAGCCTACAGCATGATATCTGCAAGGAGAAGGCATTTTTCTCTGAGTATCCACACAGAAATGACGTCTGCTGTGGTTGTTGGGACACACAGTGACTAAGAGAGGTGCTTTAGTCTGTTTGCGGTTACTGGAGGCAGAACTCCCACCATGATACTGGCCCTAATGCCAAAAGCATGCAGCATTGCACATGCACATATTTCTTTTGATGCAGTCTAACAAGTCTTTCTAGAATTAAAAATGTACCAGGGTGCAAATGTATTATACATTGTACCTCACACTTTTTCTTCTGTTGTCTCATGCATCCCAATCTGAGCAATGCATCTCAAAAGTTAGTTGTCTGATTACTTCAGGATAATAAGAAGCTCAGAGGGTTAAATCTCATACACAGTTTTGTATTGGCAATGTTTATTAGAGTATTTTGATGTGTTTACTGAGGACACCAGAAAGGTGTTTCACTGGGACAAGGAATTTTAGATGTCAGTTTTCATAGGAATGTTTCAGCAGCCTGAACTTCAGGTGAATGGGCAGCTTCTAATTTGCAGTCACACATGTGCCAGCTTGTCAAACTACATCACATACCAAATTGCTATACCTAGGGGGCATGGGCAGGAACATGTTCCCTCCAGTAAATCTGTAATTTGCTCTGACTTCCTTTACATAAAAAAATGGATCATGTCCCCTTTTTTACTTCTTTCAAGCAGTGGTCTCTCTGACTCCCTTTCATGACCTATTTCACCCAGCTTCAGCCTGTGGGCAAACATCAAGTCATGTTATCCAATGTAATAAATCCTAGAATCAAGGTTATTATACAGTGGTCTTTGGCTGACTCTCAAAATAGTGTTTCACACTTCTAATAGCCCTCACATGTGCTCTCCTTCTTTCTTGGCACAGAAGATATCCCTTGAATCTTGAAATGTCACATATATCACCTCTAAAATCTCTCTGTCCAGACTTTACCTCACAGGAATTTTCAGCAAACTGTCAGACAAGAAAATGAAAACTAAAATAGTTTCAAAAAGTTTGAATAGTATGAATTCTTCAAAAAGCTAAACACATCTATTTTTTCATCAGCATTTTCACATATGTCTAACAATATGCATAAAGGAAACGTATGCTGACAAGGGAATTCCATAACAGAATGAAACTGCAAAGTCAGCAAATATAAAGCTACTTTTCTCCTTCAGGAGTTCCTGAAATAGGTTTTCTGGGGTCATTTTTATGCCAACATGTGTCCTTGTGTAGTCAAACAATTCCATATTTTTAATACAATTGTAAGGAGTCATTCAGGATTTGAAAATACTACAGTTAAAAAGGTTTCTACAGTTAAAAAAGATTTCTTTAAAAAAAGTCTTTTAAATAGACTATTTAAAATAAAATAAATAAATAAGTTTCTTTTGCCCTGCTCAATGCAGTGTTGTGGCCTGATTGTCTGCCGAAGTCTAAACAAATTGGAGAAGTAATTTAATCTTTATATTAAATTCATTAATAAAAAATATTTATGTGGGAAACAGTGACATCATTCACCCTATTTACACATTGATCTTCAAACTCTTATCCTCAGCTAATGTTTTCTTTTTGTCTTTTTGGCCTTTTTGCCAAAAGATAAGTCTGTGGCAGAAGATCATTTCTACGTGCTTGCCCTACCTTAAGGACTGGTTTTGTTTCCCCTTGCTTCTTTGAAAAAGCAGGAAAGAAATCGAGAGGAAATACGCCTGCCTGAGACTTCAGTAACAGGAATGAGTTTGATAAGTTGCAGTTGTTTCTTGGCCATTGATTTGGGCCCAGGGCTGAGAATCCCTCTGAGGATCTATATGTCTGGCTTGATGTTCTCCTTCAAATGTGTCAGCAGAAAAAAAAAGAAAGGAAGATATATTAGCCTTTCCAGTAATATGAAGTTATAAAATATGATTCACTTTTTGCCAACTACAGTCTGCTGACACCCTAACCCATGACTGTATTTGTAACTTGCTGTCTGTATATTCTGGCAGATTCTTCTCTTTGCAGACCTTTTCTCAGGAAGACTGATAAACAGCTCTGGGGAAAGCAGCAAAGCACTCCAGCAGGTGTTAGGAATGTTCTCACATGAAGATAAAGGCATTGAAGATTATCATTTTGGCTCTTCACATATGCAGCATTACAGTTCAGGGCCTTGTCCCCCATAATGGGTCATGAGACAGGAAGACAACCCAATGAAACTATGTGTAGTGTAAATACCTTTTTTGATAAAAAAATCTTCCCACTCAGTTTTTACACAGAAATAACACTTAACAGTTAAATATATTTTATTTTTTAATTAAAGCCACTTTAACATTATGAATTTGCATCCATAAGTGCAGTGACTGCATTTCAAGGGTCTATTTAGGACCTGAAATCTTTGTAAGTAAAGGTTGTTGGAAGAAATACTGTGTATCATAAGAACATGTTCTGGAACGTGAAAAAATTAACTTCAACAAAATCTTTTAAGAAGGTAGTCTCTTTGCTTTTGCGGAGTTTTTTTCAGTTTTATAAAGTTTATTTGCTGCAGACTCTTATGAATTTCCTGCACAACAGCTAAATAAGAAAGAATTAAGAGTAGATGAATGTGAAATAAACACTTGCAAGGTATCTCTGCTATGACTTTAGGAAAAGTCTATTTTGCAATTATACAGTGATTAACAATTGCATTTGTATTTTCTTATCTTGGTGTCATAAACATCCCCCTTTTTGAAGCTGGCATTAATATGAGCTTTGAAAAAGAATACCGATAGCTCTTTTGAATGTTGAACAATATTTTCTTTGAGGATTATGGAAATTAGTTTTAAAGTCTCATTAAATGATAATTTTTAAACCAATGCTAAAACCAAACTCAAAAATTCTTAGCTAAAATTCAGATCAGTGGAGCATGAAGTTGGTAGGTAACACATTGTTAGATAAGGGGCTTATACTTCTATATTCTCTAAATATTTTATTTGCATCCAATATTTTCAATGTACTAATTGTCTGATATGTTCTTTAATTATTTCCATAATATATTTACGAACCAAGTTATATATTCTTGATCTTAAATACAATTCTCACTTTTTTTAGGCAAATTAGACTTTACATCGAGAGAACATTTAGTCTGATAGCCATACACTGACAGGAATATAGGTAATTAGTTTTTAAGATAGTGTAATGGTATTTAAAAGATACTTAACTATAAATTGGATTCTTTAATCATCCAATCACTGCTTACAATCCTAGTACTGTAATAACACTGTGTTTTTCAAACAGACAAATTTCAAGTGTTCATAAGCTTCTTTTGTTATTATGTGATATGATAAACGTGTGACAATTGACTATGTCAAAATGTGTGTCAAATTAGACAGCCACTAAACAAATTTATTGTAAAGCCATTTAAAATATCTTTTAAAGGAGCCAGGAGGGAACTGTGGAAATACTTGATAAATCATAGTAATATTAAAGAATGTCAGAAGTAAGCTCGTGGGGATTTGAGTTTGAGTGTCTACTAACTTATTATCAAAACACATGAAATTTCCTGCCACATCTGAGAGGGAGAGAAATTGCACTAGTCAATGCATGTATTAAAGAAAATAAGAAAGCAGCAGCCCCCAAAAGGCAAATAAAACCAAGGAAGAAGTTGGAAGATGAAGATAACACACTATTCCCAGATGAATCTTGCAATATTTGTTTTCCATTCATTTTTATTTATAAACAATTGGGTTCCTTCATAAATATAGAAACAAAATTACACATAAATGAAGAAAAAATATAAATAACCTTGGACACTTTGTAGATTGTTTACAACAATCTGTTTCAACTGACTATTGAATCAAAAGCTGCTTTGTTTAATGTCAACAGATTTTAGAACTTGTGCTTCAGTCTAGAATTTATTAACTATGTAAATATTGTTAATTGTAAATAAATTATTAAATAGAAACACTAAACAAATCTTCCTATGTTCACATTTCATTCTTCTTTGAAAATCTCCTTATTGTTTGCCAGGAATTACTTTTATTCTTTGGAATATTTCAGTGATGAGTGAACCTTTCAAAAAGAACACCAGTGATTTGATTTATTTTGAAGGCATTCTCATTAAACTGTGTACTGTTATATTGAAATACATGATTACTCTAAAAGTGCTGACACAAATATTTTTTCATAGTACTCTTTAAGTTTGTTGATTTTCTGTGAATGTTAAATCAAGGACATGAACATGCACTTCATCTGCATAGAGATGAAGATGCTTCATATATTCATTATTTCTTCCTCTACTGTCAGTTTTATGTATATAGATTTTTTAAAGGAAATGTATTAAGCAAGTTCCTAATAAAACTACCAGTTTTATAAATCTACAGCACTGTAATTTTTTTTTAAGTTCAATTAGAGGAATAAACATCTCTATTAGCAATAACTGTACTAATAGACTTCCGAGTAAATATTTCAGCACAATTGAATAAACTAACACTAACATTTATTTTTAGCCTTGATGTGTCTAACTTTCAGTTGACAGTTTTTTCTAATTTAGCACCTGCTTAAGGCATTTGTAATTTTCTGTGAAATAGTTGGAACAAGGTCTTTTAGGCTTGTTCTCAATATAAATTATTCCTTCTTTCTTTTTTCCTAGATGGTATTTTTCAGATGAATATGAACTATACAAAAAAAGACTTTCTGTGTTTTGAACATTGACTATAAACAAGTTTAGAGAGTATTAGAAGCATGCAGACTGATTTAAAATACATTTTAACAGAGGTTTGTTAAGATGTTAGTCAGTCAATGTCTCTGAAGCCAGGTTCTGTATGTACTCATGGTTTACATGGCTGATTACACACTGATCTGCTAGAAGTGACTGTGTAACATCTTTACATGCTGCAGAACCCATAAACAGAGAATTTTGTCAAGATTATTCTGTTTTTAACTTCTGAGCTCACCATGCTCTGATAATGTCATGAGGATTTAGGCACTTTTCCAAATTTTCTGAATTTTTTTGATATCTTTCATCAATGTCATAAAAGTAATTATCTGGTAATTTGTTAGAAGTTTGGTTGGGTTTTTTTGTTTTTGTTTTTGTTTCTGTTTCTGGTTTTGGTTTGTTTGTTTTTCGTTTTTTGGGGATTTTTTTTTTTTTTTGTGAAGTAAACCAATTTGCTTTTCATTCTTCGGTTATCACTACTTCTTGAATCTCACCTGAAAATCTAGGAAGTAAATTAGCATAGTTCTTTGGGTGTCATTAATGAAGACAATATCAGAGAGCACTAAATTTTCTTCTGACTTGTATAGTGCTAGTTACATATGCTCACTAAGCTTTTTCTTTTAACTGAAAAGCAATATTGTCTTGCTTATCCTCTAAAGATGGTTTAATCCTTGTCCAGGCACAACAATGAAGAAGATTTCATGGCACCACTGATTTTTTCCAACACATACCTACGAATAAGACTAATCATTCTTTCAACTTCCTTCTGCAATACATGACTTGCTCAAATATTTTGGGAAATGTACATAAACAACAGTACTATCTATCATGTTTTTATATTTGAATTCCTTAACTTACCTCAAGATTTTTCTTCATTAGTTTCTTTGTGGTAACATAGGCCTTTACTTCTTGAATAATACAGTTTTAGAGAAAAAAATAATCTCTCATTTAGCAAAAGATGTCTCATTAGTTCTATTACTAGCAGCAATAATTTCTGCACTAACAGCTTGCATACAATTTGTACCTCCTAGCACTCAATTTTTTTTACATTATAGATGAAAACACTGAAGATTTAAAAGCTAGTGAAGTGGAGATTTGAAGATTGCCACAAGATAAAAAAGGTGTGGACATCTAATTAAAGAGAAAAGGCAAATGAGAAAGGTTATCAGAAATGAAAGGATACAGAAGCAGGGCCAAAATTAGTGGAGACCTTGAGATATCACTGACAAAGATAATTTCAAGAAGAAAGGAGAAAGGTAATAGATAGGAAAGAAACGAAGAAGCTGAGACTAGCAGGATTATGCAGTACAGGATTGCATTTCAACACAGTGCAGAACAAAATCATCTGACTTATCAAATGGAATATCTTCCATCAAACACAGAAAATAGCTGGAAGCTCAAGGACTGCTTACTGGGTTTTGGTTGAATTTTATTAGATTGGTCCAAGACCCTAACCTTCAAGTGATGTGCGTTCTTCTTGTGTGAGAGACTCTCATTAGCATAGCTCTGCTACTAGATTTTGGGTGCATTTGACAGCTTTCAAATTAATTAATCTTATCTTTGAATGAAAGCAAAACATTTTGTGATTTTGAGTGAAACAGAGTCAGATTACTTGATCCTCAATTTTCAAGTTAGTCCTTCCGGTTAGAAGCAAAAAACTGTCAAAAATCTTGTAACAGAAATCTTCATAGAAATCAATAAATCACTGCAGAAATTGAACTTGAAAAAACCAGGTTTTTGACAGATTACATGTTGTCAAAACTATTTTGGCTCTTTAAAATTCAGCTAAACATTTTCTGTGGGATTGTGAAACTCACTCCTTCCTTTACGCTCTTCCTCAGAGACCTCATTTCTGAACCCAAATATCTACATTTTAGTTTTCTGTAAGATTAGGAGGTCTGAGATAATAGGTCTCTGTGACTGTATCCAGAAGAGGAAACTATGACCAAAGTTATGTGAAGGAAAAATACAGCAAAAGATGAAGAAACAATTGGAAAGCAATTTTCTTTAATGAAATACTACCCTGAAAGATTTAAAGCTTTTGCATCAAGTTCTAGCTCACATCATTCGAATACACAGTACAAAATGTGGATATCTTTGAACTTAATTTATAGGAATACTGGGTTTTCACCCTGCCTAAAGCTTTTATGCAAAGATCAAAATGCATAGGTATGCACACAAACACGCACACACACACACACACACACACACACACACACACACACACACACATCTACACAGATTTTTTATGCTTATGTCTGTGCTTTCAATATTTTCAGTGATTTTTTTCTTCAAACTAAACTGCCAAGGTAAAAATAACACTTTGATATTATATTATACAGATATTACAGAAGTTTCCTTGAATATCACAGAAGTCTCTGTTAAGTGGCAGATAACGAGGCAAACATTTGTTGTAGGGGGTTTTCATGGACAGCACAGTCTCTTTCAGTGTAGCCAAACACTCAGAGGAGTTAGAATTTATATTATGGCACCAGTAATAGATTTCCGTGCTGAATATTTTCTGTTTTTTATGTCTGGTATTCAAGCGCTGAAAACCATGATAACACGTGCAATAGATATTTTACTAAATGCCTATGAAGAACTATTTACAGCATATATAAACAAATATATTAGATGGACTACAGCAATATTAGCCAATGTAAAATGCACACAAGCTTGTATATTTTTCTACCATGCCAAAATGCCAAAATGTCTAAAAGGCATTTAGAAATGTAAAAAGCATGGAATATACTGTTCATTCATGCAGGCTCTCATAATTTAAAATTTAATTTATATATGAATGCTCCTTAGCAGTTAAATCCATAATTTAGAAATATATATATATATATACAGAAAAAATGTGCTGTAGTATTCTTTTATTTGGCTTTCTCCATTGGCTTTAGAGATGCTTTCTGGATTCATTTTTAAAAAACAGGAAGAAATCCTCAGGATTGGCTACATAAAAAATTATAGAGGATTAGAAAGCTACCAAAAGTGTTTGCACAAACCCAATGAAAAATGTCAATTAATGTTGCAAACTTTTAAGATAAATTTCTGTTTGATGTTATGCAATAATCTCCCTAAGATAATTTTAAAAATACACTAAAATCTTTATGCTATGGACATCAACCAAATACAACATACATGTTATAGCTTTGAGAAGACAAAATAAATAATATTTTTCTCCTTGCTTATAAACAAGTGCATTGTTCTTCACTCCTATTAACACTTATCACATGAAATTGCATACAAAAACCAGTCAGGTTGCATCAGTATAAAGGCAAACTGAGCTTATAATGAGGCATGAAAAGCTCTTTCATCACTTTCTAAAACATTAAAAAAAGAAACACTCCCCTTAAGATCTTCTGTATTCTTTTGAATCCTTTATTACTCAAAAGTTGTGCTTCTAGAACAAAGAAGAAAAAACCCTTTTGTGTAAGTGATTGCTTACAAAAATAGTCCAGATAATAATTTTAATATAAAACATTAATATTTAAATAAATCAAACAATTTTTTATAAATAAAAAATGTGCATTGGTTGTAAAGTTTTAGGACATATATAATTTACTGAAAATTTTCTTCAAACTACTTTCCTTTTGTTTTTAAATTAAGGTTTATACCTCCTACTTTTTTAGGGGAAGGATTACAAAAAGTATCCTAGAGTATATAAGAGAATCTTTCCTGGATTCCTCTAGTAAAATAGTGTAAAGTCACAGACTTGGACTGACAAAACCAAGGATTTCCTTCAACTGGATACAGTAGTATGTTGAAGAACTTGATGTTTCACAGAATCACAGAGACACAGAATGGGTAAATATGAATGGGACTCCATTGAATCATCTCATCCAGTCTCCCGGCTCAAGCAGTATCATCCCAGAGCACATGGCACAGGATTGCATCCAGAATATGGGGGAGACTCCACAACCTCTCTGGGAAGCATATTGCACAGTCCAGTGCTTTTCTTTATGCACCCCAGGTCACCCTTGGCCTTCTTGGCTGCAAGGTCACACTGCTGGCTCATGGACAGCTTGGTGTCCACCAGAACCCCCAGGACATTCTCCACAGAGCTGATTTCCAGCAGGTTGCCCCCAGCCTGAGCTGGTGCCTGGGTTTTTTCCCTCCTCAGGTGCAGGACCCTGCAGTTGCCTTTGTTGAATTTCAGCTGGTGCCTCTCTGCCCATCTCTCTAATTTGCCAAGGTCCCTCTGAAGGGCTGCACAGCACTCTGGGGTGTCAGCCACTCCCAGTTTTGTGTCATCAGACAGCTTGCTGAAGAAGCATCTGCCCCTTCATGAAATCTTGATGAACAAGTTAAAAGATAGTGAGCTCAGTCCTGACAAACTATTGTTTGTCAGTAGTTTTCTTACCTAAATTTCTGCAGGATTCTTCCGCTCAGCATTGACTTTCTTTTCTGACAGACCTCTCAAAACCTTCATCTTTAGAAGACACCTTCTAAATGCTGAAGCACTATTTGAAAGAATGCAAAGCATCTTAAATTTTTTTATTTTAAATTTATATTCTAGAGTTAAAACCAACATAACTAATAAGTACCATTTAATAATATAAAATTTATATAGCCAGAACACAGAAATTATAACTATATCTCATCCAATTTCAGGAAAACTCTTTTTGCTACTTTTGTGGATTTTGGTAGTGTAAGATATTCCTAATGTCTTTGGGGCATGGTTTTATATCAGGACATATGCATTTCCAAGGGCATCCAGTTTTAAAGAATTTCTCTTACTTGCCTTTCAAGGCCCATGTAGAAGTCTGTTCAATGAACACATTAGTTTGTCCAACAGAAAAAATTGCTTTGGTACATAAATTTATCTTTTTTGCAGCCATCTTTGCCTTAGGAAGCCCCAAGGCCATGCAATTCAAATAATATCTGAGAGCATCGCTTTGGTTCCTTAAGTTTCAACTGACAAGGTGCCCTTGGTGCAAAAAAGCTTTGGGCATCAGACTAACACAGTTTTAGAAAACTGTCTTTGAGAAAACAGAAGGGATATCTTTAGGAAAACTGGGAGGCCACTGGACTTGAACTCCTGTATTAAGTCAGATAATTATATTAAACCCCTCAGTTACAGCCAACAAAATGAGCACTTTAGGGTGTTAATCCATGGCATATAAAAATACAACTAAATGAACAAACAAATAAACAAGCAAACTTCCCCAAAGTTGCCTTAGGGCATCAGCTTTGTTCAGGTAGCTTTTTGCTAGGATACCCCAATGGCATAAATGAATAATAAAAAGCAGTAGACAGACCATATTCCAGGTGGACCACACATACATGAAGTGAAAGATAAAGGAGCTCTGTTTTCATACCATTTTTTTTTCTTTTTTGTAAGGTAGGATGGGAATTGAAAAAGAAAAAAGAAATGGATGTTAATAAAGACAACTTGGCACAGAAATGAAGAAGGCAGCACAGCAGAGGATGAGGATAAGCAAATAGAGGAAGAAGTGATTAAAATAAAGAAGGAAAGAAGGCAGCAGGGAATGACATAAAGTTCTCTCTGTGTTATGGTATTATACACTATAGCAGAACTGTATTATTTTCATATCCTATACTATATGTATAATAACACTGTTACAGAAAAAAAAAATCTGATATAAGCTGACTAAATTTTTCAAAACAGAAAGTAAAAGTTTCTTCTTCAAGAGATTATTCTTTTACTGAGATATAAGAAGAGCATGCAATTATAGATCAGCCAGAACACAAGGTTTATAAATTGGATAAAATACATGGTAAAAGTGGCTTGCATTCAGGCAGGTCAGATGTAAAAGCTGTATAAACAAAATAGAACCAGAAAGGATTCTCATAATATATGTTTGTTGATTCTTGGAGGAATCATGGCATCTTTACTTGGAATCTTTACATGGAATCTTTACGGAGACTTATGAGAGACAGATGAAGGTAGAGAAGGAAAAATAAGAGGAAAAAAGTTACTATGATAAAAAAAGGCATTAAATCACTGTTTCTAGTCCCATCTTTAGAATTATGATAATAAACATATTTTCCTCCTTCTTATATTAAACCAAATGTTGATTATACAATAATTCAGTTCAGTTTAAGCTATTAACTTCTCCAATAATTGGTTGTTAATGTCCCAACAATAATAGAAATGTTACATAATACTATTGCAGGAAGTAAGTAAAGAAAAGTAATAAGTAAATCAAGAAAGTAAATAAGAAAAAAAAAACATTCTGAATGAATTATGTGTGTTTCACAGTAAATCTGCTGTCCTTGTCACATTCCTAAAGGTTTGCATTTAAAATAATTTACTAAGAGAATGAAGATGAAATATATATAAAGATCATTAGAGTATTTGTAGAATATAAATAATATTTATATGTTTGTATCATATTTATTTGTATGTGTAACACATGTAGAATATACATAAAGTAAAAGTATAAATCATAATAAATTATAGGATGTTTTAAAGGTATTCACAGTATTAATAATATATTTTAAAAATTTACATCAGTTTCAGTACTTTGGATGTACATTAAATCCTGAGTATCAACATAAATGGAGAAATTAGAAAGAAAGATTTTTAGAATAATTATTACTTTTCACACTTATATTTTAATAAATAAAGGAGCCTTCAGTGGAACGTTTATGCTTATTTCAGTCATTAACTTTTAATCATACAAACACTTGCAGAGGCCTCTATTATTTACTAGAGGAAAAGTAGAGCCTGCTTCTGTGTATCTACACAGTAAACCAGAAAATTCTAGGTGAATTATTTAACTGTCCTTTAACATTTCTAAATTTGAAATGGCTTCAGGGGTCACAAAGAATGCAGAAAAAAAATGTAAATACCATTATATTAAAATCGTATATACAGGGAAAATCTATACGCTTTGTGGTTATTCATTAAGCTATTTTTAAAAAAATTTGCTGGTGTTTAAACTCTTTAACACAATATTCCTGCTAGACCGATAATCAATCCACCTCCTTTTATGATCCTGTTACTTATTTCTTTAATTCTTGGTTACCATGGCATCTAGAAGCATGAAGTACTACTTATGTTTTAGTGTTACCAAAACTATCCAAATTATGCTGAAGGAAAAATGGAGGAAAAAAATTATGATATTCAGGCCATTAGGTGAAGCCTCTATATTCAGAACAGTGAAAGGAATTTAAATCCTGGAACCATCTGCATAAAAGTGACATCTGAGTGAGACTGAGAAAGGAAGTATTGAAAGGCTGTTAGATAAATGAAGGATTAAGACAAGGATTAAACCCTGGAAGACAGATAGCATGAAAATTCTAGTACATGGTGCAGGTCATAGCATCATGGTGCAGCTCAAGTTGGAAGAGAGCCTAAGAGACCAATTTCCTGTTCCTCACAGGAGTACCTCAAACTAAACTATATGACTAAGAACAGGCAGATGCTCCTTGAACTCTGTCCACCACTTCTGTGGCTAGCCTGTGCCAGTGACCAACCAACCAACCTCTCAGTGGAATATGCTTTCCTAATGTCCAACCTGAACTTTCCCTGATGCAGCTTCATTCCATTTTCTTGTATCCTTTTGTTAGTCACCAGAGTGTAGAAACCAGAATGATCCTCTCCACTGTCACCTTTCACAGCTGTAGATTGTGATGAGGCTACCCCTCAGCTTTCTCAGAGCACCCCACAAAGTTGTCACTTAATAGAAAAAATTGGTGACAACAGCTGGCTCAGAATTGCAACATGGAGTAATCGGGCACACAAAGACAGATAACAGGACAGTAAGGGTCACAACACTTAGGATATAATATTATGTCTTGTTTCAAATGCTTTGTACAGAAAAAAAAAAAAAAAGAAAAGAAGCGAAAGGCTGTGTTCAGTTCAGTCAGCCAGATAAGCAGTGATAGCAGCAACAGCAGTGGCAACAATGTTAAATTCTGGGGTAAAACACTACACAGGGGGTTCCCAGAGCCACAGAAACCTGAGACAGCAGAGATGTGGCAAGGCCCAGCAGCTCTCCGAGTGAGGCTGACATCATGAGGATGTTGAGAGAGCAACCACAGGAGATGGAAATGGCTCTAGGAGCATGAGTGACCAGGAGCACAACAAATGGGGCAGGCAAAGAGAACATGGTGTGTTAGAAGTACGTGACATGGCAGTTTGTGTGACAGTCTGTATAGGCTGGCACAGCCACCCTCCTGGCTCCTG
Source organism: Passer domesticus (assembly GCF_036417665.1). Taxonomy (NCBI): domain Eukaryota; kingdom Metazoa; phylum Chordata; class Aves; order Passeriformes; family Passeridae; genus Passer; species Passer domesticus. Next base: position 49,872,545 of record NC_087477.1, read on the forward strand.
GGGCAAGCTCGCCTGGTGGTTTTTGCCTGCTCAGCTAGAACAGACACAGAGGTGGTTTCCACACAGCCAAATGCCATCACTTAGAAGGAGCATGGAGACCCAGAACTCCATTAGAAACATGCAGTTGCCCTGGTCTCAGGCTGTAGGGAGTATTTGAGCCTGATGTTAGTACCAGAGGGCAGCAGAGGTGACACCTTTGGGCAGTGTGACCAGGTGGGTGACCAGCTCAGCCTGGTGGCAGAGCTGGAAGTGGAGATCCTGAAGAGTATCAAAGTGTGAGAGACTGGTGGAATAGCACTTTCTGCTGTTGGAAAATGCAGCAGATGGAAGCTTCACAAGAGTCAGAGGAATTTGGACCCTCTTGTCATCAGGCAGAAGGAGAAAACCTAAAAGACAGTGGGAAATGAAAAGAGCTCCCTGCTTGGAGCAGTAGGAGACATTCCTTCTGGCCTCCAGTACCTTTGCAGATGCCTTTACAGAATAGAAGGTATGATGCTCTGGCATCATAGTGAAGTTGAAGCTCTATCCTGAGGGTTTCCTAGAGGAAGTAAATCAACCTCAGAAAATGACATTTCATGTATTTAATAACATATTAGGGCATGACACACTGTTTTATAATATTTTTTTTTGTTCTGTTTATCTTGGTTTGAACCCAGATGTTCAACCTTCTTAATTGCTACTTCTGTCCACTAATCATGCTTTGCAAAAGTAGGGCTGCTTTAGGAATAACTTGGGCTTTGAATATGGATGGTCTCTATTAAGTATTTTTATGGTTTCTGAAACCATAAAATATTAGCAGGGACATAACTTTTGCAGTCAGTAAATGTAGATGTCCCCAAACAGTTATTATAGACATAACTGGTTTATTTGATGGAGATAGCTCATTATTTGTGGCTGAAGTATCTGGCCAAGCACTTTTAATATTATTTGAGAGTTTATTGTGAAAGTATTCAAATGTTATGAAACATATTTCTCCCTATAGATGAAGATTATTTTCTTAGAAGAGCACAGCAGCTTATGGTTTGTGAGACATAAAATGGCACTTACATACATAAAACAAAACAAAAAAAAATCATTGGAAATCTATTAATGATGTTGTATTTTGTAATATAATATGGTTTCCATTCCAGTAAACATTTGTGAGGGGATGGGTTAAAACACTTATGACAATAAAATTCTAAGAATAGGATGAACACAAAGGCAAGTTTGTATATTTTTTGCCATATTTCAGTGATATTGAATTTGAGTACTAAAGATGCATACAATCTGATTACTTCTAGGCAAAAACATGTAAATGTAATCCTGCCAACGTTTATACATGTGTTTACTCAGGTCAGCGAGACAATTTATGAACTGCAGCCAATAGGTCTATTTTTATAAGCAGTTACTACCTGGCATTGTGCTTATTAGTCAAAGGGTAATGGATTATTCATGGCAGCAAACACATAATCTACTAACAAATTATGGCAGGACCGGTCTTAAGACCTTTTGCAGAATTCATGTTATCTGTTACTATGTTGTCTCTCCAAGTAAAATGAAGTTTCAATAAGAAATGAGTTGCATAGGTATAGAGTAATCAATGGGCTTTAAAGCTTATCATTTTACATTGCATTAAACTCTACGGAAACCTGGGCTTCATTTACAAGAACTCCCTAAGGTATTTTTCAAAGTAAAAATATGATTTTTTTCAAACACTCTCAGAAAAATGAGGTTGAGCAAAATTTGAAAATGTTAACATCATTGTAAATAAATTCTCTTTGTGTCCTTTCAATTTTTTACATATACTATGGTGAACAGAGCAACTCATCATCAGAGTATCAAAAACTGATGTATACTAATGGGAAATGGGTGTCATTTGCAAGAATATAAATATTTTTAGTGATTAGTATCATGCCATAAACATCTGGTTAACAAGAAAGTCAAACAGTGCTCATATTTATGTTGTTTAGGTATTATTAATGTTACAGTTTCAGCTAGGATGATTGGAGTGTCCTTAAACATTAGAGATGTGTACAGAAATGTTAGACCAGCTTTTGTAAGCTTTTGTTAGACCAGCTGAGAAAGCTTGAGAAAAATTAAATAATTGGTGGACTTTTTTGAAATATTTTCTTCAGATCCCTAAGCCAATATCTCTACTTATTTTCTATTTTGCTGGTGTAGCTATTAATTTGTCTTTTAATCCACACTTCATTCATTTGTATTACTATAGCTGTGAAAACTGGCAAATCTGATTCAAGCTCACATATTTGTGTCTGGAAATGTAAATCCAGCTGCATGTTCCATCATCATACAGCAAGGTGTCAACTGTATCCAAGAAGAACTTTGGAATCCTGACAAACCACTTTGCAGTATTTTAATCAAATATGTAAAAGAAATAATACCTATTTATGATTTTAAAAGAAAAGAAAATAATTATTCCGTAAGTTTGGCGTTTATTTCTAAGAAGAGGGGGAGAAAAATGTTAAAAAAATTTCTAATAAGTTATTTTTTAAAATTATTTTTATAATCCATAAAAAAACCACTTGCAATCAGTTAGATTGTTAGTAGAAAGAAAACATATACCTCTCAAAAAAGTGTGTTTCAAGGAACTTGAAATGCAAGTTCCTTTCTACCACCAAAATTAATATCCACCTGAGACCCATCATTCAAAATTAGAAGCCTGTACAATGTATGCAACTGCAGGTTTATGCCCTGAAATTCATTAAAGTGTCTTCTAGAAGTAGAGACTCTCTGTCTTTATTCAGAATACAAAGAGTATATACAAAGCCCAAAAGAGCAGAGTCAAAAGACTCATGGCTCTAGGTCCCAAATTCAGAAGCAGTTTAATCCTTTTTCATAAAGTGAAGCACATTCTTACATTTTACCTTGTCCTACTCTGTGTTTATCAGAACAGTCTCAAATACTGATATTGAAGAAGATAAACAGCATTATAAAGCTATGTCATAAATCAATCAGAATTGACTGAGAGGACCAAAGCACAGAAAACCATCAAAAGAGTGAAGCTGTTAAGGATGGATTGAGCTGTGGGTGAGGAAACAAACTGAACTCCCAAACACAAGAATCCTGCCTTACCAAGAAGTTTCCAGGTGGACTACTACAATAAGAGATGCAGCCTAAAGGCACAGGGGCTGCTGGTGATGCCTAATCAAAGAGAGGAGCAGGTGCTGTGCTAGAATCCCCCTCAGGCTCCAGAGAAAAGTGCTAGAAATCTTTGCAGCCATAGTGTACCACAGGGATGAATTCATTGCTAATGTGTGTTTTGGGTAAGAAACTGAGGCTAATTGTATTTGTTATGTCAAGACATGGTGTTGGCAAAATGAAAGCCATATGAGGATATATTTTAGGATGTGAGTTTGTTTATACCTTCGTACCTGAATTATCCCTTTTTAATGCAGCTCCATACTTAGTTCCACATATTCAGTTTTGAATGTTGCTCATCAAGATCTTGTGAAAAGTCAATAGAAGCATATAACAGAATTTCTAACTATGAAGTATAATTTCCTAACATTTTCTATGATGCTTCCACAAGATAAATTGCATGCATGTAAATACACATCTGGGGTTCATAAAAGCTTTAGGAATGCATTTCACAAAGTGTTGCTTTCAAAAGTATCGTTATGTTTCCTCTCACTTTAAATTCAAATAATTTCTGATGAAAGGTGTTTGTAATTAACAAAAATGGATTGGGAACTAAATGAAAGCAAATTTTATGTGAGCCAAGAGAACAAGAGTAGAAGCAAAAAGCTAGCAGCAGTAGCAGATATATATCACAGCACCCACAAAACCTGCTTTAGTTTTCTAAAATATATAGCAGTGCACTGATGTTTATAAGATATGTTTGAAAGCACAATGCCATTACAGAAATGTACAAAGATGCATGCTGAAAGCTGTGGTTAAGACCATATCAGGGCATTCTCAGCAGCAACATCATCAACATTGTATTTCAGATCTTGTGCAAATCAGCATGAACATTACACAAATTCATTTCAAGGTATGTTCAGAGTAATATCTTGGACTCTTACTGTTGCAGCTGGCCCTTTTCTTTCATGCCTCCTGCCTTTCTTCATAATATTTTGCAATATTATGTGTTAAATTTATAGTTATCATAAAACAGAAACTGGTCTTCCTAACTTACATGTAAAGCCAGATTATCCAATGGTGAAATCCAGATCACAACAGATGTTCACATAAACAAACACAAAAAATGTATGTGAAATCCATATGAAAAAACTGTATTTACACAAACTCTAGCTACTTTGAAAATGTGTATATTTAATCTACTTAATAAGAACTTCACGGAACAATTTGCTATCCACTTGTTTGGTAGTGAGGCTTCAAAATAAATGCTGTTCTTCTTCCTATTTCAACTTCCTGGAAAAGCATATATGCATGAAAAAAATTTACTAAATAGAGGTTTCTTTTTCTTTCGGGGTTTGTGATGTTAATATCTTAGTGTACTAACATTTCTGTGACCACAAGAGGATTTTCAGTAACTTTATCCATATGTGATTTAAAACTTGACTTTATGCTATTAGTCAATTTCAGTTTATGCAGAGCTGTTGCAGAAACTGTGGATCTTGCATTGCAAGATTCTTAAACCTAGAAAGGACTAAATTTGTTGCTACATACAATTTATCGCAGGGATAATACAAACAGCTAGCACGTTGTTGTCACTGAAAGAAAACACATGAACCCAAACCCTTTCTTAATAATAGAATTTTTACATTAGAAATTTGGCTAGGGGGAATCCTCATATAAACAGTATCTCACATAAAGAAATTATGTTCTGCAATTAGGTTGGCTTCTGCATAACAAGAGCACAGTTTAGGAGAAGACTATGTGTCTAGTTCCGTACCTTCATGTCACACACAGTTATGAGCCTTAATAGAGCTGCACCACCTGTATCAAAACTATTGTTGTATGCAGACCCCAAAAACCATCAACCAGGGCAGTCAGGCTGTGGTCTCAGTTCCTGGTAGAGACTTCTTCTCAGAAACACTACAGAAATATGAAATACATGTGAGGAACTGGGTTAAAGTTTGCTTGAGACTACATTGCCTCAAAGAGTATTTTTGGAGACATATATTCTGCAATCCTTGTACTGCTTGCATAGTCCAAAGGAATGAAATTATTTTAGCATACCTGATGCTTTAGGCTGTATATAGACAAGAAACTTTCCAAACCAATATTTTTTTCAGCTGAAGTAAGCCTGTCAGTATCACTGCAGAGTCTTACATCAACTATCTCAGGGTGCAGCATTTTTAGAAAATATTTAAAGGGTTTATTTCACGGTTATGACTGGCTGCTACTGCTGGATTTTAGAGACATTAGTCTTACGAAGATCACAACATCTTCCTCAATTTTTTGAGGACAACTTTAAAAAAAGGCTGGGTATGGCACTCAGTGCCATGGTGTAGTTAAGGTGTTAAGGCATGGGTTGGACTCAATGATCTTGAAGGTTTCTTCCAGACTAGTAATTCCGTGACTTGTTTGCATTCTGTGAACTTCCTGACAGGCTGAATGCTATCAGAAGTAGATAAATGTTTAGGAACCACACTAAAAGCATGATCTTAATTCTTATGTGTCCTCTCTCAAGATGAACAAAATGTTTGTCTTTTGCTTTTTTTCTTTTCTGGCTCTTTTAGTCAATTTGAACATCAGATGACAGGATAATATTTCTATATCTAAAATGACTTTAGCAAAATTTTTCCTCATTAAGGTTGTGGCCTTTTATCAGAAAAAGATATTTGAGTATAATTCAATAGCAAAGAACTCTCAGAAAGCCCTCAGTATTTATATAAGCAAAAATTTGAGACATTAATCAGAATAGAATAGAATAGAATAGAATAGAATAGAATAGAATAGAATAGAATAGAATAGAATAGAAAAACTGCTGTCAAAATTGCTTGTCAAATTTTTGCCTAGTTATCTATCAGAGACAGAAGAAAACAAAAAAGAAAAGCAGTATTAAATGGTACAGGAGAGGAAAATTCAATATATGTAACAGGGTTGAACAGGACCTGCAAATAAATCAGAACTGTTGTTTACAACCGTTAATGGCATACAAATATTTTATTCTGTCCAGAAGAAAACCTGCATTTTTTTTTTACTTACATGGATGGTCACTCAACTTGACAGCCATATGCCAAAATTTTTTTGCAGTGGCAGAAAAGGAAATAAAAAATTTAAAAAAAAAATAATCTACGAAGAGGATAATAGATTCCAAAAGAAAAAACCCACCCTGTCTTTAGTGCTGTCTGTTGACTGATAAATCATAGATCAAAATCCCTCCTATAAAATATTGAAGCAAGCCTTATACTCCTCAAGCATAGATTAGCACTTTCATGATTTGCAGATACGAAAAACCATTTTAATCCAAAATAAATTCAAAATGCTATACTGGTGTCTGATTTTGTTTTAATTTTATGGTCATCTGCTTATGACAACTTCAATCATAGTATTTCTGAAAAGAAGACAAACATTCATAAAGAGTGCTTTTAAATATGCAAACCATAGGAATTTTCACTTTAACAGAACTCTTAGTTTTACTCCCTTATAGACCTCCAGATATAAGCCAGAAGTATGGTCAGTATCTCATATGTCTAACCTTTTCAGGATACATAGCATCTTTAATCTTCAATAGAACTTTTTTTCTACTTTGTTTTCTGGAATTTTCTGGTTATTGTTTTCAGGCAGCAAGATTACCTTTTTATTCTGCAGATAGTCCTTCTGTGAAAAGACTTCTGTCTGTTCACAAATGTCATGCTTTGTTTTTTTAATGAAAAATGTGCAAACTTATGCAGGTTAAACATATCAAACTGATAATAAATTGCTCTCAGGATTGGCTTGCCAATGCTAAGAACTTGAACTAAGGTTGTGACAAATTTTTCTGGAGACCTTAATTGTGTACTTGAATAGGATACCAAGAATTTTTTTAATAGGTGACATCTGCAAAATGCTTAGTTTTCTTCTATTCTTTCATTGAATTCTCTTTGGCATCAGAAGATACACAAACTTTTTAATTCTTTGTTCACTTGATTAAAAGGCAGAACCCATAAACACAATTAAACTACAATCAGTCTTCAAACTAAACCATATGTTCATTTTTTCCTCATTACTTAAAAGAAGTTGCAGGCCATTAGGTACCAAACCTTTGCACTTAGACATATTTTTGCACTTTTATGAGACCAACGGTTGTTATATTTATCTGAAACTGTGTATAAAAATCCTGTGAAATAAAAAGCACTTCATACTTGTTCACACTAAAAATGTTTGACCACCATATTCAAACTGCTTGGAGCAATGGTCCCAAGGGATCGATTTGATTTTTCAAGTTTAGTCTTAAATCAAGAAGTCCTGTGCTCACAATATTTTATTTTAGGAGAGTGTCAGTATATTAATTATTTATTTATTCTCGGGTAAGTGATAAATAATTTCATCCATAAGATACTCTAAATGAGATTTTTGTCATGGGGTAAATTTTGGTCATGTTCTCTGCTTGGATAAATTGTTCCTGTGCCATCAGACATTCTGTTCTATAAAGTTATGATAATGCCAGAGAGAATACATTTTGTATCTTAGGCAGATTTTCATAAGAATTTTCTAAGACTGAGCTACATGAAGCAGGACTTGCTAGAAAGAGCCATTGTGAGCTTCCAAGACATTAAAGAATATGCATTGGCACAGAGAACAGTGTTATCCTGGAATTATCCATCAAGCACTGGTGCATTCATAGCTTCATCTGAATCTGTGTGGAATTTGCAAGGTAAGTCTGACAATTCAAAGAATTTCTGGCTTTCCCACAGGGACATCTCTTCCTCTGAAACACCATTTTCCTCCTGCTGTCCTCTTTGAAGAGCAGTATTCACGACCAGTAGTTGAACTGTGGCCATTCTTAATACAGTCATGTGTCAATTAGTCTATTATTTCACCATTGTTTTCTCCTTTTTATGTCAAATATAAGAAATTCTGTCCTTAAGTCTATGGTAGAGGCTGGTGGATGCTTGCATTTATTGCTTGTAAGTATCTGTTCCAAAGAAGTTGGCTGTTTGTTCACTAGCTCTTGTGCTTTGGAATCAGGAATTTCTCTGAGTAAGACAATGTCACAAAAGATTTTCTTCCTTAAAGGTATTTCTGCATAACCAGTTTAATTTCCTTGCTTTTTTTAAGGTATTTTAAACTTTTTTTCTACTCACATCTGGAAACTCTCTGTTATATTCAGCTGGTAAGTGGAAAGACCTCATCATGGTTTCAGAGCTTATGACTCCCCAGACTGTACTAATGTTTTCCCCCTTATATTGCTGAACAGATTACTTATTGCTAATGCCAACATGAGTGCTAAAGCCAGACTTCATATCTTAGATGAGCATTGCTATTCCTCATTCAAAGTTAGATTCCAAACTATTTATCTTTCCAGCACAATTTGTAGGTGCTAACACACAAACAAAAGAGGATGGTCAGACAGGAAAGAAACAGTAGTTAATTTAAAGAGGTTTTTTGCTTTATAACTGCCCCCACATCACTCAGTGGTATCCGACCCATCTTAGAACAACTATGGCAGTATGTCTGAGTGTGCCACTATATCAGCTAATGTATTTCATGGGGAAGTATTAATATGAATTTGTAGAGCTGTCATGATTTTAACTTCTGAAACATGACATGATTTGGAAGTGCTTCTGATAAGAAAAGTAGGTAAATATATAAAGCCTGAAGAGCCCTAAAGGCACTTAAGACAGTTTCAGGTCCTGGCACTATTCCTTTACCTAAGGCAATTCTTGCTACTATGGTAGTATGAGGCTTTACAGTCTTTAGCTCCACAATAAACTTTTCTGATGCCAGCAACTGTGGCAAGATTAGAGTTTTAGGTCTGAAGACATCAAATACAAAGTTATTTGGGACCAAATAAACTGATGAACTAAGATACCTCATATAATATCGGAATGCAATTAATGCATAAAACCCCAAAGCTCATTCAGCTGCCATTCCACTGTTTGGATTTAATGTCCAAAACCATTTGGGTGTTTTATATCGTACAGTTCTACTTTACGAGAAGTCTTGAAAAGCCTGAAGCTTCACCTAATTGAAAAGTTGAATATTGAGCACATCCAAATCTCACTAGCATTTACAATTTGTCTGTCTCTGTACAAGTGAAGGAGTCTGTTCCACCTGGTATCCTCAGAGCATGTCTGCCCTGAGAGAACTGTCAGATAAAGAGATCCATTCTTCTTCTTAAAACATAACTGCTGAAGGAAAGTACAGTGGAGGTTGTAATGTTCCACTCTTTCTATAAAGGCAAGAGTAAAACATCCTGACAGAATGTGAAGAGTCAGGATCAGCTCTCCTCATCACCTGTCTTCCCCACTTGAAAGAAATGGAAGCCATCCCACCCACCTTACAAATGAAGGCTATTCTAAAAGACATGTGAGGCAGGGAACATCGCAAAATCTTCATACTGAAGTGTTTCTGCTTTACATGAAATATTTGAAAACTTATGTGGAATTAGAAGACGTCATAAGAATTGGAGAGCCTTATCACCCAGGAAGAGCATCCAGTTCCAGTTCCAGCTCCAAAGATTGTGTATTTCAGTTGCAGTGGCTATATGAGACTCTTAAAGGAAAAAATGGAACTCAGAAATTCTGCTTTCACATCTCTGTCTTTTTTTTGTTAAATAACATTAGAAAAGTGTACTGAACCCTGGTTCTCTTATCTTATAGTACAATAAAAAAAGGTGGAGACTACATAGCTCTGTCAGCTTTCCTGGCAAAAAACACTTGTGTTTTAAACAAACAAAAGAGACACTGGAGAGAAGTTAGACCTTTTTTTAATATTGTCCTACCAGTTTTTCTAGGTTATTGCTTAAGCACAGTGCTGTTGCTCCTGTGGTTCCTAAGACCCCTGAGTCCCTCCATCTCAGAGGGAGTTTCATCATCCACAGAGGCAACCAAAGATGCAGGAAGAAAATAGTCAACAGAGAGCAAGTTCACTATGAATATATTTTTTTAAATCCTTTATGCCAGTACTATTACAAAAAATGTTAACATGGTTTCACTACAATAATTTAACAGAGGCTTCCACCCAGATTTCATGCATTTTGCATGAAAGTAGTCTGATGAGACAGATCTGAAAATGATGAACTTCTAGTGTCCATGTAATCACAGTTTTTATCATCCTATATATGGCCTTGTTGCATGCTATTCTGTCATATATCTTACAAGAACTGAATAGCAGACTTGTTTTTCTAGCATTTTAAATTGCATTTTCCATGATATTAAACATTGTGTTACATCACAGAAAAAAAAGTTTTTACAAAACAATTTATCACCAATTTCTCATTTGGGCTAAAGAGCATTAGTTCATAAGAAAAGGCACCAGAAGGAGAAAACCACTAAAACTCTTTATTGTGTTATTTTTGTTTTAAAAAACAGTCTAAAACATAGAAAAAAGAAAAAATAATAATAAAAAAAGAAAATAAAGAAGAAAATAAACTACATAACATAATCATTTAAGAAAATGTTAGGGGATTAATACTGCACCCAAAACATTCCAGAAGCTGTGATCCAAGATCTACTGAATTATTGCTGGAAAATAAAGCACTGATAAATTAAAGTCACTGCAATAACCCAGTGGGATGGAAAACTTTTTTTAAAAAAAATTAGATGCTTGGGCTCATTCAGTGTCCTGAAGATGTATTAGTAAACAACTATATGACAAAAATTACTACCTTCCTGTATTAAAACTTGATGAGCAGACATGAAACCAAGGTCTAACACCAGTTTACCTTGGCAGAGAAATTTGCTCAGTGTTCCTTAGAGATGTTTTTACTGTGCAGTAGAAAACCAGCTATACAGAATACAGTAATTTTGCTCAATTCTTAAGTGAATATGAACTCCAACATTGCTTAAAGACTACTGACACTAAAATGGCTGACTGAAAAATGTTATTGAATGTCTCTGTTCTCTAAACTTTGACCTTACAGTAATTATATTTTCATTTTCTGAGACATAAACATCTTTGTTATATGTCTTTTTATTTCATCCCCATACTGATGCTTTCATATCTGACTATTCAGCATTGTATTTGTACTTTTACCTGCTGATAACACAGTAGCTGCTGGATTGCAATGAAACTGCAAGATGCTCCAGTTCAGAGCCTTGCTAATGCTGACAATTGATTTAGCATTGTAAGCTACCTCAACAGCGCTGGGCTGGTTTTTGTTCAGAGATTTCAGTAGGGAGTTATTTTAAGGGATATATTTCCTTTGTTGGGGCAAAAAAGCACAGTTTGTCTTAATTATCCCTGACGTTTCAAACCTCATACCAGGCACTTCCTCCAGGGACAGAAACAAGCCAGTCTCCTCCAGAAACCAAGTGTGAAATGAATAAATAGGGCTCTGGTTTCTTAATGGCATAGTGCGGTTACTATTTTTACTGTGGGGGAAGAGGCTGTCCAGATTGTTTCTTTTTATCTCTGAGGAAATTCAGGGCATTGATAGTAGAAATATTGTGGACAATTAAGAAAGGAAAAAAGCTGGTCTAAAAAAGCAATATTTGGTGGGTACTTGGTTGGCTGGTATATTCAATCTGAGAGCTAAGTTTTTCTCAAAGGAAAGAGCAAGAGCAGAGCAGCTATGTATCACAAACAGAGGCTGCTGTTTTCATCTGCAGTCTGCTGAAGATGACAGTAATTAGAAGATTCACTGCATCATTTTTTTTTACTTTTTTGGTGTAGATTTTAAGGCTATTTTTGTTTATATTTCATGTATATTGCTAATGAAATATCTGGTTGCAGACCTACTATTGTTACATCTATCTGCAAATTCACAAATCTTGCAAAGAATCTTGGTGAGGCTAAGAAAAAATATTCCAGTGAAGGAGATTATTATGGAAAAATAATTTTTTCTTTGTTTAATTCTGTAGATCAACAGATAAATTGAAGAGCTCCTTTGCTGAGCTGAAGGTAACTATTAGGTCTTGATTAGAAAGGTCTTAGGGCTCTTTCATCTGGTTTGGAAATCCTGTATTTCATGAAAAGTACTAAACTTAATTGAAAATTATCTAGGAGGAAAAAAAAAGGAAAAAAGATGCTGCTGTATTTTTAGGGTTCTTCATGTTTGTGAAAGTGATGCTCCATCAGAAGGAAGTCTGTATTGCTGCTGCTTGCTGTGATGATTTAAATGAAGGGAGCTCTAAATTGAAAACTCATTGCAAGGGCATTTGTAACCAGATTCTCAAGGCTATTCCTAACCAGATTCAAGGGCATTTCTCAAGGACGTTTCTGGTCAGATTCTGTGGGGGACTAGTTTCAGGGCATAGAGGACAGTCTGATGTCTTTATTTTACCTAGAGTGTCATGCTCCTGCTTGCAGCATCCATATGAATGCAATGCTTGCTTGTGAATAATCAGAGAAGTCCTGTATTTTTATTATTCATTAAATCTATTTTATAGCACTTCATCACCCCAAAACAAACTACAGACAGTGGCCAGCTGAAGATCCAAGATTTTTAGCTCTCACAAAATTGTCAGGGGCAAACTCAGAAAATGTGGACTGGATGAGTGAAGAGTGAGACAAGTTGAAAATTGCTTGAATCCCAGAGAGCCATAATCAGTGGCATAGGTTCTAGTTGAAGGCCTGTTACTGATGATCACGTCCTCCAAGGTTCAATGCTGGGTCCAGTATATAGCTTATCCTTGAATTTAGATGAAGGGACAGATGTCTCCTCAGCGAGTTGACTGATGACTGAAATCTGGGAGGAGTGGCCAATAACCTAGAGCATTGTGCAGACCTTCAGATGGACCTTCGGAGGGCAAGGAAGAACCAACTTAAGTTCAATGAAGACAAATGCAGAGTGCTTCACCTGGGGAAGAATAACCCTAGGCATCAGCATAGACTGGATCTGAGCTGGTGGAAAGCCACTCTGCAGAGAGCAGTGTGGAGGTCCTGGTTGACACCAAGCTGTCCATGAGCCAGCAGAATGTCCTTTGGGCCAAGAAGGCCAATGGAATCATGAGGTGTATCAGGAAGAGCATTCCAGCAGGGTGAGGCAGGTGATCCTTCCCCCTTACGCCGTTCTAGTGAGGCTACATCTGGAGTGCTGTGTCCAGGTCTGGGCTGCTCAGTACAAGAGAGAACATGGAGAACCTGGAGAGGGTCCAGCAGAGACTAATGAAGGTGATTAGGGGTCTGGAGTATCTCTCTTACTAAGAAAGGCTGAGTTGAGGCTGTTCAGCCTTCAGAAGAGACAACTGCTAGAGTTTGTCAGTATCTGAAGGGAGGAGAGAATGGAGCCAGGTTCTGCTTGGTGGTGATGGACAATAGGACAAGAGGCAATGGGCAGAAACTGATGCACAGGAAGTTCCACTTTAACATGAGGAAGAACTTCTCTATTGTGTAAGTGGCCAGTGACACTGGAAGAGATTGTCTAGAGAGGTTTCAGAGTCTCCCTCTCTGGAGATATTCCAGAATAATCTGGGCACAACACTGTGCAATGTGGTCTAGGGTGGCCCTGCTTGAGCAGGGAGGTTGGACCAGATGACTCCCTGTGGTCCCTTCCAACCTTACCCTGTCTGTGACTCTCTGCCTCTGAGTCTGCAGTGTTTGTGGATTTCTTCTATAAAAAGACAGTCTTTGAGTACAGAGAGCAGAAACAAGCAGCTCTGCCAAGACTTGATTCCATTTTATGACAAAGCATGAAGCACAATCTGCCAAATGATATTGGTGAGGGCATAGTGCAGCTGTCTTCGTGGATCTCTATTTGTTGAAGAATCTGGACCATTTTCTACTGAGACAAAACCTTAAGCTAATGCTGACAAGGGAAAAAAACAACTATGGAAGAGAGAGAGATTTCAAGGATTTCAATGTATCCACTACCATGATAATTAAATTCAGTTACTTCCTTCTATATCCGCAGTTTTCTACTGTTAGTGCTTAATGAGGGTATAAAATTTGCTAGTAAAGGTTTGCACAGTAAGTAGGGAAACATCATGCAGAAAATCCATACCGGTCTCTGAGCATTTCTAACACACTGAAATTCATACACACATCCTGAGAGGATTGAATGCAAACTTTGTACCCAAACTCATGTGTGCATGTCTGAATTCTAGTTACAGCAGTATTCAAGCACTTCTAACCCCGTATAATAGAAAAGAATACCAGATGCATTTGGTGTGAAATGAATAAAATGCAAAACAGCTTTGAAAGGTCCTTGCCTGAAGACAGAAATCTAAGAATGGGTATTTATTTGCTATGGGGATACATACCTGAAGTTCTCTAAATACCAGATATTTTCAAGGTCATTAAAAACAATGTTATCTTTTTTTTGTTATTACTAACAGTAGTATAAGACTGGCAAAAAGACAGATGAGGTTTTAAGGGCTGTAGCATCACTTTATTTAGTGTTTAATAGGCATTATTTTAAAAGCCTTAACATATATAGTTGGATATAGTTCTGTCATTATATCTTGTCGCCATGATTATCTTTTCTGTCCTGTTGGTATAGAAATTTTGTGCTTACATTTTTTTCCATAATTATTGAAAATTTGGCTTCAGTAAGAGTCAGTTGAATGTACCAATTTTCATCTTGTTAATTTTATAATGATTTTTATTCCCATATGATGTTAGGCATACAATAGAAGTTACAATTCAGGGGTGACAAGTTAAAATTTAGTACAATAATCTATGTTTTAAAATATGACCACAACCTCTATGAAAATGCTGTTTACTAAAGTTAGACAACCATGCTTTAAGATAGGGTGGGTGTGCTCAATTGCACAAAAGTTGCATTACTCATCAGCCTATATTAATATCGTAGTCTATAAAAATACTACAAAATCATAATGTTGTTATGTGCCAAGAGATTATTAAAGGATATTAAAAAATTCTATAAAATATAAAAAATAGTGATTATCTTCTCAATGGCTAAAATAGTGAGACAATTACCTTGCTTCCATTCATAGCAAGGTCAATAAAAAATTTTCTTTGTTATTTTGACTTTACCCATTACAGAAAATGGAGTAGATTAAATGAAAATAGAAAATGAATTTCAAATTACAAAATAACACTGTGGTGAATTCTGGAATCTTAAGTGCTACAGAACAGAAAGCAAATGTTAGCCTTAAGCTATATTAACTAAAATTATATTCAACTGTTTTTTTAATAGTGAGGCCTAAGATAGTCAGAAGAAAATCACTGATAAGTCTTTATTTGTTTCATCTCCTTGTTTTTGTAAATGAGCTGCAAAAAAAAAAAAAAATCCAGCTATATTTATTTGATATATATTATGAGATTTTTAGTTTATATGCATTTCTTTTCATTTTTAAATTTTTAAAATATATGTGTGTGTATAAAATCTTAATAGAATTAAAAATATTTCACAATCAGATATCTTCAAATGGTTTTAAAGACCTGGTCTAATTTATTTTAAAAACCACTGAATCAGAGAATAAGCTGAATTGCAAGGAGCACACAAGGATCATGTAGTCTAACACCTGGCCCTGCACAAGATCACCCCCAAGAATCACACCCTGTGCCTGAATGCATTGTCCAAAAACTCACTGAACTTTGTCAGGTTTGGTGCTGTGACCACTTCTCTGGGAACCTGTTCCAGGGCCCAGCCACCCTGTGGGTGAAGAACCTTTTCCCATATCCAACCTAAGTCTCCCTGACACAGCTTCAGGCCATTCCCTCAGGTCCTGTCACTGATCACCACAGAGAAGAGATCAGTGCCTGCCCTTCCTCTGTCCCTCAAGAGAAAATTGTAACTGCAATGAGATCTCCCCTCAGTCTCCTCCTCATGCTGAACAGATCAATAAAACACTACCTAAGAATTGCACTAGACACTTCTTGAATTATTCGGAATCTTTTAGATATGTTGAAGGTTTTCAGAGTAAATTTTTTCCAGCAAAATACTTTGCTCAAAAAAGGGAGCAAATACATATATTTACAGTGGTCACTAAGCCTACACCCTGTCTAGGGCTACCTCTGTTAACTCTGTTCTTGTACCTGTTTGATTTTAGGAGACACACCATAGTGTTCTTGTTGATTTCTTGCTTATCATTATTTACTAAGCTACAATACACAAAAAGTTACAACTGAAAGGCAGATTAATAATTCATACCTCTATTACAAAAATCTGTAAATTGTATTCCAAGCAATGAGCTGCATCTGTTACCTAAAAATAAGAAGACAGGCACAGCATGGTAACAATTTAGAATATAGAGCATTGCACGGCAGGAAAGTTCCCATTGAGATGACTTTGGCTTAGATGAAAGTCCTAGCTGTCTACCTTCTTTGATTGAACAGTCTCATTTTTAAAAGTAAACACTACTGTATATTCTGTGAATATTGCCTGTCTCAAAGAATGTCAATAATTCTTTCTGACAAAACCAAACTGAAAAGAAGAGGTTAGGTTGAGGGTACCGCACATATTGTCATACAAAAATTAAGGGAAATTTCTTCAGGAAGGTGTTTGTTTCTGATATATAAGAAATATTTGCCTAGAGACTAGAGTTATTTGTAATGTATTCTGTGTTGGAAAAAGTAATAATTTGTATCAACTTCAGTTACAGAAATGTATTAGTTGACTTTAACATTCAGGCTTCTGAAGCTATTACAAAACAATCTTAATTCTGTCTGCAGTGTGAATGAAGAGGGACAGTACATCACATTAAAAACTGATTAAATATAAAGGAATTTTTCCAAATTTCATTTAGATCTTTGCCACAGGAAAACAGTGACAATCTCACAGCCAGTCTACCCTGCTCCATGCCTGCTGTCATGGCATTTTGTACACAGACCTATAGATGTCATCCTAGGAAAAAATCAATGACATTTTTTCTGTGTTGACATTGAGGTCAAGGTTTTCAATAATTTTACTGGGAAGTAGCATGCAACATGCTTTGATTTTTTCCTCAAACTGGATTTTCAGAAACTAAATTTAAGCTTTAACTGAGTGCATTGTCCTTCTTATGTGAGTACAATGACTAGATTTACTTTTTCTAAGCCAAACAAAACACTTAGATACAGGAATTCTTAACCATCCTTGAGAATTTGGCTGCTTACACCATAAACCAAGGACCCAAATTAGTGAAAGGGCATTTGAGTTGTTTGGAATGTGGGGTTTTTTTTGTTTTTGTTTTAGGGGTTTTTTTGTTTGTTTGTTTTGTTTTGGTTTTGGTGGGGTTTTTTGGTTTGTTTTTGTTTTTGTTGTTGGTGGTATTTTTTTTTTACTGGTTTGGTTTGGTTTGTTTGTTTTAAAATTAGCATAACTCAATAGCAACTTTTTGCTGAAGTTTTTTAAGAAACAAAAAATTCATATATACTACTATGATAATATATCATAACATAGCATTTGATGAGTTTTTAAAATAATGGCAGAAATTTCCCTAAATGCACATATCAGAAAACAAATAATCTAGTTACAAATTATGGTCCTGTTTGTACATGCTGCCTGTAACCCAAAATGTCTCTTCTGCACAGTGGAACTAGATTCACAAGAAACACAGAAAATAATGTTCCGATTTTTCATTTTTCTTCTACCCTGAGGTGCAGAGAGGCAAGTATTTTGGGGAAATCTCAGATGCAGAAGATTTATTTTGAACTCTGCCTAGCTAAAGACAGACAAATTGGAAACTCTGTGTTCTTCTGCTCAGGCATCTTATTTATTAAATAAGCAGAAATATGTAATAGAAAACTGCTTCTCCTTTCTTTCTGGGACTAAATAAATAAATAATTAAATAAACCTGGTGCAAGGCTCTTGGCCTGAATTTTTAAAACTGTTACAGTTTTAATGCAGACATCACTTGCAAAATTTTCCTTCAATCACTGGGAAAAAATTCCTGACTTCTGCTAAAGAAAATTGTAGGATATTTGGCTTCTACCTTCTGGAGAAAAAATTATGTTGCTTGGAAGCTTTTACTGAAGCAAAGTTAGTAATGGAAATCAGGTTTAGAAACTGATCAGTCATTGACAGAACTAATAAGCTGGTATGAATTTCAATAGTACAATTCTTTTGTGGCAGAATATTCCCAATCTTCTTGAAGTTTTCCTTGCAATGCCATTTGCTCCTGATCTACTGTCAAGTAAGCCAAGACAGTCCAATTGGCCAGAATGGGTAATAGTGATGCACTTTTTATAAGCCCCAAACAGAATGCCTCAGTTAAAGAAAGAGCACACCATAGAGCTGAAACATTTCTCAGGTTATTTGTTCAGTGAGGAAAGCTGGCCAAGGCAATTCTATTGATAAGTTAAAAGCGATAATGGGAGATCAAGTAGCTCTTTCTGCTTTGGTTACAATGAAAAATTGTATAACTCTGCAAGCTTCTTTAAAACAGTATTTTCATACATGTGACATTTAGGTCACAAAGATATAGCATGATGCTACTTTACAGTAGTTTTTGGTGGGTTTTATGAAAATGCATGAAATTTTATCATTCAGAGCTTTGCTGAAGGCTGAACACTGACTAAAAAAATAGGTATGCCAAAATGTTTTCTTTTTCTGGGAATGAAATCGGTTGTGGAGTTACAGCACACACTTTTGGACTGTAGGGTAAGGAGAAAGGACGAAGTTTGCTTTGTTTGTAGAGTGCAAGTCCCATCCATCTTCCGCCTGAGATATGTTGAAAACTGTCAATAGTGAGATGATGGGAAGGCCATCCCTACAGGTTACATCTACTTCTATTCAGTGGATTTCCCTGTCTCCACAGCCTGATGGGGAAGGAAAAAGTGATCAAGGCTAAGATGCCCTCAGCTACATTTTTAGATTCCCTGGTAGAATAGGATCCACAGAACAATAACAACACCATTAGCAGACAAACCCAAATAGTCCTTCTGGAACCCTTAGAGTGGTCTTTCCTATAATTAACTCATATAGCCAGTTCTGGATGGCTTCAGTCAACTTCTTTTCTAATGTTCTCTTCAAAAGAGATTAAGCAATTACTCCTTGAGGTGTATTAATCATGTGTGATAAAATTAAACTAAAAATTAAGCTTGACGGAAAATAATAGCAGAAGGTTTTGAACCTAGATAGAGAAATCACCATTTGATCTGTTTCACCATAAAAACCCTCAAACTTTCAAAGCTATGATGTGTCCTAAAAAGACACAAAGCTTTTTTTCTGTATTTCAACTTAAAAAACAATTTGAAGTGGGTAGCAATGTTTTCAGAACCTGGGTTTTTTTTTCCTAATATAAATATTTTTGAAATACACCAAAAATCTATGTTTCTGTAAAAGACAAAAAAGTTCTGTCCTTATTGTTCATATGAGCACTGCATGTTTAAATAACCCTTTGAGCTACTCAGTATACTTGCCTAAGAATATGTCACATATGTCCGCTTCAGGGCTGTAAGTAGGGCAAAATAGATAATGTTGCTTGTTCCCGCAATGGATTTTTCTGCTTTATAGCCAACTAAATTTTCAGGCGTTTAAAAAATGAAACTCACCAAACCCACGATTATGACTTCATTACCTTTAGGCCTTTTTATGCATTATTTATGGTAACACTAAAATATGGCTTTCTTGACTTTCAAATATATCCTGATGCTTTTGTTGAAAACAAATGCTATTAGTCACCATTCCAATGTTTTATCCTTAAAGTGGCAAATCTGAATAAAAAAATTTTGAATTAGGGACAAGCATAGTAGAGTTTGCAATATGAAAAACCTCATTTCTTTCAAAATTTTATCTTCTGCACATGGAAAATAACAAGCAATGTATGTTTTTAGTCATAAGTACTTTATTCAGCATGTTGCCTTCAGGTCATCTACACAGAAGGTTGTTTTGTACATTTGTCTTTCAACAGACATCTGTGTTTTATTCAAATTCTTTCTAACCAGATTCACAGTCTCTACTCACAAAATTGTCTAATTCCAGCAGTAAATAAACAGACCGAGAAGAGTTCTGTAACCTTGTGTGTAGGATTAGATCGTTTCTCTGCAGCCATCTTATGTCCTTGGATGAGAGAAGCTACAAAAAGAATGTAGAGAATTTCCAGTAAATTCTGCAGCACAGAAGGGACAAAACCAGACTATATTAAATTCTGATGCATTCACAGAATTCACTGTGTGGGAAAAGAGGCAGCATTTTTTTGAAAATGTCATTCATTTTTTTTGAACATGTCATTTTCCAATATTTTGGAAAAATGTTATAAATTCACTCATAGAATGCATGAATTAGGCATAGCTCTCCCTTGCTAGTATTTTTAGTTTCTTTCCCTGTTTTCTGCGTTACCAGGTATTTGGATTTGACAGAATGTAAGGGTCTCTTAATTCTGTATGGTTTTTAAATTGAGGAATACAAAAAGTTCTGTTAGCATATCTATTCAGACATAATTTTCAATAAATTGTAAAATTCCTCTAGAGGTGGTGGGCTATGACCAATATTCAGATGGTATTGGAATGTAAAATTACTTTTATTATCTCTTTTCCTTTTTTTCTTCAGCCTTCCCCCTTCCCTCTTCCCACTTTTCTTATACCTTCCCTTCCTTTTCCAGAATTTCAAAAACTGCTTAATAATAATAATAATAATAAATACTGCTCTAAAGTGCTTACCCCTTCCTTAAAATTAGCATTAGCTAAAGAAAATTGTTTATGTGGATCCAGCAAAATTTAGCACTCCCATATAGAGCACAAATACATTGTCACAAACCAGGAGGCAGGTGGGAGAGTTTAAAAAGTAGCTGAGGTTCTTAATGTCTGGAAACTATATATTTTTTTCCTTATATATACTCCAGCACCTTACTTTTGGCATCATTCAGGTACCTGTAGATTAATACAGTGCCATTCAGTACTGTGGTTTAACAATTTCTTTAAACATTAAAACTGTTTACTGCAATTGGACTGAATATTGCTTTTCATTTGCCTTGAAACATATTTATCCCTAAAGGTATCCAACAAACTAAGCCAGACTTTTCTGCATAAGTAATAAAAAATATTATGCAAGGCAGTTTTTAATTAAAATAAACCCATATTTCAATAGCTATCATCACAAAAGGACATGAAAATAAAATAATTTGGAACTATTACTTCATTGAAATGACTGGAAAATTATTAGAATTTTGTAGTACAGAAGGAAACAACTATGAATTATTTGCAAGAAACAATTTGTTTGTGGAATCCAGGGCAATTCTATTTTATTGTACACAAACTGAACATAATCTTCATTCATTTGTCCATTCAAAAAAATGACATGCTGATATTTCAACATACAGATTATTTGTTAAAAGGCCAACTCTCTGTGTTTCCATGGAAATTTTTATGCAGCTTATCACAGGGCATTCTCAAATCTGAGCTGGGTTATTTGTCATTTTCTTATATATGACTTATAGCTCACATTATGTTGGTTTCAGCTTTAATTTCAACATTGTTTTAGGGAGCCCACTGTACCAACAAAGAATATTGGACATTAAACATTGTAGAATTTAACCACTTTTGCAAACAGGAATTAAAATGGCAAACTCAGAGTACACTGAGGATAAACTATTTCTGCTACTGTTATCTGCTGTTTTACATTTTTTCGTGTGTTCTACATCCTAACAGAGAACTAACCTATACATTCTTATTATCCTGTTCCTCTGCCCACAATGTACACTTCAGTAGGAGGTGCAGCTATCCAGTGACACTGAAAATCAGGCAATTAGTGTCTCTGTTTTGGTACTGAGGCGTGATTAGCCTCTGCCTTGTGAATAACCCCTCTGACTTGTGAGAATTATTTTCATGCAGTTTATTGCTGTAGTTAAATTCCTATTTTCAGCTGGGGAACAGTTTGAAGCTGCTGTTTTCTTTTTCCAGTAGATGAGTTGATATTTTAAATAAGCCCTCCATGTATTATTAATAGTAGATCATATTATAAAAGGAACACAGACCCTGAGAAATACACAGGGTTTTTTTCTGCTCTCTTATAGTAAAAAGGTGACTCTTCAAGTCAAGTGAGAAAGGAGCAGTAGCTGCAAACAGAAGTGGGTTTGACTCAGGAAGAAGGAAGAGGAAAGGAAGGAGGGAGAAAAGGAGAAGCAGCAGCACTAATTTCTTTAGGAAAAAGTTCAAGGAGTGCAACTGACCACAGTGAGCATGGGCCACAGACTGACTTTTCCAATAGCTCCTTGTCCAGGCAGTTCTTACAGATGAGCATGGGTTTTTTTGTGTTTTGTACTGCCTGAGTCCACAGATTTCTAGAAGAGCCATATTAAAGGATAAGAGCTCTCTGTGTAGACTTACTAAATTATTTTCTGTTTTTCATAGGGTACAGAAGAGGAAATAGACATATTACACTAAAGCAGTGCATCTCTTGTAAGCTTCTCTTCCTGCACAACCATTTCTCCATGTTTATTATGGAATGCTGGTACAGATTTTGATGCCTACATACAGTTTTTCTTGCTTTCTTGTTTTCTGACAAGACTTACAACCATACTGGCAGCAGTAAGAGCACTTGTTTTTGCTGGTATTCTAATTTTTACTTACAGCTACAAGAGAAAAAAATGACATCACTGTTCTACGACATGGAACAGCTGTCAGGTGAATAAAATCTTGGACTGTGTTCATGGCTTTCATGCAGAAAGGATTCAGCCCTGTTTATATCCCCACCTTGACTTCACCTGTGCTAAATCACCTGCTGAGAGCATTATTTTTGTAAGCCCTAAGCACAAGCCTAATTTGTACAGTAATTCTGCAGAATGGATTTTCTTTGTCATATCACTGTGCCTCATCTGCTAAGTAGGATAGCACCTTAGTTACTGCTGTAGTCCTCTTCTTTGTCTTAGTGTGCTTCTGCTGAAGTCTGCAGAAACACTCCTATTTCCTTTAGTGGGAGGAGAGTTTTGTCAGCACTTTGTGAAAACCATATGTTGAGTGCACAAATAGCCATTAGCTTTAATCTGAAAGTATAAATTTTGCTTAAAAAAATTTCTAGCACTGTAGCAACATCCATTATAATACTGCATTCAGTGCATACAGTCTCCATAAGCAGCATATAACTGGTTTTTTTTTCCTGGAACTACATTAAAAGGAACAATGAGTGACACTCCAGGAAGCAATCTGAACCTTAGTTTTAAAATAGACATGACTTATTGCAATTAATGTGCAGTTTCTGAATGCAAGTGAGAAAACTAGAATTCCAGAGATACAACATTTGACAGAAATCAAGAAAGCTCATGTTATCATGGTCTTAAACACCAAAGACCAAAACTCTTGTCTTTGGATCACCACATCTCACATAGCAAAGTTCTATTTTCTTGACATTTCTGATGCTTGTAACAATAAATAAAGAATTGCTGTCTCAATCTAATACCAGTCTTTACAGCAACTATACCTCAAATCAAATTAGAGTGTTACAGTAGATTACATGTTTCCATAGCATAATTTTTTTCTCTTAAATTCAAGACTGCAGGGACCTTACTGCTACAATGCACTGAAACCTAAATGGAAAATCATTTAATAAACTACAACTTATAATTCCCCAGTTCCACAATTGTTAAACCCATCAACAGAAAAAAGTCTTGTTGAGGATCCCCAAATGCCTTGAAGAAGCTGGAGGATGAAAATCCATGATCCTACATATACACATTCCAAAATACAATTTATCATATCCAGTTAATTAAAAGCTTTTCTAGAAATTAAGTGGACAAACTCTATCAAACACGGTGGACCAAAATAAAAACACATAATCAACAAGCAATGGAGACACCCAGTCACAGCTGGAAGAACATTTTTCACAGAAAATACTTTATACTTGACCTCTCAGTCCAGGATGTCTAAAGGAATATCCACATAATAAATTCAAAATACAAGCATAGGAACTAAATTTCATCATTCTCTGGACATTAAAAACCATGGGCTTCCACGGAAATACATGTTATAAGGTTTTTCCTGGGGAGTGGAAATTTCTCCATATTGCACAAGACCTAAACATTTTATTGCTTATTTCTACTACTCTACTAGTGTTTTTATTTATTTTCACATTAGTTCTGATTAGCAAGTTCACATTTAATTCAGATCTTTTGTTCTTGAAGTCTGTTTATAAGATTTTCTTCTACATAGAAGTTTGATATTTCTATTCCAAATCTGAACCACTAGCATATGCAACAAAATGTTCCAATTTTTCATCCAGTGCATCGGTCCTGGAGTAAAATATATTCTCTATTTCTACAAGTTTTTCTAGGAAGTTCAGCAGACTCTCATAATTTGAATTCAAGTTGAGCAACAATAATCACTGATCACATATTTGGCTGAACTCCAATCTGGATAATAAGAGGGCATACTGCCTCTTTTAGGACTTCTAGAAGCAAACAGCAAGTACCTGATTCCTCCTGACAGGCGGAACACAATAGTGTTCCATTCAAAAAGGTTGGATTTTTTTATTTTTGTTTTTATTTTTTTACTAAAAATCTTTCTCTTGTCATTTCTGTCTTGCCCTTTATAGGGTCAAGAAGACATAAAGGACACTCCTCAGAATGCTTGACTAAATTTTGAGAGCTGGTATCTCCAGAAAGATCGAATGATACTGTTACTCAACAAAAAGGACAGAAGAGAGGGATTTTCCCGTGGTTACTTTTGCACTAAGTTCTCCCTTCTATTTCTATGAGTTTGACCAAAGACTGGTCAGTTGACTTTATCTGACTATAAGGATACCCCATGGCTTAGAGCCCTGCTTGCAACACTTTGATCAGCAGGTTTTGGAAGTCATTAACTTCTTATCTTCTCCAGCATGTTTCCTAGGCATGGGCACTCTGTCTGTTACTTCTTTATCAGATATGTAACCCTAGCAGCCAGAATTATTGATGCATGCCAACTGCTATTGGGACACATTTTGAAAGATTTACAGACTCATGTCTAAAACTAGGTTTTAAAAGACATTTGAAAGGAACAGTGTATAATAGAAGTAGGAACATGAACAGTAAAATTTAAATCTTAATTTTTTACTTTCTATTATAAAAAAAATTTGTAACTGCAACCCTGTCTTGTTGCACCTTTCTCTTAATTCTTGATCCAGGGACAGGTCCTCAGTTATTTTCAGTTATGCAAGAATCTCCTCCTGCACTTTCTATTGTACATACTCTGAATAACTGTTGATTTCCTTTTTTTGGTCTTGGAGAGTGCTAATCTCCATCACTAGGAAAGCCTTTCTGCATTTTTCTTGTTTTCTTCACAAACCATTCTATGTCTTTTCATCCCTTCCCTAACGTCCTTTTCCTAATAACTACTTATGTAATTTTACATTATTCTAGCCTCCTTTACAGAAGGCATAGAGAAAACCTCAGCCTTCTGCTATTATATTCTCCTATTATATTCTTTCAACTACAGAAAAAGAGATTTTTTCTGTCATTCTATTACATATAATAAATTTTTATTAGGTGGACATTAACATGAATAAAAGTAACTCTATAACATGAAACTGAAATCTCTGAGTATCCAACAACAGATTCCAGAAACATTGCTAGCATCTTGAAACACAAAGAAGACAAGAATTCAGTAGGTCAAGACAGGAAAAGAAGGGAAAAGCATGAGCTGTAATGATGTCCCCTTAACCTTCTTTTCTTTGCAGGTCATTGAGTACATTCATATCAAAAATGGTTTTGGAATATTAATGCACAGGCCCAAGCAAGCGCAAAGACACCCCTTCATATGACTTTATCATCTTTCAGTAAATAATAAGTAGTTCTTATGGTTTTCTTGTGGGTACAACATAAGTAACAATTGGTTCAGGTAATAAATAAACATGTGCCACAGATAAATGTCATTGAGGTACAATTTTGTACTTCAACACTTGTGACTACTAGTGCTCTTGGCAATTGCAGTCCTGGTATTTACCTTTTGAAGCAGGTGTGGGAGTAATAGTTCAATCAAATACCAAATATGTTTTTCTCTGATCTTATAAAAAGTTCCAAATATCCCAAATATCATATTGTGTCTGTTTTTCCCATAGGTGCTCGAGTAAGGAAAATATATGAAAATATACGATCTGCATTTTTTACAGATAATATCTCATCTCTGCTATATTCAGTATCCAGAAATAGATACCCTGCTTTATGTAGCCCCATTCAAAACTTAACTGTAGAATTAAGTGTGGTAAATTACAGATGTACAGATAAAAGATGCTAAACATATAATTGCTCTTTGCAATATTTTATCTCTTTTTTCAATAATGCAAATAATTGAGTCAGCTAAAACAAACTACATGCCTTTCTCCAAGGCAGATAACGTTGAGATATCTGAGTCCACTCTACATGGTTGGCACTTTGTGGCATTTTGTATGTGTGATTTAAGAAATGAACATATTTTTTCTGAAGAACAAATCAAGCTCTCAAGCACTAATTTTTCAACTGTAGAGGTCTAACTATGGAAAGAATTTCATCCTGGATGTTCAAGAGAGATTTTGCTTAGGAGGGTAAGGTGGAACTGCAAATATTCAGATGATTTATTATAATTTCCCTTAAACAGGGAAACAAATGGAATATGAGGAATGTTATCTCCATCTCATGCGCTAAGGAGCAGGCCCATACAATGATACACAGAAGCTTTATTAAAAATTCATTAGACTGTAAAGTCTCTCATTTTGTAATCAGAATTAAGTAGTTTTCCAATGTCATTAGCTGGAAGTCAATTTAAACCACTATCAGCAGCTGCAACACACTCCAAAATGCTAAACTGAATACAACAAATGTTTTCCACTTATTTTTTTTATTAGAAATATTAGAATTTCATATTATGACTCAGTGATAGGTCTAAGAAATAAATTTCTCCTGAATTTACTAGTCACACTTACGTTGGTCAAAGAAGGTGAAGGAGTTTTAGAAACAGAAATCCAGTGTCATGTTTAATTTCTGAGCCAATAGAATATTGATGCATGGAAAAGCTCAAAAGGTGTGCTGTTTTCTCCTACAGGATAGCCAGGTCCCTTGACAGTAACAGCCAAGTGCAGTAAGTTACAGCAAAGAGATCCTAGAATAAAGAAATAGTAACTTCCAAAAAAACCCCAAAAAACAACAACAACAAAAACAACAACAACAACAAACCAAAACAAAAAACAAACAAACAACAAAAAAAAACCCAAAAAACAAAAAACCCACAACAACTTTTCAATATGAGAGTATTGTATTAGTTAGGAAGATAGTTGATACTGGTAGATGCCACAGCTTCTCATGTAAGTTGTCTTTGATATGCTTCTGTACTAAGGCAGTAGCTGTGATCTTAAATAGAGTTTTTATGTAGGCAAATATAGCTTTTATTTTTTATTTTTATTTTTATTTTTTCTAAAAATGTGCCTATACCTAAGTATTACTAAATTTACAAAGCATATAAGAAAAAATAGTTTTGTAATATCATTATTTTAGTTTGAGAAAAACAGTGTTTTCTAAATTAGTTTTTTTGAAAATGATCTAATTTTCTGGGAAGAAGAAAATGGATACTTCCCTTTAAAGAAATTAATCTTTCTTAGGGAACTCATGCAAGTTATCAAACAAATTACTAGCAATTTTTAAAAGTCCTTTAGCTGATTGTGCATACATCTCATTGGCATTAAACGAGCTCATATATAGGTATGAGGTCAGATATAACCTCATGGCTTCTCATATAGCCTATGCAGTTATTCATGTTTTCAAAAGAAATATCCCTCTCTATATTTTAACATAATCAAAATATAAGAGATATATATATTTTAGAATCATGAATTCAGTATTAAAAATTGCCCCCGCATTGAGTTCTTGGCTGGCCAATTATATTAAAAAATTTTATGTAGATTCTCTTCTAAAATGTGTATTGGTTAATATCATACTTTGGCTTTGACATTAAAAGAGTTTCCTGCAGCCTAAGCCCGTATTGTTGACTGGTCCTTACAAAGTGATGAATTATTCAATTTAAAAAGTATTCAGTCTTTTGTACCTGAAAGGCAGCAAAGCTGCTGATAGATTTTGCATACTGCATTTCAGAGACAAAAAAAAATAATTTGAAAACATCCTGTTTAAGCTGGATATGGATCAGTCTGTTTTGGAGAAAAATGTTGTTTTTTACTATTTTAACAGGTATTATGTATGCTTTCATTTGATTTCAACTAAAGTAGTATTTCTCTCGAACTCTGGCAATGAAATGTGACAGAGAACCTGGCATCAGATGCAATATTTGGTAATATTTTATAACAGATATTTAAGATGTGTGTAATCAAGGAGACCTTTGCATGAAAGGGCTCATATCTAACCTAGTCATCTGTTGTAATAGATTTGCAAAAGAATTTATCAGACAAACTGAATTTGGAGGATTACTAAACAAGCTCTGCTGGCATGTGCAATAAAACATTTGGGAATAGTATATATGAGGAAGAGGAAAGGGCAGACAAACAGAAGCAGATTTACTGCTGCAGAACTCTGTGCTGCCACCAACCTGCATTCTGTTGCACCCAAGATATGGGCAAATCCTCAGGTGATCCCTACTTGTCCTGGGTCAGCAAGGATATTCACTGCTGGTTCTTCAACAGCTGGCAGAGTTGCTGGTTGGTACACAGCTACCCATGTGGGTAATTAACGTGTGGACTATGGCCTTGATGAGGAAGCAATACTTTTTCCCTCCCCCTAGATAAATTTATCTACCTAATGGATGAAAAGCAATACCTTTTCTCTCTCTCTAGATAAAGCCCAGGTTTGGGAGACTATGAACTTTAATGCCAAATCTTTTGCCATGTTCCCATGTGATTCTTTGCATGTGCATACACTACTAGGATTATAAGCCAGCTACAGAGTTTAAAACCGGTTGTGAAAAATAACTCATTTTAGTCTTGAATCAAAAGGTACACTAGACAGATCATCTTGAAGAATTTCATTGCTTCTGTAACTCAGATTAAGTCTGGTGTGATGACAGATTTCAGTAAGGAGCTGAGTGGAGCTGGTAAATACCTCTTCAAGCAAGTTTCACTCCCATGTGTCTTTTGTTTATGTAAAAATCTTATTTCTACCCTCTGCCACTGTCATTTGACTTTTTAAATTTCATTATGTAATTTTTTTTAATTGAAAAATACAGATAAGATACACTTCTGGCCGCAGACTTCACTGATGGCACTATATCAAACATTCGTTTCACAGATGGGATCTAGAACAGTAATCCATATGCAGAGGTATAATTGTTTAAAGAGCGTAATGATAACTTTATCTAAACATCTGAAAGATTGAAATTTTGGGATGCTTCATCTGGAGACAAAAAACAGTCTTAGTGACAGTTAATATGCTGTTCTAGAAAATCTGTTCAGTATAGTTATATGGCCCTAAACACTGCAACTGTGCTTTCATTTAGGTAAATTTAAATAATTTTAACCTATTTGCACTATTACATTACTTTTTAAAATGGGAATATCTCTGCTACTTCTAATTTTATGGTTATGGCATTAATATGATTCAAGGAAACCAACGAGAACAAATTTCTCTTTGTATTTCGTGATTTAAATTGTATTTCTATACAGTCCTTTGAGTAAAAGGCTGTAAATTTACTGAGCAAAAACAATAAGTAAGTTTTTAGTCTTTATAAGTCTTATTTCAAGTAACTAAATCATGACAACATAAATACTTTTTAATATGACTCATGTGGTTTGATGTCTATTGTAAGACAGATGCATCTCAAAGCCTATTAGAGAAGAGAACTGTCTATTCTTGTTCCCTCTTGATGGGATTATCCAGCCATAAAAGATGAATTTCTGTGGTTTAACATTTCGTTCCACTGATTATTACCAGCACAGTGAAGTGGTAAATACAAATGCTAATTTCAACATACTTTCAAAGCAAATCTTTAAAGTTTGATAGGCTCTCATGGTATTTTAAATTAAAATGCAAGGTACTGTAAAACCCATTTTGTTTACAAACAAAATATGGCAATGCAAATGCAAAAGATTCTGAAATGTAAAGCTTATCAAACAACACTAAAAATAAAAAATTGATGGAAAGAGCATTGATACATAGATAACACCAACCAAAGCAGCCATTGGGAGGTGTGAAAAGGATATGGGAATCAAAAATATCACTAGCATTGTGGGAAAAAATCCATATTTTACAACAAGAAGCAATAATCATATTCACTTTAAATGGCTATATTTTAAGAAGGAATATGCCAGAATATTAGCAATTAGGATTTTTTTGTTTCCATTTTTAGGTGCTAACTTCTTTTGTCACTATATATTCAGTGCTTCTTTGGATTAGAATTTAATCTAGAGATATTTTTCTTTTTCTGAGAGTTAGAATAAGATCATATATTTGTAGAAAAAATTAGAAATGTAGAAAGTTCTAAAAAGCCTGCTACCTCTATTAATTGAGGTTTTGAGCTTCTTTTTATTTATATAAAATGTTCTGCTTTTCCAATCAGTTTTGTTCTCTCCTTTGTCATTTCTTTGCCATTGGTTTTGCATGAATTTGTATGAGAGAAAATAGTTTCATGCACCCATATATATAAAACTCCATACCATATATACAATTTATAAAGCTATTAAAAAGTACATCCTTAGTTCATTTGAATACATCCTCAGCTCATAGTTGAATGCATTTATTCAGGGAAATTAATTTTGCATTTTGGAAACTGCAGATGTTGAAGATATCGAGATCAGGAATCTTTTGATTTCTTCCCAGTATCAAAAATATTTGCAAAAGGATGAGTGTTCAGTTTCTGCAAAATGTAGTCTTGTGCCATTTTGGCAGATATGAGGATCAACAACGTCAGAGATTACAAACCACTATTTTCCAACACCTTCTGGAAAGTTTTCTTTCCTGCTGCAAATTTTGCTGTAGACCTGAACATAAAAACGTGGGAAAATGGACAATACAGAAGAGCTGTCCTTTAAGAAATGCCAACCATCTTTTGCTCACTTTCACTTTTGTGAAGGTATTTTTGTATGTCTGTTTCTGGACAGCTGCCTAACTCAGGTTAAAGATTTTTTTGTTGTTTTTTGCTTTTGTCTTTTTTTTGAAGTATAAACTTATGGGTCAAAGCAAAGGTTTCCTTTACAGGAAAACATTTTAGTACCACTGAACACATGAAAGATATGAAGGAATCTATCTTTTCACAGGAACACTTCCATCTCATTCTCCCCCCATACATTTTATGTCTGCTTTTCCTTATACAATTCTATTAATGTGACAGGTATCCTTAGCTGACAGTGAAGTAAGCAGTGTGTGAAGAATGGTTTGGGGAAAAAGGGATTGTAAAGGTACCTTTTGCAGCACTGTGATGCTGGCAGTGTCTGTGTTGCATTGGGATCTGCCTGTTTACCCATTGCTTAGAGAAGAGAAGCTACTATCCAGGAATCAGAGGCACATAGCAATATCCGTGAGAGTGAAGGGGTTACACATTCTCTATTCCAGAGGAACAGCCAGCAAAGCTCAGAGGATTTTCAGCTGTGGCCTGTCTAGAATAACAGAGAGTTAGAGCTTAACAAAGCTCATTTGATTTTGCTCATTGATTTTCATGTGTATTTTAGCATTAAAAAGTTCACAAACTCTAGTGTTTACAAAATGTGAAAATGAAAAGGTGGTGAAAATAGTGACATTGTTCTTGAATCTGAATTAATTCTTACCAGTTTTTTCCTTGGCAGGGCACAAACAAATGTGAACAGCAGCCTATGTACTACTTAAGTGACATTTAGTTTATGCCCCCAGTGAATTTTACTAATACAGAAACCTAAGGTCAGTCATTCCACTTTCCCTGGGAAGCAGCAAAGTTGACTTAAGCAGCTTTTTCTCCCCTTGCTAATGATTTCTACCCCCTGTGACTTCCCATCAGCTGCACTGACAGCACCGCAAAAATGAAGGAGGAGCTTTAAATAATATGATTTTGCCATGCAGTTCTTAAGGGAGAAGGAGTGGCAGGATTCAGAGGCCACTTATGTCAGCCTTGCTGCCAGGGGAAATAATGTGGAGCAATAGTCCTGTGCTTATGGTGTGTGAAAAGTAAATCTCAACACCTGCTAAGATTTTGAAAGAAGCTTTGAAAAATGCAGAACAAATCACATATCTCCTTTAGATGTGGCCTTTCAGCTGTATGGAAGATTCTCAGTCCTAAGTGCAACAGGCAGTTCAAGTGGAAAAATAAACCCCATAGGTAGCTAACTTCAAGAGTTTGAAGGATTACAATTTGAATTATTAATTTTAGAAAAATTGACATACTGTGAACATAGTGGACTAAGATATCTTTAACACTCCAATCATTAGAGATACTGCAGTGGTATGGTACACTGGAACAGATACACAGACTGAATCAGCCAAGTCTCATTATAAATCAGCCTTTCAATCAGATACAGTCAACATTAGCAGAAGTAGGCATCCTTTATATACTGAATAAACTTACTGTTGTTAATTTCCAGTGGCATAAATCTAGTAGTTGCCATTAGAGGTAAAATGAAAGCAAAAATTATTTATGTAAGTGCCTTTGAAAAGTACAAGATTTTTCTTCTCTCTCTGTATGTATTTTCTGTGACATGAGCCTCACCTTACTCCCTTCAACCTTGTCAGTTTTTATCATTGTTAAACCTCAGCAGAAACTATGGATATAACAAAACAAATTTCTTCAGCTGGGAAAAAACTGCTTTTTCCAGGACGTCTTTGATTTTAAAGAGTTTGCAAACATTTAAAAATAAATTGTGTAATATCCTTCTTGAATAACACTTCAATATAGTGCTACAAATTAATGTGGAGTTCCAGAAGCACTCACATTAATGCAAAATGAGTTCATCACAATTACCATTATTACCATAAATACCAAAGGAATTAATAATTATTAGGGTGATATTTTAAAGCATTCTTAATTATCATGTGCATTGTTTGTAAAATTCCAGGATGATGATAATTACTGTAAAGCTTCTCTTTGGACAAGGTTCTCTTCCCAATGGAAGGATAGCCCAAAACTAAATGCTTCTGAAATCCCTCTGAAATCCTCCAAATTGGAGTTAGAATGCTTTGCACATACGTTAGCTTGGAGTCTGCTTTCCCTATAGTGTAAATTTCAACAGTAGGCTTGATGTAAGTAAGAAACCCCAAGAAATAAGCATTCAAGACAAACTTCACTTTTCCCCTGAATCTCTGGATGGTAACTAGCATAGTTCCTCTGTGCATGTTGTTGCTAGATTTGTGATTGGTGAAGAAAGCTCAAGGAGGCCTTAGTGAATTCTATGTAATTCTATGTTTACTTGTTCAGTAATTGGAAAAAACCCTCAAACTGCATAGCAGAGAACCCTTTCTGTTGAAAACCCATTGGAATTTTTAATTTTTCATAAGAATGAGATGTATAATACTACCATGCTTAACGTTCTGAAACATTTTGAAAGACATAAAAAAAATGAAATTATGGCTCTTCAGTATGTTAATGTTTGCAGCATGGGCTGCCTTTTGACTACTTATGTAGCCCTACACATCACCTTTGATTTTAGACATGCATTGCTTAGGCAAGATAAGGCAAAAGTGGCTTGTAGACTTTACTCCTGATTTTCTTCTCCCACAGTAACTTTCAGGCATACAAAGTGACAAAATAATAGACATGGAAGAAAAAGTGTTATAAGCATGATTTGCATCAAGATAAACCTACTTCTTTGGACAGTTCAAATCTTACAGTTTTTAGAACAGGCGGTGTGCAGAGAAACAGCCTAGAAAAAAAAGCCAGTTGTGAATTTTATTTTCAGTTTTAGTAGATTTACACATCTTTCCTTTACCCGTGTTATTTCCAGTGCATAAAATGGGGCAGCCAGTGCAGATCCCACTTCTCATGCTGTCATGGTTCTATTCTCATGTCCTTAATGAGCTGACACTGCTTAAAACTAATCAAACAAAAAAGAAAAAAAGGCAATAAATGATCAGGTCCCAGTACATTGGCTCCCCACTTGAATAAATGATGCAACCATTGGACCTCAAAGACTGCCATAAGGGAATAGAAGGGAATGTGTAGCTAGGGAGAAGTAGGAGCTAAGATCTCACTAGATTCCCTCTAACAATTTTCTCAGGATATAAAAAAAATCACAAGCAAAGCAAAATTCATCAAAATTATCAGAATTATCAGTCCATTCCTATGGAAAATTCACTCTTAAAATGGAACTTTTTATATAACAATGTTTTTGGAAGGTTTAAAAGCCTCAACTCTCATTTAAGTTGTTACTTCTTTGTCCTTTAACTATCAATTTTTATCTCTAGTGAGAAATATTTGAAAAACCTAGACTTAAAATTTCCAAAGTGTTTAAATCATAAATGTTTAAGTCATTGCTGAAAATGAAATTTGCCTTCTAACCTGTGTATATGGTTTTAGAAATTCTGTGTGCTAGATGGTGTGCTAACATTTAACTTGGAGATGAAATTTACTTAGTACAGAGTTCATGCATAAGTGTTATAAGCTTAGAGGTAGTTGATAATTTTGTGTGAAAATCAATTTCTGGTAGGAAATATCTTTTTTTTTTTTCCTTAAGGAAGTGTGTTTTATGGGATAGAAGATGATGAAAATGATGGGTCCCTGGTTGCTCAACTAGAAGACTGCTCTCAGTTTCAATTTTTACATGAATGGTCCAAGTTCCTGGATCATTTGCTGCTTTCAGCAGGGACAGGCAGACTGAGCATCCGTGGCTCTTTGGCAGTGTGGCTGAAAGGATGAAAGACTCCCATCAATTTTTCTTAGTGAAAAAGCAAACCTCACAAGAGTCTTCAATCTGTTACTCAAAACAATGAAAAATTCCTTTTCTTTTT
Organism: Passer domesticus; assembly: GCF_036417665.1. NCBI lineage: Eukaryota > Metazoa > Chordata > Aves > Passeriformes > Passeridae > Passer > Passer domesticus. The sequence goes on from NC_087477.1 coordinate 49,907,215, forward strand.
CTCTTGAATATTTAATTTTCCTGGAGAATCTATCATGTTTTTTAAACTTTTGTCTTCTTTTGACTGAATAGACTTAAACATAGGACTCAGGCCTTTTAGCTGTTGGTGATAGGCACCTGAGGGCAGATACCCAGGCAAGGTACACTTCCAACATAATCTAGTGATAGGCTTGATGGCACTATGGCTGGGCATCATCCTGGTTAGCACATATGGGAAACAGGATTTTACTGATAATTACAGCTGAGAATGGACCTTCTTCACTTTCCCCAAAGTCAGAGCTGCCTCTGTTCCCAGGGAAGGGTATTCCTGTAAATCTAAAGCAGCTTTCTTTATAGTGCTTGAGGCCCTGAGCTATGACAGCACAATTCAATGTGTGGTGGTTTGTTTTAAGTGTGTATTTCTTAAATATGAACATGAATTTCCTAAGTCCAGAGCTGTTGGGAGGCAATAGTGAAATAGGGATCCTTTCCACATTGTGATCTATTGCTGTTATTGCAAATCTTTCAACTTGTTTGGCTTTATTGAGCATCTCCCAGAGAGGGAAAAAGGGGCCACAGGTGAGGAAAGTATATTAGTGACTGAATGACATTTGAACTCCTTGGTAGAGCAGTAATAAAACCAAGAAGCTTGGAAGAAAGACAAACTATTAGAAAAGTACCTGTCATGGATATTTAAAAATTCTTTCAGAAAAAGTAAGGAGAAGAAGTTTAAAGATATTCATGTTTCTCTGATTGGTGCAAGGTAAATTCATGGCAAATCGACAGTTCACCTTTGATTGTATTTTGGCAACTGCCATTAAATTAATACTTCTTGGTAAGTCATAAAAAATTAGGTAAATTGCAAAAAGCTGCTGTTTCTCCAGCTGACATAAATTTTGTATTAATTAAATCTATTAAGAACACTGAAATGATATTTCATTAACTAATATCCCCTATTAGGATAATTATGACTAATTATAGTTATTAGACTAATGGTTTTAATCCTCAAGCACAATGTGTTACAGAAGGTTAAGAGGCCTAAGACAAATTGAAAATCAAAAGTATGATCAAGCTCTTTCTTAATATTTTACACAGCTACCATCCTATAATGGTAACTATGACAGAAACAGTTTCATTTTTTGCAACTCATCTCATGCTGGGAAAAAAGATAATTTTTTATGATTTGCTAGTGCTTTTGCATTTCCAACAGGAAGTGTCCTGATTTTTAGACTAGGTGCTAATCAGTACGAAAAATTAACCTCTTACATGTTCTCATAAAACTGCACAATTTTATTAAAGTTTTTGGCAGAGTGCCATCTTAAGAAGGCAAAATTTAATTCATATTAAGATGTGGGTTTTATGTAGCTGCACAGAACTATTCTTTTGTATGTATTTGCTGATGTCTCCTGTAGAGAGGTATGTACTATTTGAACACTTATGTTAGTAACTCAATATTCACTAGCACATGAGTAAAAAAATGTGCAATGCATGACCTTTGAGTCCTTCTGTGAAGGAAAGCCATTATCTTAACAGACAATAAAAACCCTATGTTGCATAACAGAAACTTTTTCCTCTTTTGGGGCTAGAAAAATGGGCTAAGTTTTTTGTGGTTTGAACTGTGAAATTCCACAAGATTTTACATGAAGTAGGTCTGTCACATAACTAGAGTGTGATTTGGATTACGAGCTGTCTTTTAAGAAAACACACACACAAAAGAAGCTGAGCTGTACTCAGCTCTTGAATGGATAGTCATAAGGGACTATCTGTATTCAGAAAATTTACCGGTTTTGGATCTTGGGTGAATAGAAATGACCTAGTACCAGGGTAAAGAAAAAGAGACTCCAAACTGTATCCAATCTGGGAAACTAAGGGTTTACCTGAAGTTAGAAATTTGCATCTAAAACTTAGTACTTTATCTTTCAGATGACAGGCATCAGAGAGGAATCCAAAACAGGTTTAGATATCTAAAATGTGTAGGAAAAGACACACTTTGAGCTAAGTACTGCAAAGGGTGATTCCTCTGCCTTTTTGTGCCCATGCAGAACAGCAGAATGGGAGCAGATAGAAGTATCTCCCTACAGTGCCCATGGAATTGGAATAGTGTATCTTGTAGAAGATTATAAGTCTGTTAAAATGCTAAAATATTTCCATGTCGGAGAGAGCATTGTCATTTCAACTGTTTCTGAAGTTTTCAACATAACATTCTGAATATTTGACAATACTAGTTTGAACAATATATTAGGTATACAAACGTATTCTTAAATTATCAGTGACATTTTAGAGATTAAAATGGTTTTATTTTTATAACATTTTTTTCATGTTGCAAGATAAAGTCTTTATTATCTACTCATGCTAAAAATACAGTGAAAAATATTTCAGTTATTTGAGTGAAAGAGCTAGTTGCTTATAATAATTAACCTTGCTTCTCCAGAGGTTGGGCCTGGCAAATATTTATTGATGTCTTTGTACAGTTGATTCAATAAACTTAGATCTTCATTTGTTTGTTTGCTTGTCTTTTATATTGTAACATCTGGATTTCTTCTTTTACTTTCTTATTTCCTAAGTACAACTTTTATAATTGTACAGATTATGTATTTCAGTTGATTCTGTGATAATGCTCCAGTTCTGCCTGAATTTTCATGTCTTATTCCTGTGTAATTTCCTAATATGCAGTATGTGCTTCTCTTATCATAACAACTATACACACTTGCCAAATCCTCTGCTTGGAGGCCTGGAAGGGAAATTGCACATGTTACTAATCAAGAGTTGGCATGCTCTTTCATGGCTGGTTTCCTTTAAGGCACAGCTATTAGAGTTAAGAGTTTTCTTATTGCTGGGTAATAAAGAAGAGTTTCTGCCTTGGATAAATGACACAGAGGCAGGGAACACAGAGGCTGAGATGCTGAATCAGACACATGGTTAGACATGGTGTAGTTGAATTCAGAATTAGGTCCTGTAATGAAAGGAATCCAGATCCCTGTAATGAAAGGAACTTCTCTTCCTAACCCTCAGCAATTGCTGTTGAGTCTTGTGTTATAAAGCATGAAGAATGATGTCACAAGCATGTTTCTTAATCCTTGGCAAGGCAATTGTGACTCCTATTGTTTGGTATTCCTATTTCTTTTTCTTTCATGAATCCTAACATTTTGTGTCCCAAATGCATTTCAAGATGGCTACTTTAGCAGTAATGATATGCTTACAAAAATTGCACAAGCAGAAAACTAAGAATGTTCAAAACTAGAAATTAAGAAAAATCACTAAGAAGTTGTTCATGATATGCACTCTTTCTGCTCTTTCCTATCATGTATTTTAACAAGTTTATGTTCAGTGATGTAGTTACTTGACCAGCAGGTAGCTAAACACCACCCATCTTGTTCCATCCCCTCACTCAGGGACTGAGAAGAAATTTTTAGTTTGAGATAAAGATGCTTTAATAAGACAGAAACAGAAGGAAATAATAATAATAAAAATTATAATAATGGCCAGATTATAGAAAACACTGGTGCACATTGTAATTTCTCACCATTTGCCCGCCAATGCCCAGACAGTTCCCAAACAGGAATCCAGGACCAGCTTTTCCTGTAGTTTATACACTGAGCTTGAGTCCATGATATGGAATAAACCTTTGGCCAGTTGGTGTCATCTCCCCTGCCTTTCCTCTCTTCCCATCCTGTGCCTTTGACGCTGCTTGCTGATTGGATAGTATTAAAAGCTGAAAAGTCTTTGACTTAGTGCAAATACTGATTAACAACAACTAGAACAACTAGAACATTAGTGTGTTATTGACATTATTCATATTCTAAATCCAAACCGCAACACTATACCAGCCAATAGGAAGAAAATTAATTCCCTCTCAGCCAAAAACAGGGCAATATCCACTCTTTATTCTATACTATCTGTGTCATGCCTGGGTCCCACATTTTTCAAGACATCTTTTCTTGTCTTCTATATATGTACAGAGATATCATTCCCTAAATTTATGAGCCATTTCTTGAAAATATCCATTGTTTTTCATTTATAAAATGATATTGAAATCCACCTGTCACAGTAGTTTCTTGAGGCAGGAGAGCTGGATTGGTGTGTTTAATTTTTGTTTAATTAAGACAGTTCTGGTTGGATGGGACAACCAACCAGGCAGCTTTTGCTATATATGTATCCTAATGTTTGAACATCCCATCACAAGCACACATTGCTGTCAGTATGGTCTTTAATGGACCATTGTAACACTTGCCATTCCCAGGGGTGGTGCATGAAAAGCTCTGTGATACACCCACTCAGTGCCATGCTCTTTGGCCCAGGTGTCTATGACGTTGTTTCAGAAATTAATCCTGTTGTATGACTCATGTTTCCATAAGAGTTCCTTTTCAAAGGCCAGGATTGTATTCCAGGCAGTGGCATGGTGTGTGGGATATGTTTCCAGCCATCTGGTGCTTGCTTCTGCCATTTCAAGCATAAGGCACCCGCCTAGGCAGGTTTGTGGGAGTGTGATATAATTGATCTGCCAGGCCTCACCATTTATATTTGTGCCATCCTCCTCCATACCAGAGAGGCTTTAACTGCTTGGCCTGCTCAATTGCAATGCATGTTTAACATTTGTGGATAACCTGTGCAATAGTGTCCATGGTTGAATCCACACCTTGATCATGAGCCCATCTCATATTGCATCTCTTCCTTGATGGCCTGAGGCGTCACAGGGCCCTCCAATTAATCCTTATGCTGCCAGCCCAGCCCCATCTGTGTTATTTCAATACTAGCAGCATGATTCATCTGCTGGTCATGCTCTTCAGTGCCCCCACTCTTGTGATAGGCTTTTAAAACCAGTTTCTCTGTCTGAGCAGCAATATGCAGTTCATGGTACAGTGGGGCCTCTTCAAAAAGCATCATCTCCTCCTCTGGTGATACTCTGAAATATTTGCCTGTTGGCCAGTCCATGATTATTTCCAAAATTCCAATATTTTCCTATTGGAGCCTATTGTGTGATCAGTGTGACACACTAACTCCGTGTAGCATAAGTTGAAAAGTGTGTAGAAGAAACTGTCCCTTTGAACAGCAACTACTCTAATGTCAGGAGAAGCTGTGTTTTAGGACCGTTAAATTCTGAAGCAGCTCAAACCCCTGATCAAACTCCTTCATACATTGCCAATTTTTCTTTTTCAGTTGGAATAGAGCTCGCCTTGGATCTTTTATATTCCCAGCTCCAATACTATAAAGTCCAACCCAAAGTATTCCCTGGTGCTTCCTGCCAGACATTCCAGGTAAGTCCATTCTCCCTTACTGTCATGTAGAGCACATTTTTAATATATTGTTCTGTCAGGACCAGCTGAATAGTTACTGCATGAAATATTTCCTGGCTAATTTTTTTAAAAGCCTGTAATTATTTAAAACCTCATTTTAAATTGTTCTTCTTCCAGGTCACTTGACAAAGAGGACTTACAGTCAGTCTGTAGTCTGAAAAGTCCATTTTCCATAACCTCATAATGCTTAGGAAAGCTTGTGATTTATTTTGCCTCTTGGAGGAGAGACAGCTGTTATTTTGTTGATTGCATCCATTGAGATCTGATGACATTCATATTACCATTGGATTCCTAAAAATGGGACTTCCTGTACAAATCCCTTCACCTTTGTTTTATAGCAAAATGGGTGTTTAGGATCCTGGTTATTTTTTTCCTTTTCTCTTTCTTCTAAAAACTTATTCTGTACTGTTGCCCCATACAATGATATCATTGATGTGTTGCAGGTGTTCTGCTTTGCTGTGCTCCAGTGCAGTCTGAATCAGTCCATGACAAATGGTACAGCTGTGTTTGTAATCCAAAGAACTGCACTCTACAAACTGTAAGCTTCATAGCCTGAGAAAAAGACGAAAAGATTTTGTTTTTTTAAAAAGCACAAAATCAATATGTTGTGTTCAAATTCTACTGCAAAAATTATATCTTCTGTATTTTAAGGTTTCAAAGGACTTCAGTCACTGAAGAGTATTACCCTGCAAAGAATCCATGAGAGTTCAGCACTATTTACCATGTTCATCTACTAAGAACTTTATATATTTTTCAAATTAATTTACCTTGTAAACATCTACGGTTAGCAGGTAACAGCATCCTCTCTTGTAATAATAGATGTCCAATAAAGACTGAAGGTTTTGTTTTTGTTTTTTTTTGTTTGGTTGGGTTTTTGGGGGTGTTCTTTCGAGGTTTTTTGGGGGTTTTTTTGGGTTGGTTAGTTTTGGGTTTTTTTTTTGTTTTTGGGGATTTTTGGGGTTTTTTTGGTTTTGTTTGGGTTTTTTTGTTTTTTTTGTGTTTTTTTTTTTTTTTTTTTGCTAGCAATTTGGTATTTTCATTCATTCCAATTCTACTATTCAGTTCTGACCAGTTATTCTAATTTAAATTCTCCCATTGTTTTGGCATCAACTTCTTAATCTTTCTTTCATCTCAATTTCTGACAGTGCCTCATCTTCATTAGTAGCCATGAATAGCTTTAGGGCAGGTTTATATCTGCCAAGTCTGGTAGAGAGGGATGAAAAGAACTCATCTTTTCTGTAGTATTCAGGAAGAAAAACTGGTGTTCTTACTCCCTGGCAATCTAGTTTAAAATTGATTCCTTAATTAAAAGTTGATCAAGAAAAAATGCAGAAAGAACTCCACAAGATCAGATCTTTCCTTTCGTGTCTTCAACATGCCAAAAATCTATTTTCATTGCTGCCCACAAAAACAATGTGAATCTGACCAGATGCTTCTCTTCAAGTTAATCCACAGTGAGTGAATCTCTGCATAAGCATTTTATTTGAGATCAAGGGTGCAATTTTTACATAAAACTCTCAACAACCTCGATTTTCTGGGATTTTTTTTTGCCTGCTTATCAAAGTGGTAGCACAGTATAAAAAAGTGTTTCTTTCAGATGAAACTAAACTAGCAAATATGGTCTGGGTATCCAGTATCTAATACCCTCTAAGTCATAGTAGGCATTCTGTTCCCAAGGCAGAGCACAGCAAAGCAGAGCTGGGTATGGTCTGAAAGCCCTCTCGAAACATGTAACATAGTTGCCAGTTCTCAGCACCACACACTCTGCCAGTTATACATCTTTTATATCTCCTGTGCTCCTTGTAAATCTAAGCAGAACTAATTCCAGGTTATCTGTTTGCCAAAGACAAAGTCTTTGGCCCATCTGCAGCTCACCGAGCTGGCAGTCTGACATCCCTCAGTGGATGGCTTAGTGTGCTATGGAGGAACCTGGAATATTTTCAGCCCTTCTCTGAGATATTAAGAACTAAGGTTCTGACCTCCTTAACAACATCTGGCACTTGACAAGCTATGCGTTTCTCTTAGCAATCTAACTTTGAATTTATATGGCAGAGTGAGTGTGACTAAGAGCCATGCATCACCTAAAGCTGTAGGAAGAAGCAACATGAAATGGGAGGAAACCAGAAACCTGGGATCCATTTTCAATTTGTACACATAAGCTGGCTTCTGTGACATTAATTTGAATCAGATGAAAAAAAATTATGCATATAAAGTTGTTTCTTTCTGACTAGGTCTTTCCCTTTATATCAGTGAGACTATTTTCCTGCTCTCTCTGTAAGCTTTCAACATTTGTATTTTAGATTGCCTCTGAAGCCACTTAATTTATGTTTTATCTAACAGAACTTTATTTTCTTCTCTACTTCACCAAGACTGGGTTTCAGTCTTCCTGGCTTGAATGACTATTTTGATTTGTTGATTAATCATACTATTTTTATTTTCCTTTCTGCTTCATTTTTAACACACAACTGTTTAAACTGCTGAGTCTGATAAAAATTTATCATCCACAATATACATATATTCTACTACTTTTACTGTCTGAAACAAACAGGCCCAACTCCCTTGCCTGACTCTACAGTCTTGTTGGTTACAGTGCTGAGGCTAGTAGGAAACTGGGCTAAAGACATTGAAGAAGTTAAAAAATATTTCCTACATCCTGTTCCTATCTGAAAGTTCTATATATCAAGCAATAATAATGAGGAATCTATTGCACTTTTAGACCAAATTCCAAGCATATCTGCTGTTGAAAAAAGAAGTATTTGGGCATTTGCTAGAAAACAAATTTCACAACTCAGTGAAATTCATTATAATTTAAGCTGAGATTTTTATTTATTCCTTAAATTCTCATGAAAGGAGATAATACAGTATCCAAGTATACTGAATACCATTCTCAAACTCCCACATTTTAAAATAAAAAATATTTGCTCAATCTCAGCAAGAATCTAGGTCCAGGTTAAGTAAGTGAACTATCTCTTCTGTTGTTAACTACCTTGGAGAGCTTGCTGTTGTTTTTGAATAAATTGTAAATACTACTTGATTTTGCATTTACACTTCATTACAGAATACAAATTTTTTTTCTACATTTATTAGCAGACAAATACTTAAAGTAGTATTTGAATATCACTGTTATTAATTCCAAATAGTTTTGGTAAACTTTCAGGACTGTGCTGGGATTTTGGACCTTGATATGGTATTGATCTATAAGGACAAAGTGTTTTTCTGAATCCAGCAACAACATGTTTTAGGCTCCAAGTAAATAATTTCTTGCTCTAGTGGCATTCAGAATGCCTGAGGAATGATACTTTCATATTTCCATTTATCTAAATCTGTAGATGTTAATTTATTTGGTGGCTCACATTTCTAACAGAGCTCTTGAAAGCTGTGGGTGTTATTTTTATCTTCAGTTGGTTCATCCACAATATTGTCCATTAAGAATTCTAGCTCCCTGAGAGCATGCACAAATCAAGTAATTTGGCTGCTCAAACTTAGTCCTTCAGATACATACATAATTATTGTTTTGCACATGAAACTATACCACTTCTTTCAATAGGACCATTGAAGATGTTTCAAGGCAAGGACCTAAGAAAATGCTGAGGGCATCTAGAATACTAGCTAGAAGAAAGTTTTTCTCCAAATAATTAGTTACATAATTCAGAGATTTTGAAGCCCATTATTTATAAAATAATGCCTATAGATATTACCTCATTCATTTATAGTTATTATACATTGCATATATTATAGTAATAATAGGTATTATCTTATTTTGCTGTCTTTTCAACCATGAATCCCTATCATTTCATCAGGTTCTGGAATGATCTTTTCCTCTGTAAGGGAAACTCCCAGAATCATATGAAGAGTTTTGTCTGTGGTCTGACTTTTAGTGACAGCTCAGTATTTAGGAGCCTGCTTTCTATATCTCTTACATCTGAGGGCTAGGCTCTAGATATCCCACTTCATGGAGGCCACAAAATAGGAACTGATTTTGGTTTTCAATATATTTGCTCTGCTTTTTCCACCTGCTGATGCTATGAAGAAAGCACCAATTTGACCAATATCTGGACAATTCTGTTACTCCATCAAAACTTTATTTTCAATTTCTTTGGTATATAAATTACCAAGGGTTCTCTGCATCATGAACCCTGTCAACTCTTCTTGCTTCCAGGGAATTAGTATCTGTCTACCTCCCATGGTTCTAAAGGGTAAAAAAAAGCCCAGGTTTATGTCTTATAAAGACATTTCCCCTTCTAGAGTTACTGAAACCTTTTTTCCTTTTCCAGAAGAAGCAGAGAAACAATTGATGACTCACTGAGAACAGAAATAACCCACAAATCTTCCTACCATCTTTCTGCCCAGAATGCTTTTCTATTTCAGGAGTGGGTTAATAAAATAAGTATTACTGCTCTTTCTTAGAAAACCATCTGTTGCTTTGTTAGACCAGCTGTTGTGTCCTGAATTTGACAGATAATTCTTTGTCTCACCTCAGTTCTCCTTAGTGATGGCATGGTTCCCCAAACAGTCCGAACCAGAATATGCTGGCATCGCTGCTGGAACTTAACACCAGCCCCCCACTCATCTCTGCCCAGCCTCACCTTGGTGCTGCCCTTCATCTGTGCTTGCACAATTCTGGTCTGAATTAGAGAAGCAACCTAGAAAAAGAGACTGAAATTAAAGCAAATTGTGCCAAAATGGAAGAAGCAGTACTATAGGGATAGAGTAGTGCAGCCAGAGAGAGGAGGGGGTGAAATGGCTGGTTCAGCAGCAGAGCCTATTTATACCTGCCTGAACTGACTGTAAAACTGTGGCATTGGTGTGCTGATATCCATGTGATGTAACTTAATTAGCCGAAATATATCTTATATCAACCCTTATATAAACTGACATGCAAATATCTAAACAGGAGATATCTATCTTTCTATCTATACCTACATGTATCTTTATATCTATATCTATATCTATATCTATATCTATCTATATATATATCTATATCTATATCATCTATATATCTATATCTATATCTATATCTATATCTATATCTATCTATATCATCTATCTATCTATCTATCTATCTATCTATCTTGTTGACACTAGACAGTTGTTATCAGCAGAGGATGCAGTAAGTTTTGGGGTGGCTTACTGTGACTTTGTTATAGGAATAAAACCAAATCTTCTTTGCTGCAGTCTAATTCGAAGCTGCTTCTCATTTTGTATGCTTGTGTGAGGTTTTTAAGTTTAAGAGAAACAAGTCTCATATCTTCCACTTAATCAAAAACCTCTAGTAGTGGTGTGTTTATGATACAGCACAATGTTGTGAAATAATCTCCCACTGCATTTTCCAAACAAGATTTCTGCTGAAGCATTCAGTTCTCATAGAGCACTTACCTTTTTAAATGTGCATTTAATTCTTAGCTAATTGCCATCAATATTTATGCTGCTGAACTTTTATCCTGCTGCATATTGTATAATTGCTACCATTAGCTCATCTCCCAAAGGTTTTCTTTTCAGATTCCTATAATGTATCCATGTTATTCTTTTCCAAAGCACAGATTTTTATAATATTGTTAAATTGTCTAATACTCAGTTTATACTTTGGATCACAAGTGAAGGTGATTGCATTTGAAAATTTAGTAACTTCACATTCACTTTTTCATTTTATGAGAAATAATGCATAAGTAGTACTGTTGTTTGCTATTTTCTATCGATTTCTAGAATCAGGCTTACAGTAGGTATCTTACATCCTGAAAGCAAAATGTATCCTCTCAATTTTAGGAATTTTCTAGGTGTTTTGTAGGTACAGCCACAAAAGCCCCAACCTGAGCTACCCTAGAGAAATAAATTATTTTTATTTCCAGATAAAAGTGACATAGAAAGAAATGCCAGTCACCTTCTCACCCAGAGAACAAATAGGACATACTGTAAAAACCTTGGAGAACTATTGGTTCTCCAAGGGAGCCATGGCCCTTTTGCTCCATTCTTACTGGTAAGCAACTCAGGGCAAGGTTCACACTAAAGATCATATTATGGTGGGATGACCATGGCCAGATGGCAAGTGCCCACCAAAGCCCCTCCTGCCTTGAACAGAGGAGAGAATTTGTAACAAAAGGCTCATACTTTGAGATAAGGGCATGTAGAGATCACTCTGCCACTACAATCAGGGACAAAACAGACTCAGTTCAGGGACATTATTGAATTTTTTGTCAATCAAATCATAGCAGAATAAAGAGAAGCAAACCCAAATCTTAAAAATGTGTTTCCCCAGTCCCTCTCTCCTTCATGAGCTGAACTTTATTCCTGATTCTCCCCCTCCTCCCCTCAGTGCATGGGGGTTGTGGTCAGTTCATCACATTGTTTCTGTCTCTGTTTCTTTCTCAGGGAAAGGACAACTTCTCACACTGTTGCCTTGCTCCAGTGCAGGTACTTCCCACAGTTATTCACAAACTGCTCTGGTGTGGGTCTCTTCCATGGGATGCAGTCCTTTAGGAACAGATTACTCCACCACTGGTCCACCATAGGGTCACCAGTCCTGCCAGCAGACTTGCCCCAGCGTGGGAAGTTGTCTCCATAAAGCCACAGGTCCTGCCAGGATCCTGCTCCAGCATGGGTTTCCCATGGGATCACAGCCTCCTTGAGGCATCCACTAGCTCTGCAGGGTGGATATCTGCTCCACTATGGACCTCCCTGTTCTGCAGGGGCACAGCTCCCTCACCATGGTCTTCATCACAGATTGCAGGGGAACCTCAGCTTGATGCTTGGAGCACCAAATCCTCCTTCTTCTTTAGTGACCTTGTTGCCTGAAGAGCTGTTACTCTCACCTATTCTCACTCCTCTCTTCCCTGGCTATTGTTTTCATGCAATAACTTTATTTTACTTCTTAAATACATTGCCACAGATGCATTATGTTGTCTTTGAATGGCTCAGTCCTGTAAGAGGAATGTCCAGCTTGGGGCCAACTTGGGGCCAGCTTGGGGCCAACTGGATGCTGCCTTTTTTGGGTGCAGGGAGAACTTTTGGCAGCTTCTCAGAAAAAACACACCTGTGGCTGCCCCACTACCAAGACCTAGCCACAGAAACCCAATACACACATGATAACCCACACTGTTCAACGGCAGGTCCAAGTCCTTACACGCTATTTTGACTAAATACATAAGAACTTTCCCATTCAATGCCCAAATAAGGTTTGATCAAGTAGTATGTAATAGTGCCTCTTCCCAGAAAAGATGAAGCTGCCTAATTTTGTGGGTTTTGGAATCCAAACTGTGCCATGTAACTGGCCTTAAAGTCAGTAAATAACAGCTGTTGGGGTTTTTTTGCTCAAAATTAAGGATACAGCCTTTGATCACATCTAAGTTCTGGGTCCTGAGAGCAAGGGAGAAAATTTCGCTGCAGGCCATACAACCAAATCTGAAAATTCTCTGTGTTAAAAATGTTAAGAAATATTGTGAAGAGAAAACTAATTATAATTGTTACTAATGTGTGTTGTATGAGGTTTGTGAAAAGTCTTTGTGCAAAAGTGATCTGTTTCATGACACTTTTCAGATTTCATTTGTTTCTGTTCTTAGCCTGGTACAAATGTGCTGGTTTTGGCAGGAGTAGCGTTAATTATCTTCACAGTGGCTGGTACCAGGCTGTGTTTTGAACACACGGTTGATAATATGGAGATGATTTTGTTATTGCTGAGCAGGGCTTACACAAATCTAAGTAATTTTCTGTTTTTCACACTGCCATGCTAGGGAAAAACAGAGTCCATGAGAAATTTTGAGGAGACATAGCTGGGGCATCTGATCCCAAGTGAAAAAGCAGTATTTCATACCTTATGGTGCCAGGCTCCAATATATGAAGTGGGGAGAAGAAAGGAGGAAGGAGAGGACGTTAGGAGTGATGGACTTCCCAAGTAACTGTTGAATGTCATGGGGTTATTCTGCTATTCTGCTCAAACAAGAGAAAGATGCATGTTGATTAACTAATCCGAAAGAGGAATATATATGTTTTCCATCTTTTGGGTAAGGACTACAGGAGCAAAACTCAGTGACAGGGAAGATTTTGGTGAGTTCATGGAATAATCAGCTGGCCATAGAATTTCAACTTAACACCAGATTTAGAACAGGCAGAGCTTTGGAATCATGCACTGAAAATCTCAAAGAAAATAACAAATCACAGTTCTTAGTGTTATGTACTCTGCAGCCACCAGGGAATATGGATCCTGATTTTGGTATCCACATATCAAAACACTTCAGTTCTTCTGTGTGCTGCATGACCAGTTGTAACCATGCTTAAAATTGGGTGGGGTGGGGAGAGCAGTTGGGTGTGGGGGTGGGCATATGTAAAAAAGCCAAAAAAGGGCAAAAATAGAAGTAGCCACAGAGTTTATTTAATCATGTTATTGAAGAATTCACAGCATCTAAAAAAAAAAAGATTATTCACAGAATTCTTCAAAACATAATTGGAATATTAAATTAAATATCTGGCAGTTATAATTTTACAGCTGGCTTTACCAGTTGGCTGATATTGTTCCCATAATGTTATTTCTGTGCTGCAAAGTTCATTGATGTTGTAGTGGATGAAAACCTTTCATATAGTCATATGCACTGTCTGATGTGTATGCAAAGAACGGGACTTTTAGGTCATTGATTCAGCTGCAGGTTTTGTCTTGCTTAAAGGATATTCCATCAAGACCAACTGAGTTTTAATTAAGGTAATTAAAATATTAAGATTAAGATTAAAGATTTCCTTAAAATAAGGAAATTCTAACTATGTCCAGCCTGGGGGAAGGAGGGGAGGAGAGAAGGAGGAAAGAAGCAGATTTGAAAGTTTATGCATTTTTTAAAGAGTCTAGTTGTTTTGCTGTAGGCAGACATATTACAGTGGTCTCGCCAGTACCAAAAAGAAATATAAAATAATGAAAATATTATTGCATGTTTTGAGGAAGATTACAAAATTCTATACCATGCACATAGCCAAAGTCTGTTTCACTGTAAAACCTTGCCTTGAGTTTCAGCATTCACAAATCCATGAAAAGAAATGTTGAGAAGCAGAACAGTGTTCCATAAAGGGTTTTTATGCACAGTGGGGAAATGGAGATGTCAGTGACATCAAGTTTATTATTCACTCATCTTATCAGCACACTAATTTCCTTTATTTGCAAGCAAATGGTTCTCTTGCACTATTTTACAGAAGGGCAGATTAGTGCTGCTAACAGCAGTGGCAATCAACACGGCATCAGTTGTGGTTTTCCTAGATTGTAAGAAACTCACTGTAAACCAGGGTCAAATCTCTTTTGACTGGTTATTCCTTCATCTCACATTAAACTTGAACTGAACTATCTCTCATGGGCAAATTTAAATTCTTTTGCCACTTGCTCCTTTTAGGCAGCCTATGTATCAAGTAGGTTTTTTCCATGTGGTTGAAGGATGGGTGAGTATCCATTACTTTTACTGCACTGCTAATTATTTAATAGTCACTTCCCAACCCAGAGTTTGTGCTTGTCTATATTTGTTTTTTTCTCTCTGCTCAGTGACCCACAATAAAACTCATTAATAGCAGATGCCTTTAGGGAACACCCTCTTTGAACACATTACAATATGCAACAGTAATTAAGAATACATTTGGAAGCTGCTGCACATTTATTCCTGACATTTATGTCAGTTCTAAATTCAGCTAGACATTAAACTCATTTTGCAACAGGTTTTCTCATGGCTGTCTCTGAGCACCTGATGAACAGGTTGTACATCAACACATTACTTCCAGATAGCAATTGAAAGCCTGAAGTACTGCGGTAGGAATTTCCATCCCTGTCCAGCACTGAGTGTTACCCTTAGTGAGATGTGGTAGTCACAAAAATGTGTAAACCCAGAGCCCAGTTTTAGATCTGGGTCACAAAACACTGCTATGAAATACTTATCCAGGCTTTTCTGCAGCTTTGACTATGACAAGATTCTGCTAGATATCAAATCATTGGGATGGATATATTGTCACTTTGAACAAGCTTAAAAGAGCTATTTTAAAAATTCCAGTGACTGTAATTCTGCCACTACTCAAACACAGAGATTTAATAGTCCAAACAACTTTCTCCAGATTTTATGTTGGCACCAAGGTCACAAATACACTTTTCACAGTATAAAAAAAACCCCCACTGTGGCTAGTAAGTAGTCTGTGTATATCTCTTTGTTCTGAAGAAGGTTTTGCATTTTGAATTACATGGGACCATGAGCTTATGTATAAGAAGAATCATGTGGGTATTAAACTAAAAAAAACTGCTGAATAAAAGAGCTTTTCAGGTAACATGCACACATGTGAAGGCCAGTTTCAAAAGCCAAAGAAAACATCTCACATGGCATTAAATCGTTGCTGAAAATCCTCACATGTAAGAGGATTATGAACTGCCATTGCATTATTCAAAGGACAGAAGCATGAATTAGAGGTCCCACTTGATGTCCAGGAGAGCCAAGCACATCTTCTTAGCAACATATAAAAAATATGCTTTAGTAAGTATCTGGTAAATTTTTCTAGTAGGAAAAAATATGCTAACTACAAACTATAGCAGAAAGAAAGATGAATAAATAAATATATACTTTTTTAAAGACAGTTCTTTAACAATGAAAAATAATGAACAATGACAAAACCAAGTCCTTTCCAGCAAACAAAAACACCCTTCTATATTAAGGCAAAGTGTTCTATTTTCTGCCTCTCATTTTTAATACAAATACAATATTTTAGCTATAAACACTACTCACACAATTAGCATTATTGAAGTTGAAAAGAAATCTGGTGGTAATTATTGAAGGATGATGTACATCAGCAGCAGGAAGGCTATGTTCTCAATTTCACTCAGTAAATCATGCTGGAATGTTTGTTAAATTTCTTTAAACAGTTTTTGATTACCATCTGTTAGTGATGAAACAGAAACAGCTACTCTGTTAATCCATCCACTGAGGGGAAAAAAAAAAGTTTAAAAAAGAGAAAGTGAAAACAAATAGAGAATTGAGCCAGAACAAAATCCTATTAAAAACATATCTGAGGAAAATGATGGCAACCAGGCTACTAAGTCATGATTTCCAGACAGAGTCTATTCCTCAGTGTTCAGCAGTTTAGGGGGTAGTATGAATTTGATATGTGACTTTCCATTTTAGAAGCATAAGAAACTTTGACACCAACATGGTGTGGTGAGAGAAGTTCATCAGTTAAAGAAAGCAAGGCATGGAGCAAGAGCATACTAAGGATCAAAGCTCCTGTCAGCTGATCATCAGAGCTGCATCAGAAGTCTGTGCAACCAGATCTTTCAAAGGCCTGGTCCTCCTTCTGTCCAAGGATGCTTATGAAAATGTGATTTGGTGGATTTTTCTGTGGTTACTGCTCCAAAGTTATGGTGCATAATGCCTGTTTAAAATGCAGAAGACAGAGGAAAAAATGTCATAGTTTCCAGTCTGTCCCTTCCTGGAGATCTCCAGTTATTTAGTATTGCTCCTAATAACGGCTCAGCCTTCTCCCTTGAACAGATGCTTAGGGCAGTGTCATACAGGAAAAGTTTTTGAAGGAGAGAAGCCTAGGTTTCAGAGAAACATAGTCAGATTAAGATAAGAATGTCATCACATTTATGCACAAATTTTAAAATTATTATTTATAAAATTCTTAAGGAAGAATTGATGTTGTAAATTCTTTCCTCCCCCTTCTGTTTCTTCTTGCTGATTTGATCAAGGTAGAGATGAAAATACTTGGAAGGTCAGACTCAGTGGGTAGTCCAACTCATTTACATCTTACTGGAAAGACAATATAGTATTTAATACTTCTAGGCTAATGTGCCTTTGATATAAGCATACTTATTTCTTGTGACCTGTATTTGTGGATCATAATGAGTTTTGTTCCTTGATGTGAACAGAGGCGAAAAAACCAAAACCTCAACAGAGGCACTGTATTTACATATATTCTTTATTTAGAATTATAAATTAATAGCCACAACAGATGGAAAGAAGTCCTTTGCTTCTGTCCCTTGATGAACAAAGAATATTCAGACACAGAGGAGTTGTCTGCCTAATGTTCTTTGAACAAAATTTTGGGGGTCATAATTTTCTGGAAACTTAGAATTGTTCACCAAACCTTTTTGTCAAACAATAAGAAATATTTCCTCTTAGAAAGGACTTTTGAAGCTTAAGTCTGTCCTATTCTCATCCATATAGATACCAAACTATTTAGAACAGCATACTGTTTAGTAGAAAATGACATAAAGCTGCTTAACTTTGGGGGTCTTTTGTAGTCATTGGTGATGGTAGTCTTTTTTCCCAATGGACTGCAGTGGAGAAAGAAAACTGCTGATCCATTGAAGGAAGTAAATGAGCCTCAGGTTTTTTGAGACTCTTCTTATCTAGCTAGTAAATATCTGAAATCACCAATTCTCATTATGTGACATGTCCTGAGCAGAGGAATGGAAAACACATCTTGAGGGACAAAAGGCAGAACTGCCTGAAGACAGTTCAGCATTCACTGGAAACAGGATAAATGTAGTTTGGTAGGTGGGGGAAAGAGCTTTCATGGAACAAAGATATTTATCCATTCGATATCTGCATACATGACTAGGTTACCATGCTAATGACCTCTGCCAACATGATGTTTAAATTATGTTTAGCACACATATGTAGTTAAATAAAAGGCGTATTTTTGTTGCAGATGTATTTACACCCTTATTATAACTTTTCTGGTTTCTAATGTAACTGTAGGGCATAAGGAAAAAGCAGGAAAAATTTTGTGGTTACAATGAAAAATAATTGCTGATCTAAGAAAAACTGCATAAGGTTTCAGAAGAACATTTCTTAGTTTAACAGGGAGACTGGATATTTCTTGTTGGAATTTTTGAGAGTAGTATTTGCAGGACACATCTTTGGAAAATCTAACTTAAATCATAAGCTGTCTTGAAACAAAACTTGTGAGTCTGTGCTGCTCTGGCTGAAAAACAGTTGCATCAAAAATACGTAGGTGCATATTAAGTTTATTGGTCTTTGCCTTTCCTTGCCTCAAAATCAGATTTCTTGCAACATGATCACAGTCAGCAAACAAGAAATTTTCAATGTACAACATGAAAAAAGACTAAAATTGTACTAATAATATTCCTTGGCTTCACCATCTGCCTGCACTTTATTGCATTCAGTGGTTCCAATAAAATCCCAGTGAACTAGGGATGAAATGTGTATGTCTAGCAGAGCTGGCTGAACAGAAAAAAACACCTACAGTTTGCATTTCATACAAGAACCTTTTCTTATGCAACACACTGCTTTCACTTTTGCTCTTCATCTATTTCTTTGTTGCCTTGGTAAATGTTAATCATATGGAGAATCATCCAAACAAAACAACCAAGTGTAGGTCTGTATCTTACCCTTTTCTCCTATGGCTGTTTTTAAAAAAAATCTGGGAGAAAAAATGCTCCACTGCAACAGTTCTGACCACCCTTCATGACAGGTCAGCAGATGGTGTCTTTAAGTGATGAATCTGACAAGTTTTGGGGGTTAGATGACTGAAAATGAAATATTATAAAGGAAAAATGTGCACTGTGTTCTAACTACAGTTTCCTACTGCCATCCAACAATAGCATAAATGAGGATTCAGTGCTGGTCAAAGAAAACCACTTCCTAATATATGATTTGTGGGCCATTAATCTTGGCTTCCCATCCTCCAGTTTCAGTCTGAAAAACATTTTAGCTCAGCAGGTGATGCTGTCAGTGACAAATGAACAAGATTAAAATCAAGCGATATGGACAAAGCAAACTGTCTCAAAATGAATCTTCCTGTACTTGGAACCTACTCAGGTTCTTATGTTTCTGGAAACACGGCTAGTGGCTTTGTGAATTTAATCTAAGAGAATTAAGAAATCTCATTTCTGTCATAGTGATATTAAAAAAAAAAAAGGTAGAACCTTCATGAGAAATAACTGGCATATTTCTTGAAAGATTCAACTGAATCTTTGATAAGGTTTTGTCTTATCTCAGGGATTATTTTCTATAGGGATGTTAATATATATTATCTAAAGATAAGAATGCTATCACTGGCTGTGAAATTTCCATACTGAATAGGGTGACAAATAAAAAAGGTGGCACAAAGCAGTGTGTCCAGTGGTCCAGAAACAGTCCAAGTGTGAGAGCATGAAACACTGTGGAGGAGAGGAGTGCCTGTGAATCTGCAAATTTGCGCTGAGTGAAGATATGAAGATTATAGGAATGTCTTCTGAGACGCTGGGAGCAGCAGTATAACTGAAGCAGAAAGGGCTCACTTTTTAAAGCTGGCTCTCTGAACCCATCTGGAAAGAGAGGGTCACCTAAGCAGGTAAGAAAGAATTCTCCACAAAAAGTAGTC
Organism: Passer domesticus; assembly: GCF_036417665.1. NCBI lineage: Eukaryota > Metazoa > Chordata > Aves > Passeriformes > Passeridae > Passer > Passer domesticus. Next base: position 49,926,815 of record NC_087477.1, read on the forward strand.
TAGTAGGTCCAGAGAAGGAGAGAGCAAAGAGGGCAAGCCCTCTTTTTAGGGTAGGGGGACAAAATTTTGTTAACCAGTGCCTTAAGGATCAGAAAGGTAATATTTTAAAAATTTTACTTAATAAAGAAGGAATGGACTGGATTGAAAATCAAACCCAAATACCTCCTTTCACATACACACTGCTGTAATGTCTCTGGAAAGTGAGGCAAATAATGGGAAATTGGCACAGAAAAAGGGAGTACAAATGGAGAATATTTTCTCAGACACTCTGATGTCTCATACACTTCCCAATATTCTGCAATTGGCAGGCAGATAGTGCACATCATAATGTGGGGGCACATTCAGCTCTACCCTTCAGATGTGTGAGCCACCCCTTCTTCATTGGTGGTAGGTGACAATGTATTAGGACTTCCAAACTATCTTCCTTTAGGAACAGTATGGTGGCTGGGTGTGTTTGCTCTCGTGAGAAGGGCTAACTCCTACCTAACTTCGTGCTTTGGAAAGACATGGGATGGTGAATCCTGTGCCTGATGCTAATGGCAATAGTTATTTAGATTTGGGATTCTTGGATATTCTGGGAAAGAGGACATGAAGAACTGAGGCACAGTAGCAGCCCTTTCTTGGAGGGGAATAAGATGATAGGGAACATCTAAGAGCTGCAAAAAGAAAGAGGTATAGAGAAGAAGAACAGAAAAGAAAATAGATGCCTGCAAAACTGCTGAACAGAAATTGGATAGAAGGAAATGGAAGAAAATTATGGTGTGTATATAATATTTTCTTTGAATTTTAACAGAGACATGAACATTTAGGACTATTTTTCATCATTTTTCATAGATGACTGCTAGGCAAGTTTGTGCCCTGGTAGAAGGGATGAGAAACTGCCACTGCTCCTAAATCTGATCTCTATATTATAAAAAATTGGCAGAATTATGTGAATTTGTGTCTATACTGAGCTCCCAAAAGTACACAGTCAAGAAAAATGTTGCAATGATTGATGAACAGAAACTCAGATTTAAAGCATAAGAAAAACAAAAGACCATAATTTACTCCTTTTACTTGACCCTCTAGATGTGCATTGAACAGGGATAATGTAGACTAGCACTCCTTTAAGCTTCAAATAGTGTTCAGAAAGCTATAAGAGTTGAGGAAGTTCATCTCTCCCTTCAGGCTTTCTTGTCTGCTTTTCCTTTCATTTAACTGTATTTTCCAAGAGTTGCTGTATCATGTTACATTTATTTTTTAAATTGGGGTTTTTCCCATGTTTCACTTAGAAAAGGATGTTTTTCTCTAGCCACCACAGAAGATATTTTTGGAAGGCTTATTCTTAGGGCATATCTCTGTCCAGCTTAACTTTATAACACCCAAATACTGTACCTTGTTTACCTGCTGTGTCTGACCCGGAATTTCTCTATTGTAGTTCAGAATTCATCATTTAGCTTCTAATAGGATAGGAAGCAACTTCCTGCAGATGTGTGAACTGTATAACCTCTGATCTAGCCAGTTATTCATAAGTAATAGAGGTAGTAGAAAGTTCTTTGCTGATGGGGCAGGACAGAGATGCTGCCAGAAATGAACCCTAGATTGGGATGGGTGGGGCTGAAAGACAAGGAAAGGTTTATAGGAAAGTTAAAGAAAAGAACAATGCTCTCCGAAAAATTCTGTGCAAATGCAGATGTCTGTCAGTATTGGCAGAGGTCTTTCAGTGTTGGTTTGAGGCCTCATCCAGAAAGTGGCTGTTCCATGATAAAATTTTCTAGGCATGGAAGGATGATGTTTCTTTTTGTGATAAAATGTTTCCCTTGGTAACAGGTAGCTAAGTTGTTGCATGTTTTCAGACCAAAAACCCATGAGGTTCTAGGGATGGGAATTTTTGTAGGTAAATCTTAAAGTGATTTGAAATATTACTGAAGTATTCTGTAATCCTACTGAAATCTATTTTCTTCTCTGGAGTTTTTATAGAGGAGGAAGGGTGGCAACTGAACCAAAAACTGCCCTAAGAGTTGTAGGACTGTGAAGGATGAAGGATTTTGCTTGTTGCTTGGAGAATCATGGAAAAAAATGCAAAAATAACAAAATTCTCAAAACATCTAAGTGCATTCTGGCCAGCAGATTTAGGGGAGATTAGTCCCATGCCTTTGCTAGCTTCATGAGGTTTAGACATACAAGACTCTCCTATATCTCTATTTATCAAAAAAAGCTAGTACAGGATATCCAGTTTCTAATCAAGCTGGCAGAGAGATTTCCTCAGATGCTTCCTGTACGTGGCACCTGTATGAAGCCTAATGGAGACTTCTGCAGTACCTTGTAGCCAGATTCTTTGCTGACTCCCGGATTTTCAAATTATCACAGATTTGCACTGCCGAGCACCAAAACAGGGTTAAGGAAATTCCCTAATGTTGCAGAAAATATTCACCATGCAAACAACTAATGTTTTTATTACTTTTACTACCCATCTGAACAGACTATTTTTTCACTTGCATTATGTGTAAGCAGACACACCGATATTAATATCTTTGAGCATGTCAAGAAAATATTGCTTGTTGCTGAGGAAACAGGATGCTAATCTAAAAACCAACATAGATATTCCCTTGTAAACTACCCATTAGGCAGTAAGGTTCAACAGGGCATGGAGTTATCATAGAATAATCATAGCTGTGGAGATTTATATGGCATAGTAGAATTTAATGGTATAAGTCTAGGGGGGATATGAAATCAACTCAATAAAAATTATGAAAAATATGCTCAGTCCCTGAATTTTTTTTCTCTTAAGTCACAATAAAATTGCATGGACAGGATACAGCACCAAATTTCAAAATTTAGGGTTTTATTCTCTCTATGTGGTGTTTAAATATTCTAAGTTTTTAGTAAGACTCATTCAGTACTAGATTATGGTATCTTTTCCTGTAAGTCTGGTATTAGTCCTCAGCAGCAACTTTTTGGAAAGAAGTCTCAATCCCCTCCCTCTTAGAGGATTGGAGCCAACACTGCCATTAAAAGAGCTTCTCTGTCTGGAATGAAAATCCTGTACAGGGTGTGAGATCTGCAGTAATAAAATGTTATTCCTTCTTGGCAGAAACTCAAAGGGAAGGCAGGTGGCAGTAATACTGCCTCCACTCTGATGATGTGGATCTCTCTGCAGAGGTCCATGGGTTCAGTTCTGACATATGAAAATATAACATAGAGCATCTTTTATTGGATTTGGTGAATTTAATTATTTTGGTTTTCTTTTCACTTGAAACAAGTGCTCTGATGTTCTTTCACAAAGTCTTAATAGAATCCACGATAGTTCAAGCGTATTGAGATACTTTAGTGTCAAAGTACCAAGTATGTGAAATTTAAGGGTTTGGTAAAATGTGATAAGGGAAAGAACTTTTGTCTTCCCAGCTTCCAAAAAAGCCAGCATACAGGGAAGGCATAGACCACTTCAATAAATGATTTTTTTTCCTATATATCCTTTGAAAATAGTCTATATAAAAAAATTAAAACACCTGAAAGGACTAGCAGCCAGGTTCCAAGAATGGAAAGACTTAGGGGAAAAATTAAAATAAACCACTACTTTGATCTGTATTGAAGGATAAATAGTTCAGGTGTCTTATGAAGAAATATCTTGATGAGTTAGCAGCCTACTCTCAGCTGTCTGAATCTGAGAGCCCATGCATCGTGCCCACAGGCAATGGAGTCATCAGTTGTCTTTCCCTCATTAAAGACAGATAGGGACTGAATCTTCTTCCCTTACTGAACACTTCAGCTTCCTTGAGAAAAAAGAAGGAGGCAGCAGCACAAGCAGGGCAGATGAAATACCACTGCAAATGTCAGAATGACTTCTTGCCAGATAAATTTCTTCCACCAGACTGGCAAAGAGAATAAAGCTCCTGGTGTTTCAGCATGTGTGATCACAGCCTGGGGTTAAGCTTATGTTGAGGGTGGAGAATTTGTTACCTAGAACACTGATGGCAATGTGTATAAATGGCAATTAACTGTATTATGAACTACTTTAAAATATTCAGATTTTATATATCTTAAACAGTGTCTTAAAGTCATCTAATGAGATGGCATTTGTCAAATCTACTCTTTAATGCAAATTTTTTTTTACTTTTCAAGGTTTGGTAAACTATTGGAAACCCCGAATCAGCCTTGTTCTTCAGGATCACAAAATTGCTACAGCCCAGACTCCCTCCATTCCTAATCTCTTTGATTAGCTCATTTGCATTGGTGAGCACCAGGTCCAGTAACATTTCTCCCCCAGCTGCTTTGTCCAACACCTGGATGAGTAAGTTTTCCTCAACACAGTCCAGGACCCTCCTGGCTTGTGTACAGGCAGCTGTATTTCCTACCCAGTAGACATCCAGGTGCTTGACATCCTCCATCAGGACGACAGCCTGTGAGGGTGATGCTACCTACCGTAGAAGCAAGAGACTTCATCAACAGGCTTCTTCTGCTCAGGCAGACTTACATCCACACCATGACATGTCCTTGGTCAGTCCTGTCCTTGATTTTTACCCAGAGGTTCTCAGCACATTTGTGGCTGCTTTTCAGAGGCAGCTCTTCACAGATTACTCATTCTTTAAGGTAGAGTGAAACACCTTTTCTCCTCCTACCCAGTTTATCTCTTCTGGGCCTGTAGCTCTCAATTGTTGCATTCCAGTTGAGAGATTCATCCCACCATGTTTCTGTGATAACAATTAAGTCAATTTCTACCTCCACCATGATTTGCAACACCGCTTGCTTATTACCAATGCTGCATACATTGGTGTAGAGGTACTTCAGCTGAATAAATCTTGAAAATGAAAAAATGAAAAAAGGAAGAAAAAGTATAGAAAAAAAAGATTTCTTAGTTTTAGATCTAGTTTTAGACACTTCACAGTAAATGTCTAGAAACCGTCTTTTGGAATGATTCTGTTTTGATTAACATGCCTAACACTCATTAAAACCAACACAAAGCAGTGAGTAAGCTCTCATTAGTCTCCCAGTTGAAAGATGTATGCAGAAAGAAGGATATCATGGTTTCTTTTCCAACTTTGTTGAGTGATTGTTTGTGTAAACACTTCTGCAACCTATCCTGGAGTTTTAAGTGGTAAATGAACTGCTGGTGAAACTCTCAGGCATCATGCAACATGCATCCAGTCTGTGTAACTACAGCAAACAAAAATATGATGAATTCCTCAGGTCATGTGTTAATCCAAGTCCAGCTGCATATGATTTTCATGGCACAGCTGCAAAATCCGTGCACTCCTTTCTCTGATAGTGCTCCAACACTCTGCTGGCTCATCTTACTTTCCTGCTAGGAATAAGAGATGCCTAATGTGAGGAGAAGGAAATTGACTGCAAAGGAGGTGAGGAGGTGGCATCAATCTTTTGTAAATATTGGAAAGACAAAACAAAACCACCAACAAAAAAACCTCACCACATCTTTAATGCTTAACATGTTTTTTCTCAATTTTCAGTTTGCTTCACTAGAAAATGGATCATTTTTCTTGCCCAGAAGACAGTTTTTGTGGTTATGACCTAAAATATTTTAAATTTCATGGATGTTGCATTGAGAAATGTCTATAGAGCTGTCTTCAACATACTTTTCCAAAGCAATTGCTTATTGTTTCTCTGATTATATATTTATTGATATTTTAAATATTTAAAACAAGGAGGTCTGATAAGCACTACCAAATGCTTATAAAATAATTAATTTATTAATATAAGTTTCTAATGCTATCTTAAAATTTCTATCTCAGTTCATATTTAAGGTAAATTACTAAATACACAGTTTTTCAGCAAAAGCTCAGATATTTTTATAAACCAAGTATACATATTGTGGTTTTTTAGTTTAAAGAATAATCATGGGGTAAACATATTGCACTATAGCTATTGATTTTTGTTTCCAATATGCATTTCTTTGTGTATGAGAAACATATCTTTGATTAATCCTCTGCAGTTATTTGGCAACTTTTAAAATACAGTTTTTCTACTTCCTTGTAAATCTCCTTTATGGTAAAAAGTCTGAATTAAGCAATATGAATATATTCATAACAGGTTTTTTCCCTTGAAATATGCATTCCATGTAAAAGTCAAACTGAAGTATCAATGTTTTGGGTTTTTTGTTGTTTGGGGTTTTTTTGTGTTTATGGAGTTTTTAGACTGTGGGTTTTTTTGAAGGGAAGTTCTTCTAATTTATACTTATGAACTATGAAACACATGGCACAAGTCATAAACTGATATTGAAAAATTACCTTTTGCTCTACATATGGATGTACATTTTATGGCAAAGTGGTAAACTAAACACATTTTTAAGGTGGTTCAGTGTTGCAGTGTTATATTGTGTAGCACATTTGTTTTTAATTAACTATATTTACTTATTATAACAAAGTACTCAATTTACCTGAATAATAAAAAATATCAAATAAGAAATATTTGCTTGAGGGAAATACCTTTAATGACAAATTCTCTGTCAACTGGACGTAGATCCATAATTAACAGAGATATAGTAAATGAGGTTAGAAGAGTCTAAGGAGCTATTTAGCTAACCAAATGCTAACTTGAGGCTTGTTTGCCTAAAACTTTACAAGGGGGTTGTATTTATGTAAACAAATCACATCTCATATGTCTGCATCAGACTAAGATAAGCTTCTTGAGTGTACTGACTACCAGATCAAATCAGTCACCTAAACACAGATTCTAGTCCATCCAAGATAGTCCAAGATAGTCAAGATAGCTACACAAACCTGTGAATATAGCTTAGGTCCTACCAGAAACTTGTACCTTTCTAGAATAGCAGATTAGGCCATTGAGATTGCCCTAAAAAAAATCTCAAAAAGATGCTTGTGTTTAGACAGTAAAATCCAGCCTAGCTATATATACATAAACATACAATAAAATCTACCTGAAGGATCTGAACCATCCTGGTCCTTCAATGAGAGTTAAGTCTCACTGTTTTTCCCACTTATACCTACATTTATTTGCGTACTAATTTTGGGCTCAATTAAAAAACAAAAATATGGCTTTTGAAAAGCAGGAGGATTATGATAATTCCAAAAATGTTTTTGTAACTACTCACAAGCCAAGGGCCCAGCTGGTGCTAATGATATTGACTATGTAAAGACAGTGTTCTGTTTCATATTCTTCATTTTTTTTGTACATAATGGTTTTGACGAGATGACCATAGTTTGCATATCCACATGGCCAATACAGTGCAGAAGCTGCAGATGAACTCAGTTTTATCAAAGATTTATTATGAAGCATGGCTCACATTTAGAAAGTACAGATTCAATTATTAATGTTCAAAGGAGTAGAAATCTCATTGCAGGCATGGATTTAAATTTGAATTACTTACATGGGGTAAGACAAGAAAGAATAAGGCATGTTTTGGCAAGAAAAACTAATGATATTAATGTGGGTAGGACTGTGCAACTATAGCGAACAAGGAAAAAAGGGGAACTAATTTGAGCAGTGATAACATTCTTTGTATAGAAATGGCAGTTATCAATATGAACATTTTTTACACTAGTATACTGCAAGCTGTTCCTTACAACTGCTAAATATGCATTTAATTTCATATTTACTACTGTAACATTTTAGTCAGATAGTAGTATTGTTCATTTAAATGGTGTTACTTCTTATCTTTATGCTTTTTTTCTTATTGTAACATGTGGACGGATATTAGCTTTTAAGATAAAACCTTTCTACTAAGAGGAAACATCAGCAGAAAGGGACAAAAAAAATGAAGGATACCTTTCAGCAATTTAATATGCTGGCACAAGATTTCATGCATACACATCCTTCAGAATCTAAGATATTTCATAGGAAGAACTACCAAATAAGTCTATTCCTACTTACCCTTTTTATAGCACGTATGCATAGTGCAGCACAGTGCATAAAGGACACTTCTTGTCAAGCAAAAGACACTTAGAAACAGAGTTGATATGTATAAACATGAAATGGCACAGAGGTAGTCTAATCTTGAAGGTAAGCTTCAGACTACATGTGGGTTTCTCCCACTGCAGCCTGATAGCTGTGAAATTGCTACAGCTTTGTGTTCCCAAGCCCTGCCAGTGTTGAGGCTGAGCCCGTGTCCCCAGTAGGGAGCCAGATGTGTGTGCATCTGTACACACATGCACAAGGGTACACAGAACCTTACACACAAAATCACACAGGTCAGCACCTTCACTGACACTCACATGAACACATACTGTGCTACATTTTCCCATACTTGCTCCTCCTGGATCTCCCCTCATCCTTTTCTTGTCTTTGGTCCTGACCATAAACCTCTTATAGTAAGTTTTACTTAATAACCAAAAGCTCTTGCCCTGCATCCTCTAGGAACTTCTCCACTTCTGCAGGCAACTGCACCATCTACCTTGTATGGGTCTCATGATTGACACTGAAGGGAGGATTTCAAGAAGAAACTATCCTTTTCTAGACCAAACAATAGAGCTATACACAATAGGCAGGAACTGATGCACAGGAAGTTTTAAATGAACTAAGAATTTCTTTATTGTGCAGGTGATAGTGCACTGGAATAGATTGCTCAGAGAGGCTGTGGAGTGTCCCTCTATGCAGACACTGAAGAACTGCCTAAATGCAATCCTGTGCCGTGTGCTCTAGGATGACCCTGACTGAATAGGGAGGTTAGATCAGATGATCCCAGTGTGGTCCTTTCTGACCTCATCCATTCAGTGATTCTGTGAGCCTTGGTGAATTTCCCATCAGGGATGACCAAATTTCCTTCTTTACTAGCTTTAGGATAATTAGTTCAGTAAGTGCCATTTTCACTGATGATATTGGTAGGGGTCTTCTACCAATCTTTGCATTTATCATGATTGCTCTTCAATCACACTAAACATTTTTACATGTGCATAAAACCTATCAATGTAATTACCCCTCTCCCTTATGTTCTACTGTTTTTCCATCTAAATCAGAGTCTGCATGTGAGGAACTGTGGGGAATATGTTTATGTATGTCAATGTCAAGGTGCAAATTTGCTAAGTCGCTGCCATTATGTATTGCTCCTTTTCATAGGCTCTTTCATTACACTGATTACTTAAATGAGGTTAAGGTTTCAGCTTTACTGAGCTGAGAATGTAAGAGTTCTGTGGACAAAATTCAACTCCACTATCCTCAATTCTGTTCCTGTGACAGTGGTGAATAGAGGTGAATAGTGGTGAATAGAGGTGTCTATTCACAGAGGTGAATAGACAAGAGAATTAAAGGCAAATTAAAGCTTTCACTGTTGAAAAAGAAACTGTTTCTCTGGTAAGCTGTTTATTCAAGAAGCTACTACATTCCAAAGCTACATTTCAGATGCAATGACGCTGACATGCCAGGTGCCAGTAGAGGAAATGTGCAGAAATAACAGATTTATGAAAATTAAATTTTCTGTAGACGATTTTTTGGTCTTTTTTAAAAGTGAGTCAAAAGACTTATTTTTGTCCTGGAGTGTCTGGCCATGGATCTTATGTCATAGTAGCCTTACAAAATACATCCAGATCAATGAATTCCATGTAGGTCAAAGACTGGACTTAATGGTCTTAGAAATCTTTTCCAACTTTAATGATTCTATGGTTCTATTTGGACTTCTGTGTAGCTTTGTTGTTGTTGTTGTTGTATCAAGCCTGGTCTGTTTTCTTCTTGCATGAAAAAGACTGTTAGTTTTAAAGCTGTCTTCTGCAAACAATGTTAGGGAAATATCACTCACTTTTATTTAATTCTAAGAATATAAGGCACACAAATCATTAATATTTAAACTCACTAAATTATTTTTTCCATGGTAGTATTTGTTCAGTTTTATGACTTTCTAGTGTAATACATTCACATTTCAGAGCTCTAGGAGGAATTAAGAACTGTTGTCTGACACTGTAAACAGAGTCCAATCAAACTCTTATTCAGTAGAAAGAGAGCCCCATAGGATGCCAAAGAAAACAGATACCAGAATGTAGCTAAGTGGAAAGTAGGAAAAAATACCTTGGAACTTACTCCAAATTTATTATTTGGTGGCTCTGGCTTTGGACATCTTCAGAGATTTTGAAATTTTTAAATAAAATTCTTCAAGATGTACTCAGGCAGATAGTCTGTAACAATACACTTGCTCCTATTAGGAATAAATATTGGGAAAAAATAAGTACTAATTAGGCTAGAAAGAGTCAGTTCCTTTGTAACTATCATTGCTGCATGACTTATGGCAGAAAAAACAAAATTGTACCAGTGTCCATAAAAAAATTATCAATCTCTATCACCATGAACACACTGTATTGTGATGCTGTCATGCTAATATTACACATGACTGAAGAAAATGGTTTTAACAGCTAAATTACCGTAATACAGGAGGTACTGAGGGGTTCCTAGAGTTCCCAGCTTCTCTGCCACAGATTATCTTGACACTACTGCAGCAAAACTGAACCTCAAACTGACTGCAGGTCTATATTTAATGTTTACTGTGAAATTCCTGTCACTGCAATCCCAAGTATTTATTCATTAAATCTTACAAGAAAAAAAATATTTTCTGGGTTTTTTCAGTAGACTGGAAAAGCAATCTGTGGAGTTTTCACAGATGTTTGATTTCATTTTCAAGAGCTTTGCTATGGATGATTCGGTCTTTGTGGTAACAGCTAGATAACATGGGCTAATCCAATACCCTTTGAAGTCAGAGTTCTGATATTCCCACTGAAGTAAGCAAGTGTCTGTTAATGAGTAGATTGACTTCTGATCTTTAGGAGTACGCCATTATCCCTAAAGTTACTCTGCTCATACATTCACCTTTATAGCTGTAGGCCCAACTGTAATGCACTTGAGATATTCAAGCCCCAGTCCTGACTATTTTGAAATCTGTTGCATCTCATAATTTCTATTATTTGAAACTTGCTAAGAATCTTTTCTTCTACTAGTTCCTTTGAGTTATGTATGTACTTGGCTCCATGAATGATGTTAAAGGAAATTCATTAGGTTTCATCATAATTTGTGATTTCACAAAGATTTATGTTTCTTCATTTTCCCCTCATTTCTCCACATTTTCTTCTTCCCATCTTTCATATTATATTTCTTTCTTCCTATATTCCCCGTCTTACTTTTTTAAATCTTTGAATCCAGTCTACAAGGAGAAATTTACTCCACCCATTTTTCTATAAACTAAAAAATCCCACCCCTAATACATGAATAACAACAATAAAAATGGGAATGTTAAGACAGTCTTCATTCATCTGGAAGCTAAAATGCATGTTTGATTATCTTATAAGGTACAGAAGAGAAGAGTAAGATGAAATAGTCCTATGCATGACTCTTAGTGATTTCTTTCATTCAAATACATGTCAGCACAGAGCTGAATTAACCTAAAAATAAAGCCTAACTGAAGACAATTGCTCCCTGATTAAAATTTTCCAAGCACAAAAGAAAACTGAATTAAAATCACTAGAGAATTTCAGAGTAATGAGAGACTGAATGCCAAAAAGAAATGGATCTATTTATAACAAAATTAAAAGTTTGAATCAATACAAGAGGAATCAGTGGATTCCTCTTGTACTGATTCAAATACAAGACATCAGGGAATGCAAGACATAATCAGTGGATTATGTCAGTTATTTATGCAGTGGATGGAATTAATCCGTGAGAGAAAGCATCTGTGAATGCAATGATCTGACTGGAAAATTAGGGAATCATCCCACTGTCCTGGATTGCAAGACACTGTGTATTCTATTTGCCATCTGTTAGAGGTGTAGCAGTTATCTTCTGTTAACTGGGCAGTTTTCTTTATCTCTTCCACAAGCCAATCCTCCCTTTGGGGAGACATCTGCTGTTAATGGGCTATTGAATGTCACTTCATGACTGATAAAATTACAACATTCCATTGTGAGATGCTCTGCCCAGAGGGAGGAGCCAAGCATTCCTAACTGGATATGATCTGAGATTTTAAGGACACCAAAATCCTTTCCACTGGATTCCCAGAGGAGCACAGCCTTTCCACTGGATTCCCAGAGGAGCAGCTGCCTCTTCCACTGGATTTTCAGAGGAAGACTACACCCTTCTACAGGGTCACTGCTCCAACAGAACATCTGCCACTCCAGGACTGCAAACACCATTTCAATTGGACTGCTACCAACACTGTGACCCACAGGGTGTCAGGTTGTATTCTGACTCTGTCAGTGTTGTTTTATTTTACTGTATTGTTTATTTTATTTTTATTTTCTTCCCCAATAAAGAACTGTTATTCCTGCTCCCATATCTTTGCCTGAGAGCCCTGATTAATTTCAAATTTATAACAATTCAGAGGGAGAGGGTTTACATTTTCCATTTTAGGGGAGGCTCCTGCCTTCCTTAGCACACACCTTGTTTTCAAACCAAGACACCTATAATGACTGAAAGTTACTCATCACCATAAAATCAGCAAAATTATGTGTGGGATTTACAACAGGTATGAACAGAAAGGTTAGCAAGCTTGTGTGAGATAAAAGTCAAAGCTTTCCTGATTTTCCTCTTTGTTTCTTCACTGCCAGAGAATTGCAGACGCCCAGAATATAACTCATCCAGAATATATCATATTTAAAATTATGACTGGATTGTTTTTGTGCCAGGTGCATAGTAAATTTAACTGCATCCATACTGCAGACTTGAAATGTTGGTTCTCAGCTGTTTGTCCAGAATTTTCAGATATCTTCATCTATAGCCAATGTCATCGAGGCTGCAGGAGGTAAAAGCTCATAAATGAACAGCCAGAGTAGCCAGATAATTTCCAGGCAGAAAAAGAAGACAAGCCTTGAAAAAACTAGACAAATTACTTCCTTTATACTGTACGTTTTGAGTGAACCAATATTAGAGCCCATTTTGGCATTTCTCTCTTGGTACATGCTTTTTTGCTTTCCAGCCTCTACTCCTTAAAACTTACACAAAAAAACCCCAAAGAACACAACAACAAAAAACCCAGCAAAATAAACAAAACCAACCAATCAAACAAAAAATATTTTTTAAACTGTACTGCAGTTTTGAAATGAATGTGTTTCCACCACAGAAACTTTATTAAAAACATTATTAAATATAGTTAAGATAGCAAATGATGGCCTCTGAAATTAACTTAAACATATATTGAGGTATGCAAAATGTAGATGGACTTTGTGGCCTTCAATACACAGAATTTAAAAGCAAAGTATCCTTTATCTTATTGCTGTTTTCAAGACACTTGCATTACTTCTCTTTTGTGAAAAAAAAAAAAAACAAAATAGAAAAACTTCTTAATTTCTTTATGCCTTTTTAAAAAAAAAATTCTCAAATAAAAAAGTAGAGCTGTAGAGGCTCAAAGTCTTATATGCCCTTCTCTTACTTCTCACTTCAGCATTAAGTATCCAGGACTGACTGAGAAGCAAAGGCACATTGCAACAAAAAAGCCCCACATATTGATGTGTCCATGATCCATACAAATATCACTTGGCTTTCAACACTGTGTCCTAGTGTAGTGGGATGGTAGGCATACAAATCTTCCCACTAGGGATTAAGCTCTGTTTGTGCAAAATTCCTGTGTTTCTGTAGATGTAATGCACCCTTCTTAGTGATCTTACATTCTGGCTGTAAACAGCATACAAACCCTTGCATTTATAATGGAAAGCCTTTCTCTAAGGCCTCTCAATATCTAAGGAACAGGAAGCTGAACTTCTAAGAGTTTCCTAAGATAAAGTAGAACTTTTAGCTTTCAACTTGCTTGAAATTTCTCTCAAGTTAACAATAAACAAAACATTACCATTTAATGGTCACTTGTGAATGAAGCCATTCATGATAATATGTTGCTTTCCTCTGTAATTCCATAGTGATAATATTACACAAGTGTTCACTAATAGCACCCTTGACAAATTGCTATGTATTCCAAAAACTAATAGATCTGTATATAAACAACACATCTTTGTTCTGCTAGTTTGGAATTTTTTGAGAGTTATGAGTTGACAAATAAAAACAAAAATTCAAGTCAATGCAGAGAGAAATTTCCATCTTTGTTACTTACTTTACAATTCTTATTGAGCATCTGGCTGTTGTGTGATGTTCGTTAAACTAGAAATATCAAATTCAGCTTATCTCTTAGAGTTGTGGCCAGCAACAGAAACAAATACATTTCAGCAGCACAATTATTGATCTGTGCTATTCATAAAGAAAAATGGTTTTCCATTTTTTCCCATATATTATATGAGATCCAAAGCTTATTTAATGTTCTTCAGCCATTCTTTAATCTTATTTCTACATTTAACCTATTTTTTTTCTATCAGAGGTATATCTAAATACAACTTAAATCCATTATTAGAAGTCTCAACATCTCATTCCTCTGAACCTCTCACTCTTCTTGAGAAGATGCAACATTGAGTCTCAAACAAGTTAACAAAACATGACACTACACTGAGTCTGAAGTGAGCAGTTCAGAGATGAATGAAAACTGTCTTACCAGGTCAGTGCTGGTGAGTTGTATTCAGGGGAATTTTCTCACTCTTTTCTTAAGCAACCCAAGCGAGCAACCTGTTCTTCTTCTTGACCATCAGTTTCCTCTGGTTCTCAAACACACTCACCTAGACACGTGCTCCTAACAGAAGATTATGAATATCTGCATGAAACTTTTTTGGAGGTTTATCTCTCTGCTGTGCATTCAAGTTTATTCACTTTGGTTTGATTTTTCATGGGCTCTGGTGTGTACCTCTTCCTACATACTCCGTTCAGCTTTGCTGTCCAGGCAGAGAACACGACAGCTCTGGAGAGTGTGCAGCTGGCACCAGTGCTTGCCTTTTGTTAACGTCCTCCATGCAGCAAGGACTAAGCTAGCACTGGAACTGGAGTGTTAAGAGCAGAAAAGATTGCGTGGTACTGATCCCAGATGGATATCATAACTTACTAATGTTCTAACTTCCAGAACAGTGGTGATTAGCCCTTCTCTCTTCCCTGGCCTTTCTTGGTCAGACAAAGCTCATTTCACATGGGAGCTAGAGTTAATGGAAAAGACATCCAACAGAATTTATGGAGAAATACTTCAAACATGAAGGATATAGGAAATGGATTTGCCTTGCCATTGAAGATGTGTTGTAGATTGTTAGCCTGCCATGTCTTTCCTTCCACTGGCACAGTAAAAATATTCTTTTTAATATGTAAAGAAATGGAGATTTCTTTGAGATCCAGATTAATAATTTATTTCTAATCTTATCAAATAATTAAGTTACAAATGAATGTCTCATTTTTAAAGTTGTAATCTTGAGATTTATGAAAAGTAAAGCATAATTCAATGTTTAAGAAATATATCTCTAAAAGGCAATTTGGTTGGTCTTAATCTCTTCAATCTTAAAAAGGAGGATTTCAGCTATTGAATAACTCTTTAATCAGTGAAAACAAAACCCCACCTTTAAAAGATTGTGAGATCACAATCCAGACTGGTCATCTAGAATGTCTGTTTTTTCAGGCTTTTGTAACTTTAAAACTCCTGAGGGGGTTGTAGTGTCTTTTCTTGTTGCTGTTGTTTTTGTCTTAGAAGAAGCAATCAAAATGCTTTTTCTTAATTACTTCAAAACTGAGAAGCTGCTTCTTTCCTCCAAATTCTTTCCTTTACTGAGCAGTCATTTACCTCCCCTTGCAGGCATTGTTTCAGAAAGGACATATCCATTATGAAGTGACATTTTAAGTTTTTGTAAACTCCACATCCCCAAAAGAATTCTATGGCTTGCTAATTGTGAGCATGCAGGAGACAGGTTACTGATACGTAGCTCATAGATTGCTCCGGTGGATTTCAAGTGCATTCCAAAGTTTTGAAGTTTTGCTTCTAAAACTATGGAAATTCCAGAGTAATTTCTGCCATTAATTTTTCATTGAGAACTCAAGTTCTTAATGCCTTTATTGTTTCCAACTATTTTTATTAAATGCTTTCATTTTACTCCTAAGATGTAGTATATGGTACTTTTGATATAATAAGCAATTTGCTTCATTTAAGATCATAAAGAACACCAACATTAATTTATGCTTTAGTCACAGATAAAAGCATATAGACATAAAAATACGGGTCCTTGTCTTTTGTTGTATCCTTTTGAGGTGATGCTGGAACATGCATCCAAATTTTGCACTTCAGGTGTCATTCTTGTTTACAGACAGATAGTTTCATGCTGAGTATTTAAATCATATGGTCTTTACAGCACTGCTGGGATACTGCAAAGGGTTGTTTTTCCTCTCTTGAGTCTCCTTAATCCCATTCTGGAGCAAAAATACTTTCATAATCCCTCGCTTTTGAGTGAAAATATCATTATCAGAGATGTCATTTTTTTTCACTAATCCTTGTTCTCAGTGGACACTTTGCTGCATAACCAAGTTTCCTTTACCTAGCTAAAAAGAGACACTCATGTCCAGCTAGTTCCTCTGCTCTTTCATAGTCACTATTTGCCAAAGTGACGGGAACTAACAGGCTACTGTGAATCATCTAAGAATTTTCTTTACCTTTTCCCTCTCCTCTTAGTTTTTATTTATGACAAGACCCTGGAAATATACAAGGAATTAAAGCTTTGAAGAGACATTTTTTATTCATGCAGAAAGGACCCTGGAAAAAATACAATTGCAGAAGATGACAAAGAATAAAGCTTAGTTCTTAAAAGTGTCACATCTTTCTAAGGCCCTTTTTTCAACTGCTGTTGTGGGTTTTTGAATCAATATACAATTTTTGAACTTGCTTTTAACTGAAAGCTATTTAAAGAGTCCTTTTTTCAGTCAGCATCATACAAAGGTAGAACTGTTTACTCTTTACTCTGTTTTTTCATTGCTAGGTTTTAAGAGAAGCCCAGTTCTAAAAGCTGACTGAAAGACGAACCTTGTCTTTTGGCACTTGCACAATAGGTGCTTACACTAAAGTCAGATGATTGACTTTTTAATGTTAAAACATGACATAACTGTGCTGAGACACACAAACAAAGCCATTCTTTGGGGTTTTCAGTACATCAGTTGGATACTAGCAAAGCTCTATTATTTTCCTTCTTGGAGAATCAAGGCACTATTTTTTCCAACTAGTTCTTTAATTTTTGTGTAACATGCCAAACAAGATTGAAATCAAACTAATATTCTGTTTATGGAACTCTCAAAAGTGAGATATTTACATTTTAATGCAATTTCCTAATTGCTTGATTGTTACTTAAAACTGGATTTTTTTTCCTTTCTGTATTTATAATACCAGGTAAGTAAATAGAGGTAAATGAAGAAATGACAACTCAAAAAAGAAAGCTACTTCCTTAATTTCAAGTATATGTCAGCATCATGACATCTTCCTAACTGCTCTCAAGTGTTCTCATGTTTATTTTTTTCTTTAAAGATAAGCCCTCCTATTCATAATTCACTTTTGCTGCTTATTTTCTTCGGTCAAACTAACTGTTCAACTGCTGTAAAATTCCCATTCTTATAAAGAAACTTTTGTACCTAAATATTTTGAATGATGTTTTAAGACTGTGTAACTTACATGTCATGCTCTAGAGAAAATGCATACTTCATGCTCAGCACTTAAATGTGCCATTTCATAGTAGTTTTGCAAAATATGGTAATATTTTGCTGATTTTACTATAATTGTATTATTGTTATTCTGAATATTATTACCAGTAAGCTGACAGCTAGTAAACCATCCTGAAAGAATCATAGAAAAAACCTGTCCTTCAATTGTAATATTGAAGATCAAGCACAGTGGTTGACTAGTGTATATATATGTCAAAATAGCCACTTATTAAATGCAGTCTTTTATGCTTCAAAACTTGAAAGTACTCCAGTAGGGAAAACTAATCTAGGTAAACTGCCATAATATTTTCCTAGTAGATAATGGTAGGAACAGATTTCAGGACTGAAAGATCCTTAGGAAGGAGTCTGAAACTTTGGGCAGGCAAGAATCACACCCTTTTACATTTTTAAAATGTGAACAGATGGTCGTTCTTGGATGTGTCTAGCTTAAGGAGTGCTGTGAAAATAGCATGTACTCTAAACAGGATGCAGTTTACAGGGATGTAAACAGAAAAATCAGTAGGAGGGTAAGGGGTGAGGAAAATACTGTATCTCACCGGTACTGCTCCTTACAGAAAACTTGTGCCACTAGATTTATTTAGTGGGTTGCCTTTTTATGTTTAGTAACACTTCATTTCACCACGTCAGTAAATTTGTACTGCCATTATGCTATCAAATGGCATATTAGTGCTCTGCTGAAGCACTTAAAGTGTAGCGCTACTGCAGGATGCACAGCTTTCTGGTGATGAGTTTTATTAAGCAGCCTTACAAGCCTCTGTGATAGCATTTTTCCTTGCACTTTGAATATAAAACTAAAGAGATTTGATGCATTGTGTCTTGTTATGTCTGATTCCATCAGCGTATGGCTCTGTGTGGCTCAAAGTGATGTGATGTGAGATGCAATGCATCAAAGAGACTTTAAGTTTCTTCTGCATTCTGAATAATGACAGAAACTTTTGCTACAAAACTAATGTCATGTAATGTTACATATGCAATAGAATAGCATTTGTAGAAAAATTATAGTGCATAGTTATGGGCAGAATGAAATTGATACGGGGGAAAGGGGTGAAATCTACTTCTTAGACACATACAGCAACTTAAAAGAAAAGGAAGTCATATGATAATGAACAGCTAGCATCCTTGGATATGAGAGATGATACTTCTAAAAGCACTTTGTTAAGAATTTACAAGTCAACAACAAAAGAAAGATTACAAGTAAATTTTGGATTTTTTGCTGGAAAACTTACAGGCTTATAAATAGAATAAAAGCAGAGTAGGCATTTGTGGATGACAGAAATAATCCTCTCTGTGTGTGTTTGTGTGAGAGAGAGAAACGTGGGGAGAGGGAGGGGAGAAGGGAGACAGTGAAAAGTGCATTGAGACAATTGGATGGATAGTGGGACAAACAACTCCAAGTTGTCCTGAATAAGAGCCATGTGTCCTAGATCTTTAAGGTACCTGCTAAGGTAAATACTAGAAGGTATGTGAAACTTGTTGAGGTGACTCAATGATAGACGTTTAGGGCCCTAAAATAATTTTATATGCCTGAAATAGAGGATGTCTTCTAGACTTATAATTTCCTTTTTTCTTTTCCCCATCTCTTAAAAAGAAACAATAATATCTTACTACCTCATGAGTTGTGATGAAATAAACGTTTGAAGGGAACAAAATTATCTCAGAAATTAAAGCTGTATGCATAACAAGACATGTCCATCATGCAAATGTTTTTGAAACATCAAAAGGCAGAAGTTTTGTATATCTTACACAGAGATTAGGTGGCTTTTTTTAGAAATCTTTGCTATAAAAAGGCAGCTTATTGTAGAAAAATATTGAGAGCTGATGATTGTTGCTACCAAGAAAATCTTTGAACCAAAATCCATTACAGGCTTCATTAATGCCATCAGGTATTCTAGACACTGTGTTTCAAGCACAGTGTAAGTATTTGCTAAAACAGAGAAGGAACCAGCTAGGATTTTGGACATATGGCAGATCAGGACTAAATAGAAGGATATGCCTATTGAAAAGGACACGTGGCAGGAGAGGAAAACAAGTCTAGGGAAGGAGTCATGTTTATGTCCTGAGAGAAGGCAATAAAATGGGACTTTTAGGAAACACAACTGAAATTAAGTAAATTTTTGATTTAGTAAATTTGAGATTAAGTAAATTTGTGATTTTTTTACTTCTACTAAACAGAAGACCCCACTGTATATTTTTATCATAAATAAAGCCAGTAGTAAACTTGACATAAAATACTGATTTCTCCTAATAGCAACAGTCCTTGAAAGAAGACACATATTTTTGTCAACTCTTTAGGTCCACAAATGTAAGAATGTTTTATTATACTACATCAATTCAATTTTAAATGACAGAACAAAATAAATAACTGCTAATTAAAAAAAGTAATGGGCATTATCTTCCTTCAAGCCTGAGAAGGGAAAGAAATTATAGTATTTGACTGTGAATCACATATACATACATTAATGCATTTTGAAAAATCTTTAGTTACTTTTAGTTGCTTTTCTTGTGAAGAAAAGAGATGTATGAACATGCTCTTAATTTTTCAACTCTAGGCAAATTTTTTTTCCATAATTTTTAATGGGTTAGAAAGCAATACATGCCAGCTGTAAGGCAGAAATATTTTAAAGTTTTTCTTACAAAATACATTTTGCATCTGTACTACAGAAATTAGAATTTTAAATGAAAGATATGACAAACAGTTTTATGACTGGTATATCAGTAGAAATTATAACATTTACAATTCTTGTTTCTAGAGAGAGAATTTAATATGGCCTTCTGTATACTGGTGGTGGAAAGTTAACTAGATGTCTTCCAACTTTTGTGCTTCTTTCTGCAGGAGTAATATGAAATGAAATTCCAACCATGATAAGGCAATTCTGCAATTTTTTAAAAGCTGTTCTTATTGGTACTTTCTAGGTTGTTTGAAAATGGTATTGAAACATGGTGTCAACAGGCACTGCTGAATCCAGCTTTCAGCCATGGCTTGGTTTTGTCACCCCTCATGTTGAAATCATCTGCACTGTGTCCGTTTGTTGTAGTATCAGACCTACTACTATATGTGACCCCCAGAAAAGTAAAGAAGTGTGTATAGCTTCAGCTATAATCAGACAGTAGAAAATATTGTTTCTTTTCAATTTTATGCTGTCACTGTAATATAAGTGGTGTAAGTGCCTGGAACCAGAATAGAATTAATGTGAGTACTGAAACAAAAACAGGCTATCTTTTCTGATACATAAAAAATATCCTGCTATACCTTAGTGCCACTGCTGGAAAATAAAATCAAGATTTAATATATCTTTCTTAGATGGGTGGCATAATTTGTTTGCTCAGAACGTATTATCATTCATCACAAAAGAGAAATAAAAGAAAAAGCTAGACATAAAACCAAAGAAAAATGGAATCTCTGGGTGAAACATAAGACATGACGGTACCAGAATCCATGTGTTTCTTTTCTCAATCCTCTATACCACAAAACCTGACTAACATACAGAATTCCAAGAAATGTTACACCACTTAACAATGTTACAGAAAACAGGATTGCAGAAATTCAGTAAGAAAACTTCACTGAGAAAGTAGAAGTTATAGGCCTACTCAGAGGAGTAAGAACATGCAAACAGCTTTTGATATTTCAAATTTTTGTGATACAAAGGAAATAAAAATAGTCATTTATATTCTACTAATCAGTAACACCACAGTTGACAGTTGGCACTTGAGTATCAGCTGCATATGCAATATACATCAATTTTTATTTTTGTTTTGACATTTGGGTCTGCACTTTCTATAGTTTCAATTTAGTGAACTATTTTAGGGCCTGGTATAGAACTGAACCTCAAGAAAATAAATATAATGACATGTAGAGCTTATCTTCAGCATGTATGTCATCATTTTCCCACCCCTTCACATAGGAAGTATGTCCACTATTTCTGCTCATTATTTCAGTCTTGCAAAGGCTTTTAAGTGTCAGGTTGATTCATAAGCCTTTGTTTTAATGTTTTTTTTTTTTTATTTAATGCTTCTCTAGGTGACTCCTATTCTGATCACTTCCCATATCATTGCTTATAATGGAAATTATTCTGAAAATATATTGTTGTAAAATAATTTTCATCTGACATTTTAAAATCATGCCTTAAATGTGTCCACTAGGATACTCAATACCTTTTCAATATAATTAATAAATAACAGCTGACAGATTCATACAATACCTCTTTGTGACTGAATAAGGAATTCACAGGATTATAAATTATAAAAGGAGGAAAATGGGAAATCAATACAAATATGACCATTCTACAGGTATGCTTGTTTTAAATTTACATCTCTCTTTGCAGTCTAGGGTATCTAATTAACTCTTTGAATTCTTCCTTTCGCTACCTTCTTTACAATGCTTTCCTCTGTAATATAATTAATTTTTGATTCTTTATTCCTGTTGCAACACACCACTCATCTCTTCTAAAGGCAGCAGAAATGTCAAGACTAATGCTGACATAAGAAAAAGCATTGACAGAAAACATTCTACTCGTATTTCCCTCTACTGTTAAGAGGGCTAGAAACTCCTATCAAAGGCAGTTACTATTCTGGTCATCATACATGTAAACAAGGTCAAGACATACCATTTCATAACAGGTATAGTATTGAGCTGAAGTCATTTTAAGAAGCAGCATGTTTTCCTACAGTATTGAGGAATACAGAAAATACGTTCTCTCATCAGGTTTTTTCTCTAATATGTCATGTTGGTTTTCACCACCATCATTATATCACTTATTGCCACGTTCAGCAGTGTGGTGTCAGAGTTGTTTTATATGCACCTCATTCATGTTTGCCATGATTTTTATTTAAGGACATTCCTAAGAATATTTTTATAAACTGTACAGGTCATTATTCATCATTGTTATATGGATGGTTTGCTAGTTACTTGCCAGCCTGTATATGATTTATTAGATGAGTGCTTTGATGTCTAGAGCACCAGTTTTTCAAACTTGTCTGAAGTGGAAGTGATCTTGAGGCTGTGATATATATTGATTTGATTATTGTTTTGTAAATATTTTCTTGCTTAATAGAGAGAGAGCAGAATGACCCTCTTGCAGTGTAACTGCTTGTGGGAAAGGGTTTTTGTTAGTCATTGAATAGGACACATAAATCAGTATTATTGAATACAAAATCTATGGCTTGATTTTAAAAAATAGGCTTAAGGCTTTCCTTTCAAGCTGAGTGTTTGGAGACTGAATGAATATGTATTTATCTTAACTTTTTATATTATTTTTCAGCTCTCAGAATTCTTATTTTTACATATTTATATTGCTTTCTTCATCTTGTGCAACAGTAGATGAATTATATACACAAGGCTTTCTCTGATAAAAAGATATTTATTAACAGGATATATATTATATGCTATTGTTGTTACAGAACATATTTTAAGTGAATTGAAGCATGGGCATCCCTTTGCTTATTTTTCTTCCTTTATTTCCATGTCTTTAAATAATCTTCATGCTGAAAAACAATGATAATAAGCTGATTACCACATGTTAATAAAAGAGAATGTCCTGTCTCATAGACTTGAGTAATGGGTTTTGTTCATTCTTTATCCACTTCCCTTTTTTGAACCATCTTTCTGTGTTTCTCCTTCAGTCACAGGACAAATCACTTCTCAGGCTTTTGGAAACATGGATCCAGTTCTGCATGGACTTTAGTTTGTCTTTAATGAAAAAACATTCTCACTGCTGAACACTTTACAGCAGGTTGCTTTTCTAAGATATTATTTTAATTTTTTTTATTTTATGGAAGCCTTCTATTAATTTACTGGTGATGGCATTTTTTGGCAGTTTGGGGGTTGTTTTTTGGGGGGGCGGGATGGTTTTTGTTTGTTTTGTTGGTTTGGGGTTTTTATTTGTTTTTGTTTAGCAAATTTAGCAAATTCCAAGATTCTGGTTTTTTCCCCCAGAATCTTGGAATATTCTTTCATACGTGGTCTTAGTTACACATCAGTATACCTTTTCACGTTGTCTTGTACAATACAGTAACATTACAATTATTTAATTGATTCACTCATTGTTCTTTCATTGCATCTAAATTTTCACATAATTTTCTTTGCTTTGTTGTTTGCTTTGTGTTTTGACAGGTGCATGTTGTTGCTTTGAATTCTTTTGCTCAAAGGTAGGGTAAATCACATTATACTGTTTATTTCTCAGCCTTCAGAACAGAAATCTGCCTTGGAACTTTTGCAAAGATGAATTTTCCAAACCAGGTCATAATCTTATGGAAATATTATTATTTGTACTCATCTCTTACACTGGCATTTCAAATTGTTGTGTAATATTCAACAGAAATTAATGAAATTTTGGTACTTTCAATTTTCTTCCACTTTCTCTTTCTTGTTCTTTCTAGGTAGTAAATACATTCCCTAGGTCATGTCAACTTCTTTCCATCTAAGCAAAAATGTTTTGTCCACTGCACTGTTGTAGATTTGTCTCTGAAAATGAAAACTACTGCTTTATTTTTTACAAAACCATACCAGAAAATACATTTGTGAAATGAATAGTGAAAATGTATTGATATTTCCTGAAATCTAATCAAGTCTAGTTGAAGGAGGGATCAATTCACTATTGCATATTGGATCAGGAGGTGATCTCAGAGCATAGTGTGATTTATCTTCATCTACATTTCTGATTTACCAGTATTGTGCTTTGCTTGGATATTGTCACAAATTCTGATTTTCCGAACTAGTCCTTTGAGCTTACTTCCCAGCATGAGGTTTTCAAGAACACATAATTGTTTAGATGACCTTCTTAAGTAGTTTTGTAACAGTCTGTCATTATCTCTTTAGTGAAATTTCTGCTTAGAGTTGCATGTGGGTTTTTTTTCAGTTTTACAGAATAAGTTAATAGCTTGGGGGTTTGTTTGTTTTTTCTTGAAAAGCAGATGCTTTTATTATCAGAAAATAAGGTGTGTTTTATTTTATATTTCTGTGAATCTTATATGTGAAGCATCACAGTGTAGCACTGGCGCTCTGACAAGTATTTTTATAGTGGTAATAATGCTTCATTTTATAATTTTGAGTTTTAACCTTCTTTGACGGATCTCTTCCTACACTGATAACACACTGAGCGCTATCCCAAGGATTTAGTTTTTGGGAAGTGGATACAGGTTCTGAAACGTGACATGATAGTCAATATGCAGCACATGGTAATGCAAAAACTTTAAAAAAAAGGAGAGGTGTGAAAAAATTGATATGAACCCAAGTTGTCATGTCTCTCACACCTGCAAGGCATTATGAAGACTTGGGGAGTACTTTGAGAAGGACGTTGAAATTAACAGGAGAAAGTGCTCCAAGGAGTTTGAGCTTTAATTCCAAAGAATTTGGAAAAGTGATAGAAAATGACACAGATATGCTCCTTCAACCAGTGTCTTCAGTTTCTTTGAGGGGGAAAGTTGGTATGAATCATATGAAACAATAGTTATGGATTGAACGGATCTAGATGGATCTAGATCTAGCTTACTAGGATGTAAAAAGAAAGGAAGTATGCTAAACTTTGTGGTTTTGTTTTATTTTAGATGGGAGTTTTTTTCCAATTTTCTGTTCTGTGCTTTGAAATCTATAAAAGAACACTAGGCTCTTCAGTATTGTTTTGGTTTGTTTGGTTGTTTCTTTTCTTTTCTCAGTGTACAGATAATGGATCATAATCAAGATCTTATTGCTCTTTATGGCTATCTGAAGGAGGCTGTAGTGAGAAATCTGTCTCTTCTCCCAAGTAACAAGTAACAGGACAATGGGACGTGGCCTCAAGTTACCCCAAGGGAGATTCAGACCGAATGAAAAGAAGACTTCACTAGGAACTGTAGTCAAACATTGGAGCAATTGCCCAGGGAAGTGTCTTAATTACCACCATTGGAGGTGATTAAAAGGTGTATGGATGCGGTGCTTAGGAGCAGGGTTTAGTAGTGAATATGGCAGTGCTGGGTTAACAGTTAGACTCAATAATTTAGGGGTCTTTAAAGAGGTCTTTTTCAACCTAAATGATTGCATGATTTTTTTTATCTAATAAGAGTTTATCTCTTTAACCATTTTATATCTGAAGTCCACTATCAGATTTGTTGTCGTGGAGAGGTTAAACACACAACAGAAAACTTTCCTAGAGCCTTATCTACAACACAGGAGGACCCTCTCAAAGAAAACACTTTCACTGCCTGTCCTCTTCCTGTCAAAAAGGAGCATCCATGTCCTGTTCCCCTTGAGCTAGCAATATGCCAGTGTATAGGATTGTGAAGAATATGGATTTTGGATTTACCTACTACTCCTGTGGTACCACTGTAAAAAAAAAATTAAATTCACAGAGTGGCTCTA
The DNA here is from genome assembly GCF_036417665.1 of Passer domesticus. Taxonomy (NCBI): domain Eukaryota; kingdom Metazoa; phylum Chordata; class Aves; order Passeriformes; family Passeridae; genus Passer; species Passer domesticus. Next base: position 49,952,619 of record NC_087477.1, read on the forward strand.
TTGCCACTTTACTGCAATGCCTTTTATATTCCATGTATACTTTGTCTCCTCTGAATACTCACCTGGGACTGAACCGTTTTCCTTGGGAAGATGGTTGTCTAGGGACAACTATAAGATCAAGGTTTTCAGAGAAGCTTCTAGATGTGAAAGAGCACACAAGTTTAACTGGATAATGCTCCTCCAGAGGACTCCAAAATAAAGTACTCTTAGGCTTAAGTGGGAACAGAATCATTTAAGAAAAATGAGCCCACAGGCTCATTTTACATACCAGCAAGAGAAAAAGCCACATAATTCAGAGTCCCTCATCAGATGAGGACAGGGTGAAGTAAGTATTTCTAAAAAAATAGAGTGTATTAAACAGAGGGCTTTGTTTTGTGGTATGACTTTGAAGGCAAAAAAGCATGCAGTATGAAGATAGGGAGGCCTTCCAAGTCTGTTAAAGTACTGTTGCAATAAACTAGGACTGAGCCAATTCTATCTAATCCTGACTTAATTATGTATGTTCTACATATGTCCTAGAAGAATGGAAATAAAAAGTTAGTTTTTGCTATTTCTTTTTTCTCTTAGTCAAAATTCAGGTTTTCTCAAAGAGAAAACAATGTACATACAAACATAATACTTTTTCAGACAGTCAGAAATCAGGGCTTAAGTGTGACATAAGAACAAGCTATTACAAAAGTACAGGGGCTGGGAACTGCCTTTTGAAAAAAGCCAGATTTAATTATATGCTTGTGCACAGTTTGAAAGCAGAGCCTTGATGTGTAGGTCAAAGAACAGCACTTAAATGTTGGGACACATCTCTGAATTAAAACCACCTCACTTTTCTCAGTATCCATTGTGGCTCTGTTTTCCTCATGATAACCCTAATGTTTCAGGTATTTGGATTGAACCATTTGGGAATATAGAGCATGCGTGAATGCACATAAAAGCAGTCTCTAAAATAAAGGTTACAGCTTTTCCAAATATTTTCTAATTTTTTTTTTTTTTTTGTCAAATGCAACATAGTGTTTCCAGGTAAAGGATACTTAGAATTTATGCGCCAAGTGATGGAAGAAATGGAGAGTGAGTTAAATAGGTTGTATATCAGGTCTTTAAAAAGATAAAAACTTGTTTCAGTTATCCTGGTCCCTAAAGTAGCTTTGTTGTTTTAGCAAAAACTTTTTGGGTTACAGGCTGATGTCAATAGGCATACATTTCTTGACTTCTATATTTTTCCCCCATATATTTTTTGCCTTCCATATATTCTTTTTAAAATTTATTTTCTCACCATTTTTAAGAGCTATTATCCCTATACAGGACCTAAAATATTTCCTCAAGAAAAGAATATGACATGATGAACAATCTTTCACATATTAACTACCCTACATTATTGTCTTGTATGATAGTCTTGGGGACAAGCCATCTGTGCTTTACAAATATTCTGGCAACATTAATAAAATATTCACACAGTGTTCTTGCTTACTGAATACACAAAACAATTATTGCTAGTTGGTTCTTTTGTTTAAAACATTCCACAATATACTATCCAGTTGCAACTATAATGCCGGCCTTTTCTATACAGGGAGTTATATAAAATTATCACTATTTCTGTATGCACTTCCTTGGAAAGGGAGATTTCTATTGTAGTTGTTCAAAATGGCTACAAAATTTTCTTTCATAATCCTTTTTATGTATTTTCATTAAAGATTAGGTGTGCTGCTTTTAAATTGCATTGATTTGCCTTAAACTAAAGATTTCTGACAAATTGTTAGTGAAATAAGGAAGTATGAGGTGCAAAAACACAAGGGAGGAGCTGATTGAAATAATCATAGAAGATTTAAGCTTTATTCTCTCTATATTCCCTCTTTTCTTTTTCTACAAGTAGGATGCATTGTTGCATTAATATTATTCAAAGAATAAAAACAGTGAAGTAATGGTATCTACTAAAATGAGACCATAAGTTCTCATCTTATTTAACTGTTCTACTCTTATTCTTCAACTTGACTTTTGCTGGTAATCTGACCAGGATGTGCAAATATTTCTTCTCTTTGATAACATTTTTTTCTGCAAAGACCCAATTAAGAAAATGTTTGGGAATATAATATACCTGTGGAAAGTCGGCAAAATAAAATCTTCAAGGAAAACTAATACTTAGATTAAATTAAATGATGGGCATTGGATTAATGGAATCTTCTTTGTAAACAAATAAATTGCTAATAATATTGATTGTTACAAAGATAGCATTTTCCACAGAGGTAAAAGAGATAGCTGTTTATCCAGTGCTTATTTTTTAAGCACTTATAAAAGCCTCTTGTTAATCAAATGGAAACTGAAATAAGTCTAAGGCTATAGAACATATGATGCAATGCCATGCTGCACACAGGGCTAGTGCTCTACTGGCTGGAATCAGACCAACATCAAACCAGGAACTCACAGTGTTGTTTGTGGGGTATATTAGAAGTAAATAGGAATTGGATTTGATATTATTCTTCCAGAAACATATTTTAGGACAGCATGAATTGTCCTTTCAAAGTGACATCTGTGACTTTCTTTACAGAAAGACTGTAGAAAAACAAAAAAAAAGTCAACAGTTTAGCCTGGACAACAGGATACTAGGTTTAATAAAATTACCCTATCTTAATGTACGATACAAAAAATTTAAATTAATTTGAAATCAAGGTATTTTTATAATTCTATATACAGCTCAAAACTCAGCCTCAGGATTTGGGATAAGATTTTACATATAAGTGATTGATCTAAGAAGTCTATGATTGACAAGCAATAGGATGTGTAAATCTTGCTTAGATTGCAGTTTTAGAGTCCAGTTTTTATTCATGCAATCCATATGTACTATTTAGAATATAGACTGGCATGTGAGGGTGAGAGTAACAAATTTATTCTGCTAATCAGTAAGGCAAGGAGCATTTAACATTTTAAAGTTAATTCAAACCTAAGCTTCATTTTTGCCACTTTAGCAAACACACCTGAATGCTTCTCAAGGCATTTTGATTTATGTACATGGGATGCTACATTAATGCCTTATAATGAATGTAAAATATTGTCATTTATTGTTTACAGATCACAGAATATTCTGAGATGGAAAGGACCCAGAAAGATAATCAAGTCCAACTCTTAAGTTAATGGTATATGCATGGATTGAACCCACACCTTTGGGTTGGTACCTTGCTCTAATCAACTGAGCTACTCTCAGGCTCTTTATTCAGATGTTGGTCTACTTGAAAATACAGTTGCTTAAGGGAATGATAAAGGCTCATTATAGTATTTTTAGTCACTTCTGAATGCATTAAACAGCAAAATTTCGGGATAAGACATCCTACATTAATACAGCTTTTTCTGTTTTTACCAATAGCACTTCAGGAGCTGAGTGGTCTCCTGAAATACAGCTGTTTGTGAAATAAAACATAGAAGTTATGAGTCTTTTATTTTTCCAGTTCTATTGCCTTTGTTTCTGCTGTTGAATGTGTTTAGCTGTTCTAAAGAGCAGTGTTGAAAGTTACAAACCAGAGGAGGAAACTATTGTTGCTTTAGGAAAGGGTCATAAAAAAATCTAGCAAATAATGAAGGTTTTGTAATCTATCTGAATTTTTTTGTATGCGTGAAATCCTTATGACATATGTTCCTGGACAAGTATGAAGATAATATTTTTTAAACATATTTAAAGCTGTATTTGGTCTATTTATAATTTTTTATTATTTTTTTATCCTATTTGTGCCTTGCTCATAAAAGGAAAGGAAAAAATAATATATTTGAGCGTGTCAACATTTTTCACTGAATTTTTTTATTTCTCCTCAAATTACAGGAATGTATCTTTAGAAAATAATCTTAACTATAAGTGTGTATTGATGTTGACAAATGCATTTAGCCGTTTGTATTCATGTAAAAAAATAAACTTAATTTTTTTTTCTATTTTCTGTTCTACAGATCTTTTCACTGTGGTCTTTGTAAAATTTCTGCTCTCAAAGTGAGAAAGTAAGTAGAGTTAAGTCCCATTTTCATGAGGAACAATTTTAGCAGTGGGCTTAGTTTAAATTTGCTGTATCATCTGTATAATGTTGCTTTTGTGGCATTATAAACTTCTCATGTGTACTGCCAGAAGACATAAAATGGCCCAGTGGCATATGTTATGTTCTTGCATCTGCCTAATTTTCAACTTGAAATACCACACAGCAATGTTTGTGATAAACTACACACAACAAGGTCAAAGCAGGTGCCTGCTGGGATGAGTAATCATCTTTATTTCATCATCTTATATCAACAGGTATCATGGAGACAAAGTAATAGCTTTTATGAGAGGAGCTTCATATGTACCTCTGAAAAGTTATGAGGCACAAGACAGAATCAACGAAGAGATAATGACTGTAGATTTGCTATAGAGTGCCCCGCAGTTCAATTTACATTGCATCCTGAAGGGTACTGTGTAGGAAGGACAGATTTTTCAAAACAAATAGGCTTGAAAGTACTATTTAATCACTAATGCTCAAACTGTGTGTGCTGCTTTTAGAGTTTCCTCTCTGTAGAAGAAGTGTTTTGTTTTGGTTTTTATATGCAGTTTTACCTCTCTCTTTCCTCTCTGTTTTTTAAATAGCAAATGTATGCATCCTCCAACATATATTTCAACACTTGTGCAGCCCTAATTGTCACATGAAAACTGAAGTGGTTTTACATTACCTGTAAGGAAAATATTGTACCTCTATGTAATCTCTAATATGTAGGGAATTACTATATTAGTGACATGGTGGATGCTAAAGTCAAATAAGTGGGTATAAGTAATATTTTAAGAGATAAGTGTTAAGAGATGGAAAATGCATAAATACATAACTGCTTAAAAGAGCATGGAGTAAAATAAAGGGGAAAATAGTGAAATTGTTGTAGAAAGAATTTGGATATGCAACTCACAGCTCACAGGTTCAGCTGTCTGCAAGTATATGCTTTGTGAAGCACAACAGCATGACTTTTGAGTCAGCTCTAATGAACAAAACTGTTACTGAACTGTGCAAATATACAAGTCAAAGCCTTGTAAGACAGGAAAAGTGAAAATGAAAATGGAATTAGTTTTTGAAATTGGTAATTGAAAGCATTATGAAAAACATCAAGACCTATAGCACATGATCAGTTTTTGAAGACAATTACTCACTGAAATAAAAAATCAAATGTTTTCAGGGCCAGCTGATGTCAGAGAAAAGTGTATTTTGCTGGATAGGGCCTCTTGCTACCAGTTCCTGTCACCTGGACCTACAAGCCCTGGAGGCTGTAAGCACACTGTGGTTCCTGGCACTGATGATTCTGCTCCCACACACACAGCCCACCGTGCCATGCTTGGTCCCCAGTAGACATGCTTTTCCCCTTCGACAGGCACATGTACTGGGGGTTTCATCTCTAGGGACACCCAGACCCCATGGTGTCACGTGTCACCAGCAGCTGTTCACGACTACACTGGTCCCACTGATAGCCAGTTCCTCCTGTGACCCTGTCTATAGGAAAGAGTTAGAAATTTAATACATAAACAGTCTGTACTGACTAGCCTTGTGGAACAGACAGCTGACCAATCAAGCAGAAAACAACACATGACCAAGTATTTTTAATTCCCTTATGTCTCTACTTTCCCACACTTATTCCTTCCCAAACTTAGATCCTTCACCCAAACATAGCCATAAGAATTCTTGTGAAATCCTGAAATACATTTCCTCTGCATCCCTTAATGTGTTTCACAGCCTTAAGAACTGACACCCCTCAAAACCAGATGTGCTCCTGCATTGGCTCATTCTGATGTGGCCCACAGTAGGACAGGCTTTTCTGACACAGCCATGGGGTAACTTGGACAGGCAACTCTTGCACCAAGTCCTTAATTTGTTTGACTGAATGTGCCCCTGTGCATCTCTGCACTGCTGGAGATGAGCCTCTGATGAACTGATGGCTCCTGTGATGGACTTGGGAGGAAGGTGAGGGTTTGTTTGGACCTCCTCAGCTCAAATGTTATCTCTGTATTCTCCTTTGTAGGGATGCAGATGAGCTTTTGTCACAAAACCTAGCAATGTATAGGTGATGCAGCTGGATTTGATCAGCAGTCACTTGTCCAGGCCTATCTGGTGCCTATAGGAGGTAGGGAGCACAATCATGCTTTTATTTTTAGAATATTGGTCCTAAATATTTACATGGTATACTAATAAATACTGTTTTGTACTGTATAAGTTCCATATAGTTCTGTCAAGGATGCCTAAACAACAATGACCAATGAGGACCAAGCTGCACATCAGGTTTTAAACACAAAGTGTCTTGTTCCTAAAGAAGAAAACATAAAAAGAAGGCTTTTCTACCATGTGTGTCTCAAGCACGTAAATTTAATTCTCTTTTCAATCTCCAGGTCTACCTGAAATGATGTTTTTATTGATATCAGTGTTTTTCAACTAGAAGACAGGTGGTCAAGAAAAAAAAAATTAACTTTCAGAGTTTCCTTTCCCTGAGTGACAGGTATCTCAATACTGGGAGGAGACTATTTATGACATAAAATCATAAAACAAACTTTTTGGACAAGCCACAACAATCCAAACTCTGTCTTGCAGTCACCATTGTGTCATTAAATACTTGGGACTAACATTGAAAGATGCCTGAGGAAAAAAAGAGGTTTTATTCTTTCCCAGGATAATTAAATTGATTGTATATTTTAGTTTCAGAAGCATCTGAGAATTTTTTTAATGAAGAGGAAAAGCGCTAATTGTGAAATGCAAATAAACTTGTCTTGAAAAGCAAACATCAGTTGTGAGAAAAGATGTAATGCACTTGCAAAATTCCCTTACTCTTGCAGCATTTCTTGACTTTACCGAGAATAAAGCCTTCATAATTTAAAAAATCTGTCTTGGTTTCCATACATCAACTGTGTTTAAGTAGACTGTGGCTTTTCTTACTTTGATTACCTATGGCAAAATATTCTAGTTGTGTGAAGGTAGATTGCAGAGGTTTTATGTCACTGTTTTCAAAAAAGGAACACCACACAAGAATGCTTCAAAAAAGAGCATGGAAAAATTAACAGAGTTCATGAAAGTCCATGCAGAATTTAGCACTACTTTTTTTTTCCCTATTTTTTGGGGGGAGGGAGTAAATTGTTACAATGTATTTGAAAGAGTGCAATTACGTAAGAAAAATTTGTATGTGAACCAAGTCTAGTATAAAAGACTCTAGGGACCCATCTACTATGTTAAATTCCATACTTTAAAATATGTAGTTAACCCTAGATTTCCTCTTATCCCAAGTGAATTGTATAATGGACCTCTTTAGCTCTACAGTAAGAAATAAATTTTCTTATTCTTTTCTTAAAGATTGGTCAGACAAAAATTTAGTCCAGAAAAGAATATATTTTCTGGAATATTTCCTTCGTCCTGGGAGACAGAGAGGGAAAATGACAGGTCTGGTGACCTGTCACTCAAGAGGACACTTCAATAACTACAGAAACCAGAAGTTTTGGCAACAAGCCTCTGCCTACATTAGGGTCCCAAAATAAGACTGTGGGATAAACCTGTGATTGTGGCAAGAGAATCCAGATGGGAATTTTTCTGGAAGGTCAGAAAGGGCAAGGTGTTCTAACACTGTGCCTTAAATCTGAAGAAAATTGAAGCTGTTTAGATACCCATTGCTTTAATTTCCATTGAAGGAAACAGCTTTGGTCTCAAAGACTGAATTGAATTTTGATTAATATTAGGCACTGAACTTGGAGCAATATGAAGGAGCAGATATATGCAGAACCAGCTGGATTTCTTACAGTTTTATCAAATACAGTTTGTGAATGTCATGAATGACACAAAAGGCTTCCTTATGCCCTAACTGGAATTTTTAATGGTTACCCCGTATCCAAGCAGTTGGTGCAGCTTACGTCTGCTTGCACAATATGTCAAATTACAGATAAAACATTCAATTTAAACCTACATTACAATTGTGCTATTTTTACAAGAGTGTCTGACCCAGTGTGTGTGAGATTAAACAAGTGTTTTCTTACAGGCAAAGCAAAAAGGAAAATAAAGAAATTTTGATAAAGAATAAAATTGTATTTTGCTGTCTCCCAAGATATTGCAAATAATCTTACCATAGATACAACCTATCCACAACATATCAAGGGTCTGACCTACATATGTAAGAATGCTCACGTTCCTGCAGAGAATCACAGAGGAAGGTTCTTTGTATCATTCAAAAATAAGAAAATCCCTAATTTTTCTTCAACTCTCTTTTTGAACCATTTTGGAGTCTCTGTCTAAAATTTTGCCAGATTTTACAGGGAAAAAATTCTTTTTTCAAGAGTAAATAATTAATAAAAAATAAAGTACTTTTATATTTTAATGCCACAAACATTGTCACTAGTGTGAGCTCATGAAAAATCTGGAAGTTTCTCCATACATCCCAGGTGAAACAAACCTCACAAAAGGTGAGTCAAACCTCAGCCAGCTGCAAGAATTGCTGTTGCAGTTTTCCAGCTGTGGGGAGCTCACTGCAGATTCAGCAAGCCCATGTGACATTATGCTTATTCTTCTTTGGGAAAATAATTTAAAAGCTCATGTTTCATATATTTCCAGTCCACAGTTTATTACATTTCACAGGGGAAAATGCATCTCAACCGTCGAAAATGTCTTTAACAACCAATATATGAATAACAAAAAATAATACAATAAAAGCAGTTGTTTCTACAAGGCAAAAAAAAAAAAAAACCAAAAAAAAAACAACCCACAAAAAAACCAACCAAACAAAAAACCCAAAAACATCCCTCTCCATCTTAACAATTTATTTAAGGCTATTTAAAATAATACATGGGATTTATCTGTGAAAGAAAATCCAATGACCATGCAACATTTCAACAGAAATTCAAAACACTTAAGTGTATCATTTGAATGGGAATACAAAACAGCAGTCACTTTCTAATGTCTGCAAGACAGGCACTCTTTTATATTTAAAAAACGGAGAATATAGCTAGCAGAAGGACACAATCTCTCGCAAGCTGAAAGTCTGCTCACTGACTAATGCACCCCTCCTTCCCTGTAAAATAACATGATAAGCCAAAATTATTATTTTTATTATAACAATTGTTCTATAAGTATCATCCATATGTGAAATATGTGAGTTCATATAAGGAGACCTTTTGAAGTAAACAGGAATTGTGATGAAGTAATAAGCACAGTATAGCAATTTAAGACAAAGTACCTGTTTACCAGACAGATGAGTCATAACAGATGATGCCTAAGTAGTGGCAGAAAAAAGCTGTGTCAGGTTGTGCCTCTGTAACTTTAAAGGATCTTTTCCACAATATCTACTGACTGGGAGTTTAAAAGCTCTATTTCCTTTTCCTGTGTTGTTGTAAATATGAGTTGACTTTAATGGATGGAATTTTCTGGGATAAAGCCAGGAACTTGTGTAACAATATTTGTTCCTAAGAGCTGCTAGATACCTACCTTCCTGCACTGTGAGAGGAACCACTTCAGCTTTTCAAGTACAATTTTACTAGACAGTACCCCGGTAACCCTGGTTTATAGACTGAGAGCGGCAGTGATAGAAAGAATAGCAGTGAAGATAATATCAGCAATCACATGTCACTTTGCCACAGCTTTGACTGATATTCCAGAAGGCCTAAGGAATAAAAGCACAATGGAGACTTGTAATGTGTTTTTTTTAGTTTTTACATCTTACCATTTCATATGCATTTTGTATACAGGACCCATGAATACATATAGCTAGCATAGCATATATACTGCTTTACACCAAGAAGCACCTCAGAGAAGAAAGAATCCTAACAAAATAAACATACTTAAAAACATTTAGAGTTCACAGCTTTATAATATCACTGCTGACATAGCATTTTTGGAAATATCAGTTATGGCTGAAAAGTACTGTACAAGAATCAAGCAGGACTTTCAGGATTCTTGATGTTTACCTTTCCCTGTTGTCTTTCTAAGAAACACTTTCATATTTAGATTGAATTTTAATTATTAATGTCATGTTCAATATCTAGGTTGGCATTCTATTTTGAAAATGTTTTTGTTAACTGGAGAGGATTCCAAATGAGAAGACCAAAAATACCATGAAAAGGAAGAAAAGGGTTTCTGTTATCTATAGTTTTCAGTAAAGTACATTCACTTGCAGTTACAAATGTTTGTCAAAACAGCTCAATAGAAGGGAAAAATAACTGGTCATAGGCACAGAATCAATAAAGGCATGGTCACCTGAACATTCACTGAATCTGTAGTTTTAGCTGACTTGCTGTCTCACTAATTGCTCCATTTATTTTTCTCACAGTGTCTTCATACCTCCTTAATTCCATTTTATACTCTCTTCCAGCCCTGTTACCCTGTTCACTTTCCTTTATTGACAGTGTTTACTGCCCCTGAAGTAAATCACTAAAGAAAGAGGTATGAAAAAGATAGTAAAATAACATTTACCACCTTGCTGTGGATGCTTCTGTTACAAAAAAAACTACCTTTTGTAGGCAGGGTTATGAATTGTTAATTAATATAATTAATAGTTATACTTAATTTAGGTACTAAGTTATGGAGTTAAATGTGCTGTAATAGTAATGTGTGCCCACTAGAGGGGGGCTGGTGAGATCTGGGTGAGGAAATATTCTAGAAAACTGCCTCATGAGATGATGATATTAATATGAAATATAACTGGAAGAATAACCAGCCAGCAAAATCTCACAACTCTAGAATGATTGGCAAGAAATGCACCATCTAATGGATCAACCAACAACCAAGGAAAGGACCAATCAACAGGTGCATTGAGAGTGCACCAATCCTGTGGCTTTAAGAGACTTTAATACCCCAGGGTGCGGAGCACCTGGGTCTTTCTGCACAACTGGTGTCCAAGGAAGCACCCTGTGTAGCACACAGTATTGTTAGTTGGTAACTCTGGCATGGCACATAGGGCCTTGACTTACCCTGGGGTCTCATTTTCAGTTGTCTTCACTTTCAATAAACAGGCCTGAATCTTTTAAAAGATCTTGGCTCCATTTCTCCTGTTCGTACAACTTAGGTCCATGTCCCTGCACTGCACAGCATCCCGTGCCTTTTGATAGCTTTGACTTTGGCGAAGTTTTTTTTTAAGTATCCAAGACATGTCTCTCATAACGTCACCTCAAAGTTGTGTCTTCCATCCTTGATTTTTACCCCTACCTTTGCAACATCTGTGAGGTTACTTCTGGCAGGTTTTGGTCCTTTGCACTGCACCACATTTCCTCCCAGACCATTTTCTTGCAGTCACTAAATTTCCCAAGTTTCTGATTTTTCTCTTCCATAGAAATTCTTTTGATCGTACCTCCATTTCGGAGTGTTTGTAAGACCTTCTTTTCTGTTTCCAAGATTTCAATTGGGACAAATTTTGCAAAGCTTTGGTCCATGTCCCTGAATTGGATGTCATCCCATGCCTTTTGATGACTTTCATGATGGCGAAGATAATTTTTTTTTTTCTCTCCCATAATCCATTACATGCTTCTCAAATCTTCCCCTCAAAGTAGTGTCTTCCTCCTTGAAGTTTTCCTCTGCTTTTACAGACATGAGCAACATGGGATGGACACTGGAAAAAAAAAAATAAATTGGGAAATGTAGTCACTACAAGAAAATGGACCAGGATTACATGAGGTGCAGTACAAAAGGCCAAAACTCACCTGACAGATGCCGCAAAATCAGGGGAAAGCATCAAAGAGGGAGCCAGAATTTGAGGGGAAGATATGAGTGACATGGCATGGATATAGAAAAAAAAAGTATTCGCCAAATTAAAAGCCATCAAAAGTCATGGGATGCAATGAAGTCCAGGGACATGGCCCAAAGATTGCCCAATTGCTCCCCATTGAAATTTCAAGATTTCATTTTTCATCCCGAAAGGAAATGAAATTTACTTTTGGGAAGGGAAACAAAATCTTGCGACCCCGAAAAGAAAGATTTACAAACACTCTGGAAAGGAGATATGATCAAATGAAATTCAACTGAAAAAAACCCAAAAAACCCAGAAAATTTGGACATTTCGTGACTACAAGAAAATGGTCTGGGAGGACCAGTGGTGCAGTGCAAAGAGCAAAAACATGCCAAAACCAACCTGACAGATGTTGCAAAAACAGGGGAACAAGTGAAGCAGGAAGACAGAACTTTGAGAGGAAGATATGAGCACCATGGCAAGGATACTGAAAAAAAATAAATAAATTGTGAAATTTAGTGAGTACAACAAAATGGACCAGTATACATGAGGTACAGCGCAAAGCGCCAAAATATGCCATAATAACCTCACAGATGTTGCAAAATCCGGGGAAAACATCAAGGAGGGGGCCAGAATGTTGAAGGGAAGATATGAGTGATGTGGCACGACACTGAAAAAAAAAAAAATTCACCAAATTAAAAGCCATCAAAAGGCATGGGACGCAATGAAGTCCAGGGACGCAATGAAGTCCAGGGACATGGCCCAAAGATTGCACAATTGCTTCCCATTGAAATCGCAAGATTTTGTTTCCCTTCCCGAAAAGAAGTGACTACAACCAAATGGACCAGGATTACATGAGGTGCAGTGCAAAAGGAAAAACACGCCAAAACTAACCTGACAGATGTTGCAAAAACATGGGAACAAGTGGAGGAGGGAGACAGAATTGGTACATTTTTAACAAGAAAAACAACTATTTTAAATAATTGAGCTGATCTAGAGGACAAGGTCTTTAACTATTTTTTTTCAAATCGAATGGGGTAGTAGGCAATGGTTTGTAGATTATAAGCTGTCTTAACAGAAAAGGATAAGGAACAGATCTTTTTGACTTTTCATAAAACTAGCTTCATGCTATTTGCTCTTTTGCAGTAGAGGGAAGGTTTTGGCATCTTTGTGAATCTTTGAGTTAAAACATTTGCTACTGCAATATCAGTTTCCTAAAAAAATGAGAGACAAAACATTTTTCCAGGACCAATGGACTACATTGCAGGGTAGTAATAAAGTAGGAAATAAAGATTATCTTGAGTGATTTGTTCACATGAGGAGCTGTTAAATCTGCTCATAAAAAATAATAGCATTTTCACCAAAACAAAAACCTGGGGAAAACAAAACCAGTGAGACCATTGCAAACCCAGTAATTTCTGCTTCCTTCATTACAAAATTTTCTCTCAGGCTCTGGAGAACTTGTTTGACTCATGAGGCTTTGAGAGTCTCTGCATCACATTCTCTAGTAAAAGCCGAGGAAAACTAGCCTTCTGCATTCTCTTGCATTTAATAATACAATATGATTTTTCTTCTTCTAGAAGGACACAAGAACTGAAACAATGAAGACAGTATACACGCAGGCGACTGGGAAAAAAAAAAAGAAAGCTGATTGAACTTCACCACTCCATTCACATCTCATGTCTTAGATTTCCCCAAGCAAAAGGTCAATCAGTGGTAAAGCTCTAACAAGTGCTTAACAGCTTAGTAAACATAACAAGAATTGTGCCAATATGCCAGAGCGTAAGAAACAGTCACACAGGCACAAATATGTAGAAGCAGAATTATCCATTTAGCAATTTAATCCATCCTAATGTAATGGAATCTGGCAACAGAGATGTACTGCTTTCCCAGGAGGTATACTATTATCATAGGCTAAACAGCTGTTTAAAAGTTGCTTCAAACAAAGAAGAAAACAGATGCTTAACTAATTTTAGACATTTCTTAGAAGTTAAAAAAGCCCAAAACCACCAAATGTATGAAAATAGGTTTCCTTAAACACTGAGAGAGTTTTATAGCCTAAGTTGAAAACCAAACAAAAACCCAATTTCTAATACAGCATACTGTCTTTGAAAACCCTAGGTATCCTAACACTCTTTCCTTAGGCATCTGTAGCAAAGCTTTCTACATCTCAAGAATACTCATGGTTCTTCTGGGTATAGCTAACTGAGAGCTGCTACAGTTGAGGATTTCATTTATTCACAACTTGTTGTGTGCTGCTAGGACATTACAGGCATTTTCCCTAGGTTCAGCCACAGAGGACAAGTCCCTGTTCCAGACAAGTGATGAAATTGATGAAAAGAAAACATCCCACAGACAATTTTCAGTGTCTGTAGTACCTTCTTTCTACATGAGGAGTGCTGGTTATACTCCCAAAATTCAAGTGATCTATGCCTGTGCTATGGCAATTATTAGCTCCTCATACAAAGCAAAATTCGACTTAAGGAGATACAGGCTTCAGGGGGTTAGCCATGAATGCAGCAATCAGAATCCTGAAGTTGAACACACAAATTCAGCTACGTGTATGAAGTTTCCACACAACAAAGACTGTAGATGCACTAACAGAAAAGTTTAATAATTGCTGTCCACAAATAATACCTAAGTAAGTCCTGATTTAAAGGAAATAGTCATGATTGTAGTTGTTAACTCCAGTACAATACTAATTGTCTCCACTACCCACACTTTTTGAAATCATTGTTCTTCCTATAATACGTAGTGGCAGATTCTGGTTTGATAAGATCTATGGTGCTACCAGAATATAAATAAAAGGTAAGGTAACTTAAAATGCCCATAACAATGTAATTCACGTAATATATTTTAATAGTGTATACAATAGCCTCTAGAAATTAAAGTAGATAAACCTTGCATTAAATAGATGTCCAAGAAAAATTATCCCAGAATTAAGTTATAGTCCTAAAATATCATCAAGTGATGTATGAAAATACTCTTGTCTGGGGATGGACAAAGCCTTATGAAGGTTCTTTTTATCTTTATCAAGCTTTCACATGACTAGGGTGGGGGTTTTTTTGTTTGTTTCATTTTTTTTTTTTAATCCAGTTACCCCCTGAAATGCAACTTTAAAAGTTTCCCCTTTCTTCCAGTTGCTATGAAAGATTCCTTTTGGGACCTGAAAACTTTCTGAAAAGCGTCCCGTTAGTTGTGTATATGAAAAAACACATTCCAGGTAGCAGAGCTAAAAATTTTGTCAGAAGACATAGTCTTCTGACAGTTAAAAAGTAGGTTGAAGATTTTTATTTGTCTTATCAATAACAGTGCAGTTCTGGAAGCACTACTTTGATCACCAAATTTGGTCCAATCTTCTGTTCTTGTATGAAATCATATTGCAGAAATAAAGCTGGAAGGAAGTTTCAGAAATTGTCCAGTTATCTAGTCTTTCCCCATATTGTGCAGATCACAGTGCTCAAAACCATTTGTCTATGCTGTTCTTTAAAGCTTGCAGTAAAAATTCTCCCTAAGCAACCTATCCAATCTATTTCAGGGCTCAAAGGTTCTTACTGCCAGACAGAAAGCATTCAACAGTCAGTTTATAACCAATTATTGTGCTAACATTGTCCTTTAGTCAAACAGGTTTTCCCATATTTTCCTTCCAGTATGGCTATAGAAAGTAATTTTCCTTCTGGCCTTCATTTTGCTATGATAAATAACTCAATTTATGTATTCCCAGAAAAATACCTCTTTATTCCCTAAGATTGCTATTAATATCTATTCTCCTGTCCAGTCTAATCATTGCTGCAAATAGGGGATTCAAGCAGTACTCAGTCTTCTGTCTAGGTAAGATCATCCTAGAGCTGATTTTCTGATTAAATTGTAAACTAACATGTGAATTTTGAGCAGCCAAAATACAGTTTTCAGGCTACACCACCACAGAATGAATGACTAACAAATATATCAGTAACACTAGTGAAAACCTTTCTAGCTAAAAGTAGGGCTTTAATAGTTCACTAAAAGCAAAACATCTCAGGGATATGTGTAATTTGAACAAAACCATTTTGAAGGAAAATGTGTAGGAAAAAGGGAGGCTGTATTCCCGTTAAGTAAACATACTGTTTTGATAATGGGTTTCTTTTTTTGCCTCTCAGGTTCAAAGTGGAAAGAATTCTGGTAAAAATTTAAAATTAGATTCTTACACATATCTATGCATTGGCCACTAAATGCAGCATCTTGTTTTTGAAAGATGACATCTATTATGCCTAGGGATTTTCCTTTAAGAGCACACTGTTCTCATTGTACTGAATAGACAAGCCACAGTAATCAACTAAGTTAGATTCTCCACAAATTTACTCCTTTTCTCAATCCTCTTCTCATTTTCTGCCTTCTTTCTTTTCCCTCCTACTTCTCCTCCCTTGAATAAGGTGTTAAAAGACTGTGACCAAGAGCTGTTGTTGAGCCAACCTAGTGGAACAAATCTGCTGAATACAGCTGAATATTGTATTATACAAATGGAATTTAACAGTGACTCACAGTAATAATAATTAGGTGGGAGAGCAAGCTGGTTTTGAAGAGCTGTTATCAATTTATGCTGTAAGATGTGGTCAACTTACTATTTGTCTGTCAAAAGCCTTGATATTCAGTAAAAAAATTGAAATATAAATGTGCCTTGGTCTTACTTCTGAATATTCTGCAGTAGAACCAGTTTTCTACTGCAATATGGGTCTGAATGAAAGACCTGTTAAAGAAAAGAATGCAAGTGCCTGAAAAAACATTTTGCTGAGTGCAAAAACCCCACAGAGCTTTCTACAGTAGCTCAACTCTGTGCTTCAAAGCCATGGCTGAAATTTCCCTGAAGCTGACAATACTGCAAGGAAATGAAGGGTCAGAGAAAGACCAGTACGGCAGGCTATACAGTTCTGTGGCCACCGAGAAGCTCAATGATCAAAACTTTGAAGTGTGCATAGATCCTCTGAAAACCTCATGGGTTTCTAAAAGGAACTGTCTAAAGGGGTTCTCCAAAGCTTCTGTGAGGGCATCTTTTGTCAGTATGGCTTGCTCAGAGTAACAGTAGTTGTGTAAAATTGCTAGCTATATTTTAAGGTCAGAAATATTCTTTTCTAATATATTTCCATTTTCTAATGTTTTGGAGATTTGTTTTGCTTGCTTTTCCTCAGCTGCTCTCCATTTATTTCCTTACACAAAAAAACCCCCATCATGTCTAGCATCCCACAAGTCAATTGTGATACCTATCCTGTGGTTATTTCTACTGCTGTCTGATTTTAGGTTTATGGTTTACAGAAAAGGATTTGAAATAAGAGAAAATCAGGTTGACTGCTAATTTTAGCTAAAGGAATACTCAAAAATTTTCTAAATGTTTGGAAGGAAAAACTCCTAACTGAAATGCTGCAGGGAATATCACTGAAGAATGACATGGAGGTGCTGGGGTTTTTTGTTTTATTTGTTTGTTTGTTTGTTTGTGATTTTGGTGAGCTTTTTTGTTGGTTTGTTTGGTTTTTTTCTTGGATTTATTTCTGTGTCTTCTTGCTTGGTTTTGTGTCTTAAAGGCATGCTGATGGTTTTGAATACTAGATAATATTTAATGCCGTTTTCTGAGAGTCATTAGAGTCCTTATAAGTAAAACTTTCCCTCTGATCTGCCCAGAGTGTAATTTATTAATACAAATGTAAGCCTTGTGCTTTGGAATTAAGTACACAAATAATGTGATACCTATACTCATTTATTATTCCCTAACATTTTTTGAAAGACCTATTTTTGCATTAGAAGCCAAGTTACCATTTCATGAAGTGGACGTACCTTCTGTGTTATACTCTCCTGCATATCTGTCCCTTATGTTGTACTTCTATTTATTTCTTAAAAGAATACCAGTATGAGCCAAAACTAAGGATATGTCTGAGCTGGTGCAAAATCCTGATTGAATGCAACATACATGAAAATGTAGCAATACACCTGATATGTCAGCCATAGGACAAAAAGTCCTACTAAGTACTCATTCTGTGATAACACCAAACCTTTGACCTTGGGTACAAGGTCATATCTGAATAATTTGGTTATGTATGCAGCTATCCAGCTGAGCTGAGTTTTGGAATTACTGACCTTATTTTGAATGCTCTGTAGTATTCTTCTGCTTTCCTTTGCTTTTTTAGCAATGCTAACACGGTTTCAGAGACAATTTCTTTGTTCTGTACAGAGAGATAAACTGTGAAATTAAGCCTCATCAGCACAGCAACTTTGTTTATTTAACACATTTTTATGAGTAAAATGTATGAAAAATGAAGAGCTGAAGGAATAACTTTCCAGGGAATTGCTATCTGTATTTCAGAAACATATCAGACTACAAAATTTCCCATAAACCAGTTAGGTTTTTATATTTACATAACACAGCTAATTGCAGATAGTTATGTATTCTTTCCTTGCATTGCTTAAAATATTGGCACAGAAATAACACTAGATCTATCTTGTGGCAAAATGCCATAGCGTCGTCCAATTTCCGAGGAGCCATATGGCAATGGTACAGCCATCTGTTTATCTTGATATTCCTTTCCTGGCAAACCTTTTACCCATATGGGTTATTGGTGCCCTCATCTGTGTATATCATGAGGTTCAAAACCAAAATCTATAATTTTCCCTGGTATAACTTTTAACAATTACACTGAACATAAAGATCACACTATCCCCATGTTTAACCTCATCCATTTCTGTTATGTACACACCTGCTTTCTTCTGTTAGATGCAGGAACTATTTGATTTCCAGAATTTGTGAAAGCTGTCATCACAAGCTGTCAGGTTCGAGGCATCATAATCATCTCAAAGGACTGATAGCTTGTGCTTTGTGGATTTGAAACTTCATCACTAAAGAGATTAAATGATCCGTCCTTTTACATGCTGACAGGGTAGCAATTTTGTGTCAGTGTAGAGATTCACGCATTCAGACAGTAAAGCCATGCCGAATATATGTGGAGCCCTTTTACATTTTATGTGACAGCCATTTTCAATAATGTCTAAAATATTTGACATGCACTGTTTAGAATAATTTTAAATAAAGCAGAGTGTCGGCTTTCATCCTGATGTATTAGCAAGCCTGTGTGAAATCATGTTTATATTCCATTTAACAATCTGCTCCTTAATTTCCTCTTTGTGTGAAAGAGTTGTTGCAAATTGGATACACTAAGAGTACAAACCAGACCTTTTAAGTATATATATATATTTCAAATCACATCAGAATCGATAAATACGTTAAATCGTTAAATAAATATTGTTTATTTCTGGATTTTTTCCCCTGCTTTTGATATAGTACAAACAATTCCATTCCATATACCAAGCAAATGCAAAGATATAATGGAAAGAAACAAAAGCTAATGCATTTTTGGGGGCTATACTGAATTATGTATATAATGAATTGTTTTGCAGCTCTTAGTGTTTTTGCTGAAAATGAAATACATTGAATAATGAAATACATTTACTTGTTGCATTCCACAAATTTGCAATACAGTTTATTTAAGAAATTCATTGGCTTATTCGGCAACTTTATTGCTTTTCTTTGAAAGATCATGTTTTGTGTACATTAGACGAGTTACAATTCATGCAATGTACTTTAATGAAAATTTAATTGGATTATTGCTCTGATTTTCTGTTAGGAATTTAAAAAAAAATTAAGTGTGTTTGTTTGCATCTTAAGTATTCTGTGTCTGCTGCTGATTTCAGTTTAGTGATGTTTAAGATAAAAATATCTTCAATTTTTAAGAATCTCTTCCATGGCCCTTGTTTTTTTGAATTCTTTGTTTTAATAACAAGCCATGAGGAAATCACACATCCTGATACTTTCTCTTTTAGATGAATTTTACAACATTTCCCACCATTAATTTTAGAACCACAATTGTTCTTGATCCCTTCAAAAACTCTTACTCTCCCAACCACTAACAAATCAACCATTGGCTTTGATACTAGCAGGACTTTGAAACATGATTTAACTTTTCATGTCACCCTGCATGCTTGCGTGCATATGAGTACTTTCATCCCCATTGCTGCTCTAGTTATCATCTCTTATCTACAGACATGCTACAACTTACATGTCTTTTCTTTCTAATCACCTTCCACGTTTGTACATTTGTTCACACACCTCTCTCTATTAGACCCGTGAGCAGAGGCTTGAATCAAATTTGGCAGCCAACAAGCCCAGTTCTATTTTTGTGTAAAACCTTCCCATGAAATAGAGAGCAAAGTATTCACTAGACTCTCAATCCAAGACTGGTGCACCAAAAAGGGAAGAGTTTTAATGATTGAGAAGTTAATTTTTTTTTTTTAAGAAGGTACTCTAATTTAACCTGTCAGCTTTACTGTGGTGTTGTGTTCTGTAACAGGTACAAATACACTACTTTTCATTATGAGCAATATAATTTGTCTTACTCTTTGCACTTGAATGGTGCTTTTTTCTTTCCATACACAGAGTATCCCCTAACAATGTTCAGACATCTCTGCCTTCCTTGTTTCCTTTAAATTTTCTGCTTACTGAGGACATTTACATTTGAAAATCTGCTTGGCTCTTCAAGGGGTTGAAGTTGCTATTTTGGGACACCTTGAACATATCCTCTTGGTCTCAGTTTAATACATATAACTCTGTCTAGCAACTCAAATTCTACCTCAAAGGTTTTGGCATAAGGAGGACACAGCTGTGACTTTTCTCCCTCTTTTCCAACATGTCAGTGTCCTAGCAACACATGAATAACACTATCATGGCAAGAGCCTAGAGCAAAAAGAATAAACAGACAAAATATTGGGATGCACTGCCTATCAAAGTAAAATAGAGGAAAACATATATGCTGTAGTTTCGTGAGTCTGGAGTGTAAACTGCACCAGGTTCCACAAAACGGCAGAGATCAAAGGCAATGCACCTGAATCAACATGTCATTTCACCCAAGCTAACACTGCTACTGATAGTCCCTGCTAATTACTACAAGGCAATTCAATGATAACACAAATATAGTTCTTTCAGAACCCAGTCTTGAACTTTTGTTTGCTTCTCTACATGGTACATTTCTACTGGCATTTAAAAGACTAAGCAAATAAAAAATGTAAAACCAGTTTAGGTACTTAGAGCCTGAGGCTACAACTGAACTATGAAGTGAGATGGTCTTCAGTACTTCCCAAATTCCTAATCCCTAATGTGATCAGCCCTAATGGGCTGATTACCCAACCAGAACATATCATGCCTCCCATCCAGGCAAAAAACTGCCTTACATTTTCTTGACAAGTAGAGGCAGAAAGATGAGTGGAAGAAGGAATCACATGTGTCTAAAGCTCTTCTTGAGACAAAACTGAGTGACAGCCAGAACAGATAGGCAAACTGAGTCCATAATGTAAATACAACATACTTAGGTTTTGAGTAACAATTTGTAAAGACTGAATTTTTACAAATTCCATTTTATTGCATGTAGCATCCCATGAACTCTCTTCAGTTGGTCAACCCCCAAGCCCTCAGCCCGGGACACATTAACTACTTACCACAAAGTTAGCCCTCCCAAAGGGAAAAACAGACTCCTCCATCGATTTGGTGTCGCAACTTCCTGTGGTTTCTCCTTCCCTTGTCACTGCCTTGGCACCCCTGGTGGCCACCCTGCTACCCCTGGTGGCCAGTCCCCTCTGCCAGCCCTTAGCTCTGCCCCCCATCCCTTCCCCTTTATAAGCTGCCTGCTGCATGTGGAGTGCCCTCTTTCCCCAGGATTGCCCTTCAGCCAAGGTGTCACTCTGCTGGAATAAAACCTTACAAAAGAGCCTTTCTTGCCTCTCTCACTGAGCCAGTTGCAGTGGGTGTTGAGTGGAGGCTTGAGTGCATTGCCTGAATGTTAACTCAGCCTGCTTTTTGACAGGAGAGGCTTGTTGGGGACAAGAGATAGGCAGCAGCACCTACCACTTCAACACCTGCATTTTTAATTGCGTGACAGCTCCACTGGTAGTTCGTGCACCATTTTTCCCGAACTATGTTTTGTGTTATTGTGAATACACCATATAAAGAAATAATAGAATCTGAAAGTTCAGGTAGGTTTAATAATGAATCTACAAAATCTCAGTTAACATTGACTTTGGAATTGAACACTTACTAGGAATCCCAGTGAGTGCTTTTGAAACCATGAAGGGCCAGAGAAATGCTAAATTATGAGACTGTGATGGTTTTGGCAGGACTGGAGTTAATTTTCTGCGTGGTGGCTGATATGTGACTGTGTTTTGGATTTATGCTAAACACAGAGGTGATAATATAGAGGTATTTTTTGCTACAGCCAAGCAGGGCTTTTACAGAGCCAAGGCCTTTTCTACTTCTCGTTCTCCCACTGGAGGTGAGGAGGCTGGTGGTGCTGGGGGTGAGGAGACACAGCTGGGACAGGTGACTCAAACTGACCACACAGATACTCCAGTCCATATGGAATCATGCTCAGTGCATAAAGCTCGAGAAGAAAGAGAAAGGGAGGTACATTTGGAGTGATGGTGTTTGTCTTCCCAAGTCACCATTGCATGTGATGGGGCCCTGCTTTCCTGGAGATGGCTAAATGTCTGCAGAAGCAGTGAATTCATTTCTTGTTTTGATTTGCTTCTATGTGTGGATTTTTTTTCCCTTTTTCCTATTCAACTGTCTGTATCTCAGCCCATGAGCTCTCCAGCTTTAAGTTTTCCAATTCTCTCCCCAGACCCACAGGTGAGGGAGTGAGCAAGTAGCTGTGTGCTGGTGGCAGTAGTTAAACCATGACATAGACTTTTAATTAAATCAGTGAGAATTCAGCTTATAATAGCATTAATCAAAGGCTTAGTGCAGTTAGCAATAATAAAATTAAATGGTCACAGCATACAACTTACTGCAGATAAAGAAATAGGCTTAGTGAAGGCTTTAGTGTTTTTTCCTCTCAGTGACAGTAAGCTACGTAAATCTGCAGCTAAAGAACTCAAGCAAACCCCTGACTTTATTAGAAAGTGCAAACTTACCTCTTGAGCTACTGTATTTAACAAATGAATACCATTAATTAGTAGTGATGTCAGGAATAATTCCTTTAAGCAGAAGACCACTGTACATGTCACCCTCCCTCTGATCCTTGTGAAGAAGCTCTTGCTCCCGGACAGGTCTCAGAAAAGTCTGCCGTTTTCCTGTGAGAAGGGCTGATCTGGTGTGAAAGCATGGCTGGAAGGCTCCTGGCATATTACCCAGTGTTCTATTAATGGACATGATGTTTGGCATTAACAGTGCAAACAAAACTGTTCATTCCTTTAAATCCACTCACTCCTTGGAAACAATGTTCGGGTTAACTAATTTCTTCAGGCAAAGGCATAAAAAATCCTCTATGGAAACACAACAAAACTGCAGATAACTACAGATTTTTCAGTAGGCACAGATTTTTGGAGACTTGGAAAATAACAATACTGATATTGTTTATTCCTTAATTCATATCAGACTGGGTAAGAATTGGAAAGCCTGATGTTTCATGAGAGAAAGGGAAGAGAGAGTACTGCTCTGCATAACAAACACAACACCTTGTGGCTCAAGGTCTCTCAAGAAAATAATGAGTCCGTTTTTGCTGAGATCTTGTTCCACACTCAAAAACATTTGGGTTTTTTACCAAAAACAAAAAAAGAAAGGAAAAATTCCTCAGATAATAAGTGTTCTCTAACCTTTTTACATGCTAAAACTCTACTATTCCTATGCTCTTTTACAAGATCACTTCAAAAGACTGACTATAAGAGGTAAGCAAACAAAATATTTCTTCCCATTTTGTAAAACTGGTTGCTTTAGTAAACAAGACATAGGCTGACTGTAATTCACAGCAAATAGTGCACACAGGATGCTTACAATTTTGGAAGTGTTGTGGGCAGGAGGTAAAAGGAAGGTTCACCACTACCACCTCCTATTTGCAGAAAAAGAAGACATTGATTAAGATGTGCTTATTGACAAGATATTTAAACTTGAACTAAGCTTTTATTACATCTCTTTCTTACTTTTATTCTGTTAATTTAGAAATTATGTTAATGCCTATAGACGTAACTGAAGTTCAAAACCAGTTAATATTCTAGCAGTAAAAAAACTTCTATCCAGTTTCAGGGATTTTTAGTGTTAATTTCAATTTGGCTTTCCCACTCTTGTCGATAAGTGATAAGAGACCAAAGCTGTAGCAGACCTTATTTCAGACTAAAAAAGATGTTATTTTCAAAGGAAAAAAAGGGATGAGAATAGATTAGATTAAAAATAAAACATATAAAATACTAGTTGATGAATAAATTGAACAGGAATTAATTTGTGCTTAATCCAAGCTAAATTTTGAGCTTTTTGTGGGGAAAAAAACCCCAGTGAACCATTACTTTCATGTGTTTGTTGAATCATAACTGAAAAAAAAAAAAAAAAAAGAGTGACACAGTGCTTCCTCTTTTCTCCTCCTTCTGCTCGTTACGCAGTCTCCTGAAGAGTTTGTGCCACTAACACTCCAGGACAACATAGTGCTTCAACTTCCTCGTACATCTTCAAACCCATTTTCCAGATCAAGAGAGATGGAAAGAAGCTATGCCAGTATGAGGGTAATGAGAGCATGTAAAGGCTGAAAATGAGAGTAACACGCTGCCCTGAAAGAAGATTTGTCCTTTGTAATTAAATCTTTTCCAGCCTTTAAAACTGCATTTCTGAACACTGGCCAACTAATGAATTGTTCTAAACATTATTGTAATAATACAACTTCAGCCGTAACTGGAGTGGAAGTGGAAACAAATGGAAAAGATCTTCTGGTTTGTCCCACTTAACACAATATGGAGAAGGGAAATAGGGAAGTAAAGTCACTGGTCCCTTTCCTAACAGGAGACAGGATTACACAGTGACAGGATATTTCTGATGCAATGTTTTCCTTTTTAAGATAGTTACAAGTAATTTGTAAGAGAACATAGGCAATTTCCAGCATAGGAACACATAAAATCATTTATTGTTTCTAGTATGCTTATGCCCACATGAAATACATGAGTGCAATGGCAAGAACTTGAATTGATGATGAAAAGATAATTTGAATGCACAAAGATCACAGAAGGATGAGTGCTGGAAAAAAAATATTCTGCATGTATGACTGTAGTTTGTATCAAAAACATTGGATGCCTTTCCAGTTTTCTTTCAGAAGAAAATTCCAATCAATTGACTTGATTTTTTAAGCATGTTGATTTTGGAACAGTTTCATATTTCAGTGAAAGCTAGTCTTGTGAAAACTTAGTGACTGACTTATGCCCTAAAGCACAAGAATTTCTCTATAGTATATTGGAACAACAGTGGTAGTCCAAAAGCTTTAGATGGTGCAGAGAGACCTGGATGGGTCACTCATTGCTTACTTTGCTAAGAGACTGAGAAAAAAAAACCAAAAAACTTTTTTTTCATTATGTTATGTACATAAGATTTTCCTTCTATATACATCTTAATCCAGAGTCCTTATATAGGTTGAAGACCACCTTTTCATTTACTTAGAAGGCAAGTTTCCAACTGGCTATAGCTCATTAAAAATTTTGTCTTTATACCATATTATTGCCAATTAAACTGTACCTAATTAAAACGGCAGTATTTTATTACAAGTCTGCTATGCATCCTTTAATTTCATTACATCCTGCTGCCCAGCAATTTTGTAGTAGACTGGAATCACTTCATCCTTTTTTTTTTCATTTTTTAAGTGTTGTGTTATGAAGTTTCAGGTTGATTTCTCTGTGAACTCTGCATACAATTATTTAGGACCACATCTAAAAAAATCATCTACCTTTCTCTTTAGAACTGGTGCAGTGTGATGGAAGCGAACACTGCAATCTCTGATGAAAACTTCTTTTTCTTTGTCATTTTTTCCTTATCGTAATTTAAATTGTGTCTGTTAGAACAGAAATTTGTTGTTCTTGTTTGCTGACAGAATTCATAGAATGGTTTGGTTGAAAAATGTACAAAAAGAGAACTGGTCGTTCTGATTATGCGTTGAGAGAATGAATGATAAATGTACAGTACTCCATGGTCCAAAAGACTTAGTACTGTGCAGGGTCAACATTCTTAGAATTACAATTGAATAATGTCCTTGAAAAATGTTCAGCATGAGGAATGACAATTGAGGGATTTTTAATTCAGGTGTTTTTTTTCCCTCTGTGTGTGGCTAAAATTAAGAGTGAATGGAAAAAATAAAATTAAAATAAAAAATTATTAATGAAAACAGGACTAAAATTCACTCAAAAGACTTCCATTTTACTAAAATTATATGTTAAAAGAGAGTCAGTAGGTAAATAGCTTGTTCTTATTATTTCTTCTTGTTAAATAATAAACAAAAAAAATTATGAGCATAAAAATCCAGTTGGTCAAATGTCATAAAATTCTCCATAATTATTTAGACTCATAGGAACACTGACAGAAATACTGAAGGGTACCTGAGTATGGAAATGAAATTATTCTTTTGACACATCTAACTCTTCCAGGCCATCAGAGTAGTATCAGATATTGTCTTAGCTTTATGAGTATTTGAATGATAGGTATGTGACACCCTTCACAAAAGAAAACGTCACATTAAAAATTGAAAATATTTTGAAAAAGTTAGACAAATGCAGCTGTAAAGTGTGAGTGGCTAAAATCAGAACAGAGGAGGAAAAAAAGTGAATTAGCATACAGAAATGGTTTAGAATGCCATGACAACACAAAGACAGGCAGGCTCAGGCTATTTCATATCATTCCATTTGACTTGTTCTTGCCCCCTGCCTCTGAACTTTCAG
Source organism: Passer domesticus (assembly GCF_036417665.1). Lineage (NCBI taxonomy): Eukaryota > Metazoa > Chordata > Aves > Passeriformes > Passeridae > Passer > Passer domesticus. Next base: position 49,979,028 of record NC_087477.1, read on the forward strand.
TCCAGGAGAACAAATGCTTTGTGTGGTATTTTAATGAATTCTTTGCACATTTACTGTCACTAAAGCCTATTTTCTCAGTGTTAATTATAATAGTCCTCCTGTTAATGAAAAAATAAATGCTATCCTAATGGTGTCCAATTCTTGATTTTCCCCCTGGAAGAAACCAGTATTATTGTACAGCAGCATGCTTAAGATGCTCCAGTACAGATTATGTCAATATTTTTATTAACTCATCATTTCAGAGGTTTCAAAGCTCACAAAGCACAACTGGACAGGACCTGACAGTGCCTAATACCTAAGCCTGAGGCCAAAGTCAGTGCACCACTCTAAGATGGGTGAGTGAGCTAGGTAATTCTTATACATAGAATTCTTATAGTAATTATACATAGTAATACTTATACGTACATATACAATTTCTAAATTATTATTAAGTTAAATGACATAGAAAGATCTGTAAAACAATGATATAGCTACCCTAGAATCACAGCCATGTGGTGTCTTTGAAGGTATAACTGTATTATTGCTTATACTATATATTTTGTATAAATCAATGACTGACAGATAAACACTGATTGTTCTGAGGTAATCTGATTGCTTTTCCTGATTCAGTGCTACATGCTGCTCATAGTAGGCATATAATTTTCATTTATTCTGAAAAAAGCACCGGTGCCTGTCATTTTAGTTGCAGTAATTTATATTTTTTCTGAGGAAGATGAACCTTTGTAAAGCAGAAGCAGTTGTCTGCAACATTATAAATCATGCAATACAGGAAGTTTTATGGCACAACATCAGTAAGCTACACAGGCCAGCTCTTCTTTCCTTAAACACTCAGTGGTTTAAAGAAAAGAAAACACCGTCTGGATTACAGCCATGAGGCAAAATTAGTAAATCTGTTGCTAATAAATAGCCAAGCTGAAAGCACATTCATAAGTGAAGAATCTTAAAAATCAAGATAAGCTAAAAAATCTCAGCCATTTTTAATTAGAAATTATAAAATTATTTTTTAAAAAAAGGCATCTCGGAAGATTTGGAGTATTTCTTATTTCTAAAAATGTGAATCTTCAACATGGGAGCACCTTCCTGCCTGTTACTTACAGAGGACCAAAACTGATTGTGTAGGAACAAAGAAGGCTCCAAAGCCAGGAAATGTCATTTCTAGCAGGAGCACATACCCTATCAATCAGAGGGGCACTCACAGTACTTGATATCCTTAGTTCTGGCTTTCTCCAGACTACCGATGTCAGTTCTGTACAGTTTGAAGTCAGGCCTTCTTACATCACTCTTACCTTTGCCCTGTGTCACTTTATCTTAAGAAAACACAGATAAAGACACCAGCTACAGAGAAGAAATATAGACAGAAGTTTGGCTGGTGTTTTGAAGATACAAGCAGGGTGTTCTTCCAAGAAGCTTGGCCTTGCTCTTGGAGACAAACCCAAATGATTATTTTGGAAAACATTATCAGCACCCTGAAGTCTGTTAAAAGACTAGTGTACACAAATTTCTTATTGTATTTGTGAATATTTTCAAATTAAATATTAGTATATTTCTTTACATCTAAGCAAGACATTAAGAACAACTTCTGATTTACCATTTTAAAATATTTTTCTAAGTAGTAGCACATTTAATATACAACAATAGTAAATGCATACTTTAATTGCAGTGAAGATTACAGCTTAATTAATGACAGATAGTAAAGATATTTTCATCAGGTAGATATTATTGATACTTTTCTAGTGAAGAGCAATCCTCACCCATTTAGTGTTTCTAGAAGTGTTAATATTCACTAAGAACACTGATAGTGCTATTTTGGATGAGCAGTCCTACATTACACTGGTAAAAGCAGAATTACCATGGCTTTCCCTAGGGAATTAGGAAAATTAGTTCAACTCTTGTACAGAAGCATTTGAGAATTTGGCGTTTAGAAATTAAACTAAAGCAGTTCACCCTGCAAGCAGAGAGTGACTGTGAAACAGAACTTCGTATTTAGAAAGCATTTAACTAAAAGAGCTAAACACTAAGAAGCCCTTGTCAGTAAGCCTTTTAGTTCATCAGAAAGAAATCTTATGTTGAAATCTCCCTCACCAAAACTTCATTGTAATTCAATATAATAATAAAGATTTCACTAGAAGAAAGAAAATTGATATATGATGCAGTCAAAGACAGTATGGAAGTGTGATTATGGTTTACTGCATACTCAATGATCTGAGAGCACATTTTGTGAAAATTTATTTATAATGAGATAGGTACCTAGGTAGCTCTTTGGTCTTACTGCCTGAATTTAGTGCTTCAAAATATGCTAGACTTAAAGGAAAGTATTTAAAGATGAATCATAATAGTCAAAGCAGAATGAAATTATGAAAGCGATTTAAAATCTTTTATTATTGTAGTAAAAGTTTATGGTTTATTTTTGCTTCTGTTGAAGTGACTAGCATAATTTCCATTATCTTCTTAGTTTCCTCCTGTCTGTTAACTTACCTTTTAAGTTGTTCAGAGCTAGCTGTGACTTCCTCCTAAGTTTAATCTGTAGTTTGTTTTTTTGAAATCAATTTATAGATTGTAGTTCACAAGGAAATGAGCAACTACTTTCTCTTACCATGGCTAGAACTTTTGCCCAGGTAAGAGCACTGTATTTTAGTCTGTATTTTTCACAGGTAAGAAAGAATCTGATTGAAATATTATTCCAAGAGAAAAAGATCTCAGTCTCTTGTTGGTGATTGCCCCATTTGGTATAAATAATTTTATTATTAGGATACGGAGGCCCCACTTTGGGATTGCAGTCTTTGTATGTGGAGGTTTTCAACTGCTTATAAAATACTCAAATATTCATTAGACTAAAATAAAAATGTGTATGACCCCATGGTCTTTGACAATGCCATTTGCCTGGTTCCTGTTTTGGAATATATTTTAATATTTCATGTGAAGACTGAGAACATCACTATAAAACATCCAGAGTAACTTATGACGGCATATTTGATTGAGCACCTTGGATTTTTCTTCTAGGAAAAACTGAATATTGTTTAAAAGAGTGGCAGAATCTCTAACTGGTCTTTTGATTCCTTGGGTGAATGCATTGAGTTTATGCATTAAACAAGCAAATTCCTTGTTATTAGTTTTAGGTGTTTCTTTATTTTCCTTCTATATGGATTGAAATATTTCACACAAAACTGGATGTATTTATGCTGACACATGGTAAAAAACCAAGCAACTCTGATTGTCATTTGCTCAGTGAACAAGATGATGTCAATCAGAATCTTCCCTTCCCAACTTATGCAATCAGGTAAGTATATATCAGGTGAGACAATAATCACACCTAAAGAGTTATTATTGAAGTGGTTCTGTTTCTATATTATTGAAAGGGAGGCAAAAATGTCCACTAAAAACACTTTAAAGGAGATGTCTAAGAACCACTCATGCATGGAAGCACTCCTCCTAGCTCTCATTTCCTGTAAGAAATAGCTAGCTGTGGCTGATGTTCATATGGAGATTTTTAAATATTAGTTCACATTCTTATGTATATTTATTAAGTCAGGAGAAAAATCACTTAGGTCTACTTTGTTTTGCAGAGAAATAATTAATGATCTCAGGTCATAACACAGATAATTAAAGATAAACAAACCAAGATCTAACCTACAAAAGAAAAAAAATAAAGTAATGAAAGAAATGACTATTCCCTGTGGAATTTAAGAGTGCTTACCTTCAATATAATATTAAGTCAAATAATTCAATAGTTCTTACACTGTTTTCTGCTATTTCGGGGAAGAAAATCTGACTATCACACAGTCAATTTTTCTGTACAAAATAATCAGACTGTAATAGTAATTTCACTTTTTACTTTTTCTATATGAAATAAATGTCCACACAAAATTTTAAGCAGAATGCTTTGGTATGAGATCAATATCCAATGAAATCTGATCATCTGTAGGTTGCTGGTGTATGTATGAGGAGATTTTCTTCAGACAGAAGGATTTTCAGATCTTTGAGTAAACAAGAAAGTAATTCATATTTTCATTAGAGCTATGTGCCCTGAATATTTGTAGCAGCACAATTCCTACGCATTCTTCTTGTTTACAGTACTCTTGTATGCAGATGGCAAATGTGTTGCCACAAAAACCCCAACCCTAAGGATGGGGGGATTATGAGTATGGTGGACTCTAAAAATGTGGTAAGGATTCAGTCTTGTAGCCATGTGTTATAAAATACAGAAGTTAAGGCTGCATTAAGAGATAGCATAATCCAGACCTACAGAATTAAATAGAACATGTAGAGGAGTTCACATCATTCCTTGCACATGTATTTCATACTTGCTTCAGCTGTATCCCATTGTGCAAATGACCATTACTAGTTGGAGAATATTCCATGCCTTCCTGAGGAATGTGTTCTTGTTCAGTTTCATCTGACAAGAAATGATCAAGAGAGAGACAAGCAAAACACACCATCTGGGGAGGACCAGCTCACTCATTCCAAACAAATGCTGAAGTGTTTCTCTAACCATAGCACCATTTTATCAGTGCAGTTACTCTCTAACAGGCCTTTGGTATCTTTCTGTGAATCCCATTCTTATTGAATATACATATATATTTAGGTAATGAAAAAATGAAGATAAGCTTTTCTTATTAGAACAACTTTAGGCATTTGAACCCCATCAGAGGACAAGATCTTCAGGTGCAATCAAGTAGATATTTAAAAGGCATTTTTGAGGAGGCAATAGATCACTGGCTCTACAACACAAAAAAGTCTTATTTAATTTTTCCCACAACAAGATATAGTGGGAAAAGAAAGGAAAAAAGAAGGTATAATTTTATGCAATTTATCAGAAAAAAAATCTGTTCCCACAGATACTGATGCATTTCACAAACAAAATCCATAAATTTTTTTCATTATGAATATTTTTAGTAATCTGAAGCTTCATCAATGAGTATGTCTGAACTTGCTTTGTGATAAAAGCACTTTCCATCTCTCTACCTTTGCCAAGCTTCCCACAGAAATTCGTATTCCATGTACTGGCAATGATGTCAAAAGCCTATAGGCTGACAAGCTAAAGTAATTATTTTCATTATAGGGGGCAGAGTGGGTTGCAACTACAGCGTTTGTACTGAAAAATTCTGCTTTTTTCCACTGTGATTGTCTACACATACTGAACATGGAAAGCACAACAATAGATTTCAATAGGGATAGAAATCTGTTTCATACCTATAATTTAGCTTGTTAAAAATGTTTAATCCACATACTTCTATTTGAAAGCATTTCTGACCTTTGATGTTTCTGTATTGGTAGGAACATAAATATTACTATGTGTAGCTAAGGCTGTAAATTGATAGAAGTTACAGGTATGCAGCAGCTTTTTCCTTTCTGTTAATTTTATGTCTGAATGTGTCTAAATAGGCTGGTGCTAGAAAAATATGTTATTATTCAAACAAAAAAAAAAAAAAAACCCAAAGAGAAAACAATGCCTCATTTTTAATAATTTGTGGTTTATTTTCGCACTCTTCCCAAACCATGGGGGTATACTAAACCATTTAAATATTTCACGGTGTTACTACTAATATAAATAAAATATGCATTTAAATGTGATAGTATGATTGTGATATTTCTTTGAAATACTTGGTTGGTTTCTTTCTATGCCATTTTTACACAATCCTTTCACTGAAATTATTTGTCTTAAAATCTTTCACCTTTCCTGAAATTCTGTGATTGTAATAATACATTTTAGACCCTCACTTCCTACAAGGCTGCTGGAAGCATTCCTTTTTCCACTCTGGCCTTTGCACCACTGTAGGACAAAATCAGTCTAATTCAGGTGTGGTATCAGAGCACCAGGACTGGCTGATATTGGCAAAGCTGTTGGGTACTATAGCTGGGGTTGGATGTTGCCTTCATCTCTGGTGAAGGATGTAGCTGAGGAGCAGATAATCATATGGGCATCTATTTCTCCCACCTGGACAATACAGCAGTAAAAACAGGGTTCATCTGGCTGCCTGCATGAGTAAAGACACAGCTGCTGTCATGAAGAAAGACACAGAGCAGAGATCCTCCAGGAAGAATTGTTCATTTCTCTGAAAATCAAAATTTCTCTGGAGAGAGAAGTAGAAAATATCCGTTTCCAAGTTTGTTTTGTTTTGTTTTCTCCTTTAAAAAACAAACAAACAAACAAAAAAAAAAACCGTTAACATCGCTCCCTATCTTCACTCAAGTGGTTTTAGCCCAGGTTGTGCAGGTAGAAAGTATTGCATTAACCTGCTTCAGCACAGAAAACTTAATAATTAGTCAAAAATACAAAAAGTAGAAAAAATATCATTGTCCTAAGTACACCAGATACTTTACCATTTTAAAGTAGCTGCTCCAGGGACCACCTGGAGGTTATCTTAGACCTGTCAGTTTTGCAGACAGCCTAATTTGAAGACAGAGACTCTCAGATTTATGAAAATAATTATATTTATTAAAATGAGAAATAAATAATCATACTTGCATCTCCAAAGGAACTTGTAGATGAGATTTCATTTTTCAAAGAATGTTTGTTTCAGAACCTGTTACAAACACACATCTTACAAAGGAAATAAATAAGGATGCTTGAGGATTTAATTTATTTAGACCAGCATGGGAGATGTTCTTCTTAAATACATGCATTATTATGTGAATATAGAACTTGTTACAGCCTGTATTATAATGAAAGAGGTCTTATCCTTCCCTGAAGATGTCTGATGTTGCCATGCGAGCAAAGACCAACTGAATTTCTCTTTGTTTAGGATCCTTCAGCTGTGTCCCACTTTGCTTCCACTTCTATTACCAAACTTCACTTCCAAGGTAGGATATTACTGGTCCTCTTTCTTTGATTATGTCAAAATCCTTTGAACTTGGAGAATGAGTTTAAAGACATACAGCTGAAATGTTTGACACTAGCAACTCACTATTTTTGGCAGATAGTTGATGATCTCGTTCCTATCTGGATTATTATCTCTTTTTAGCAAAGGTAAAAATGTTCTGAATGAATTTGCAAAAATTTATGCTAATGTGTTTGGAGAGGAGGGTCTGATAAACAAAAAAACAATGAATGAGATAAATAAAGGAAAAATATTTTATTACTATGGTCAAATGAAATGAAGAAGGAATGGCACAGAAATGCATAGGTGTCAATTATCAGTATTAAAAGTGAAAAAGTGAAGAGAATGAGCAAGGAGAAATCCCCAAGACAAAGAAAGACAAAAGAAAATTTAAATCACTGCTTATTTTGAAAAAGTGCCTTCCTGCCTGACACTGTATTAAAGAATGGGAGATAGCAGGATCCTGCAGTCACTTACACAGAGGTGCAGACTGCTGCAGGGTAGTGCTTCAGAAGCCACAAATTGTTCCAAACGAGCAGAACTGTTTGCCAGCTCATACAGCAACACAAGACACACCTGAGCAGAAAAAAGAAACTTACTGGATCACAACTGATGATGTTGGCACAGTAGATATTCCCATCCAATTGAGTCACCCAAGTGAGTGGCTGGGGCACCTTCTGCTATCAGAACTCCCTGGAGCTCTCCAGGGAACCTGAGTCTGGAAATGACAGGACAGTCTTGGAACGTCACATCATTGTTTTAAGTTGCCATTAAATAGTTTAGGCTCCTTATTCTGATAGTATAAGACTAAAGTTACTTGTAGATAAATTGCCTATTTCAGTTACTGTAATCTTTCACTTTCTTTATTCTGAGCATCTGAAAAATGTCTGAAGAGCCAACGTTTAGCCTCTGTTATTTGGATAGTGGGCATGGATGAAATGGTAGAAATGCAGATTAATTTGTACTTCATTATTGCTTATGGGTCCTAAATGAGATAAACCTTTATGCACAGGAAATTTAATCCCACTGAAGATTTTCTAAAAGCTGATTGGTGATGTGTTACCTATCAGCAAATATATTGCAGGATTTGTTAGACATGCATCTTCCAATATGCCTACACTGGTTTCATCAACTGTATGTTTATTGCAAAATCAATAAAATATTGAAAAAAAATTGTTGAAAAGTTCTTAGGCAGCTAGCTTTTAGTGCTCTATAATAAATGATCATGACTGGCATTTTTAAACCTTGCGTTTCATTCAGATGCCTAAGTATGTATTAAATAAGAAGATAAAGATGCTGCATAAGCTAATGTGTTTGTTACTCTTGCAAATCCATGCTTAGCTGTGCTGATGTTTTCCTTAATAAACACTTGCTCAGGAAGTCCACAAGCATAGGATGCAATCCACCAAGTTGGTGCAGAACAAAATAAATTAATAAAAATCTGATGCAAAAATATCTTTTTTGGTCCTTCCTCCAGCAATTTTTTACATGGAAAGTTAGCTCTCACATTTGAGCAATCCAGCTGCAAAGGGACACTTACATAAAATCTTACATACATTTAAGAGCTTGACAGTTTCAGGCCTCATTTACAAACAAGGTTGGTGATCTGAATTCCATAGTAGGCAAACTAAGAAAGGATGAGGCAGAAGTGGACACAAACCTTCACAGAAACATCAAGATTAATCACACATTGTCAGGAAAACAGAATAGAGTTGATGAATGTTTAATTTGCCACATTTTTTTGTAAAACCAGCCACGTTCTTTTCTCTTCTCAGTACTCTAAAGTCATGTTGGGTTTTTTGAAAGAAAAATCTCAAAAAGGGAGGGGTTAATCAAGCATAGTTTTATAAATTTCACTTTAAACCAGGGATGAAACTTTCTCCATACATGTTTTCTTTTCCCCCCAATACATGAAGCTAAAAATTGATTCAAAATGCACAATCTAGTTTTCTGACTCACTTTTGTGAGTGTATCATTGTTTGTACACCTGATAAGGTAATGACATTCGATGTCTAGAAATAACAGTATTACATGTATGGGTGTCTCACAGGTAGTAGAGAGAGCCAGGGTACTGACATCTGTGAAAATATCAGTGCAGAACAGGTTCCTGAGCATTCAGGTTTTTCTACTGCTTCCCAAACTATTGGTTGATTTTTGAACAATTGATTCTCCATAGTATATTACTAATTACAATTATAGGGGGAAGGATTTTGTTTCTCCAACATTGCCTTCACCCTACTTAAACATTCAAGCTGTGTCAATTATGGACACAGTCAGTTCTCTCAAAATGTTAAATTTTCATCTTTAGTAAAGTCAATTCTCATGGAAGTTTTGTATTGTCTACATAAATATCTGTGCAATGTACTTAGTATGGCAGCATATGATTGCTGAAGATAGAACAGATTCTTGAGGCACAAGAATACTTGTAATAATGGAAATGAATGACAATCCAGTCTCTGTGCAGGTTAGGGTGGCAGGAAGGAGAGGTAGATGAGATGCATTGAGTGCTCAGTGCAAATTCCCAAAAGCTTATGAATATGTAGAAGTACCAATGAGAATGTGTGACTATGGGAATACTTTCAGATGATAATTCCAGAGGTTTTTTTCAATAATCTGTATGTAGTTTGCCATCTGCAAATCCTCTTAAAGGAGTATGAATATGGAGTAAGTGCAAAATATAACCAAGGCCTATTTACAAAATTAATTGGCAGATTTCATATTGTTTGCTCTGGAGAACTACTGAAAATATGTTCATTCAAAATTTTATTTAATTTATGATAATAAGATAAGACAGATCAGTAATAGGGAAGAAAAATGGGGCATAGTAAAACATTAATAAGTAACATCTGAAAGCTCCACATTTTTGTAATTTTCATCAAGTGCTATGTTTTATGATTATTTTTTCTTCTCTATGGCGCTTCATGAACACCTCTGGGACACCAGGAATCCAAAAGAAATTAAAGTAATTGATTAGTACTTGCCCAGGGTCACCATTGATCTGTCATAAGTGTTGCATCAAAGCTGACAAATTTTTCTAAAATATTTTTCAAAATATTTTCATTTGGCTGGTAATGTAAGCAAAACACTAAAAGACAAATTACTTCTGCACCATCAAATTAAATACAAGGTTCACTGCCAGTGCTAAGAAATGCTTTTCACAGTCTGTTATAATAACTTCTTAGCAAAATAAAACACTTTTTCTCAGAGAAGAACAGTTGCAAACACAATTTACATCATTCAAGGTATAAGCTGACTTAAAGTCTACAAATCATGGCCACAAACATTCCTGACTTTGTCTGGGGGTGATGGCACCTTGGTGAAATACTGGATGCAACAGATCCTGTTCTGAAATGGTGATATAGCCACACTGTTCCCCTATTGCTGGGCACTACACCAATGATTTGTACCTGACCTGGGAGTAAAGACAGAATTGTAGTACAGCCCATTAAAATTTGTCTCTGATTGCAGTCTCTTACTCACACTAGAGCTGGATTAAGCATATTTTTCAATGGATAGGCTTTGTTGTTAGCAGTCTGTCTGTGGCAAACTGTTTCTGTGAGGAAGGGCAAATGGGTAAACCAGGTAGAGAGTAAAAACTAAACCAACCAAAAAAGCCTTAGAGGCACTTAATTTGATTTTCAGGCTTCAAGGACTAAAAGTTTGCTCTAATTGCCTCATACTAACTCATGTAAAGGTTATATGTGTGGTATTTATGTGTCTGATTATAAATATTAATAAATAATAAGTACATTAGTTATTAAAAAATCTACTTATATTTTAGTATCTTGACTTTTTATCCTTGAGGGAAATGATGTGAGATAGTGGATCCTGTTGCTGTATAAACTGCAAAAATTATCTGCAAGTCTGGAACTGGTCCTCCTCTTTCTTCTTGCTGTCTTCTATCTTTTTTGAGGGGGCAAATTAGAGGGAGAATTTCAGAGCATCTGAAGTCTCAACAGTTCTTAGAAAGGTACAGTCTCACTTGACTTTCCATTCTCCCTTGCTCCCATCATGCTGACCCTCCGCAATGCCTTCTGGACACAGGAACTGCTGCTCCCCAGTGCCTGCTGGGCTGTCTGAAGGGTAGGTTTATATTAGCAGTTAGGAAGAAATTCTACACTTTAGGCACTGGACTAGATTGTCCGGACAGGTTGTGGACTCTCCAACCCTGGAAGTTCTCAAGACCAGATTGGATGAGGCTGTGAGTAACCTGGTCTAGTGGAAATTGTCCCTGCCCATAACAAGGGGGCTAGAACTAGGTAATCTTAAATGTTTCCAACCCTAGCCATTCTATGATTCCATGACATTCCAAAATAAATTCATTTATTAATTCCTTAATTGTCCTCTTTATTTCTCCTGAGTTACTATGTTGAGAAGGCTCAGTAACAGGTTTGGTGAGATGAGGACTGGAAGGTTGTAAAACAGATCCGGGAAGTATGTGGTTGGCAGCAGCAGGGGAAAGACTCAATGTGGGAGACAGGACCTCTTTTTTTGTTGGTGGTAGGCTGCTAGTCTGGCCTGCTCTTCTCTGGAAACTGCTGCCTCAAGCTCCTAAGGAAAGACCTAGGTTGGATGTCTGGATCCTGGTAACTCACCATTTTGGCTAAGTCTGTAAAATTTGGACTTTCTTTTTTCAACACCCATCAGGTTTCCTGAAGCTATTGTGAATTGCCATCTCGGATCCTGACAGTGTTTCTCCTCTTGCTATATAAGGGAGAATTTAACTACCCATGAATTTCTGCTAATCACATATCTATTGGAATGCCAGCCACAACACTAGACCCAAATGCCTTTTGAGATGTTATCTGAAGCATCTCCCTGCTGCCCTCCCACCTTAATAATCCTTTCTCTAGGTGTGCCAGGGACTGTACACATCTGCAACATGTGCAGCATTGAAAAAGGTGACTGACAGAAACAGGAGAAAAATTGCAGCTTTAGTGGAAGAAACAAAGGCAAGGGGAAGCTGCAGCTGCTGCCTTCCTCCTCCACATGGACCTAGGTCTGAGCAATACTCTAAAAGACATGCAGTGCTATCTGTGAAGGATGATTGATGGTTATCCCTTCCCGTGCATGGATCATCCAGAGAAGCTCTGTGCCTCCATCAGTGGGCTCATCATGTAGTTTTCTAGATGTTAATGATAGTACTGAAAATTAAAAATACTCAGGCTGCATGACAGTGGTCAGAGGTCTTAGTGAACATATATGGGGATTTCAAACCAGAAAATATTTACAGATATTCAAGTGTATATGTGATATAATACATGCTCACATGCTTCTTGTCATTTTAAGTGTAATCAAAAACGGTAATTGTTTCAAAACTGTATTAGAAAAATAAAAGTAGAGATTTCTGAGATAGGTAAGATGTTTGCCTTGATAGCATTTGCCTTGTTACCTGAATAAGGTGTCAGGATGTTAAAACACAAACACAAAGTTAATAGATTTTATTAACACACTTTGATCCTCATCTGGAGCTGCTTGATGTTCAGTTAGAAAGCTTTCATAAGCCAGAAGTGTTATTTCTCTGGGGTTGATGGTTTTCTTTTATTCCTGTGAGTGCCCAGATTTTATAATGAAATACAAAGATTTGTCTCAAACAGACATATTAGGAATTCATAGTATCTATATCTCACTTTGAAGGTGTGCTAGAGTGTCTTGGACTTTGATCCAACAGAGTTCCCCTCAAAAGCAATTTAGTATATTTTTTGACTATATTTTGAGTTCATTCATTTCAGATAAACTGCACCTCATTGGATCAGTTGCAGAATCACTAAATGTGAATTATGCAAGGAAAAAAGTTTTAATTGATTAAGTTCTTCAAAACTAGCACAGAAAAGACTACTTTTGGTTTTGTTTCTCAATTTTCTGTCAGATAAAATTAAAAAGAAGGTGTAAGATATGTAATTTTGAAACTAATTCAGGAATTTATTTTTTTTTTTAAGCAAAGACCAGCTTTTTCAGCTGTTGAAAATCAAGCTATAATGACTGACTTGTTTTGGTAAATAACTTTTTTTTATGTTCAGAGTAGCAAACTACCTTCCATAAAGATAAAAGGAAAGGGAATAAGGCTGCCTCAGGTATATTGTCACTGAGACAGATGCATTCTCTGCTGAGCCCTGAGGTCCCCATTCCTTTCCATGCAGCAGAGAGGATGACACTAATCCACCGTTCAGTCTCAATTTACAAAATTTTTTGATCGTATTTATTAAATATATTTGGGTAATAATTTATCTTAATATTTGCATGCACAGAACCATAAAAATCAAAAGTCCAATGAAATAACAAAAGCAAATTGAACATGAAAAGAATGGGATTTTTAATTGAATAAGATATAAAGATCTAATTACAAATGTAAGCATACAGATCCCTACTAAAATCAGAGACAGCACACAATGAATTGTCCCCAACTTCTTTCTCTACCAGTAGCTTTCATGCAGGGGTCAATGGAATAATAGACTGAGATATGGACAAGGTAAGTCCCAACACAATCAGTAAAAAGCCAAATAACAATTCCCTTGATGGGAAATTTTCACCTTAGGGATGGATCATTCAGAAACTGAATGCAGCAGAACTAAAGAGTGTCATTTCAATTTTACTTGAATTCTCTCTAGAATCCAGTACATAATTTCTCATCATAACAAATAAACATTCTCATGTTTGGTGTATATTTTAGCTGTCATCTGAGGAAAAGGCAAATATCATAGTATTTATTTACAAAACCTGGTTTGATCCTCCCAAATTACATATTGCTCTGAAACTAAGCAACCAGCTACCAAACAGATGCATATTGACAAACATCCAGTGAACTCAACCAAGCTCTGCCTATTTACACCCCCCTCAGGATAACACAGAAGTATATAATATGCTAAGATGAGATTTTAAATGTAAATGCACATTATCATTAAAGAATAATTTGATACAAGAATGACAGAATTAGCAAAATAAACAGCTGTCTTAAGAATATGAAGTCTAAGTGTGTCCAGCTGCCAGAAAGAATGAATATCAGAAGCCTGTGAAGTGTTTTTGTTATGCTTACACAGTATCTGCCATAAATGTGTGTTATAGTGAAGATTACTTCCTTTCAACAGAAGAGATCCAAATATTTGAAATTAGAAGGTTCTATATAGATATTAAATAATGTATCTTACACTTTTATGAATCTTCTTCCAAAAGCACTCTTAAATTATATTTTGCAAGCTTCTATCTAAAGTAAACAAGGTTGACAATCTATCTTAATGAAAATACAGAACACTGAATCAGATTCAGTTATTTTCCAAAATGAGAGAAGCATCATGTCAAAATACCATTGTTGTTGCTATAATGGTTTTTGTACATCTAGAATTACTCTCATATGTTTGTGATGTCCAAACATCTTTCAACATCCTGATGCTAAAACTTCAGCTCCTGACTTTCTTAGAGCGTTCATTGACTGTCTTAATTTGCAATATATTGACAAGAGGTTGTTTCCTGAAGGAAAAAACAATCCCAATAACTATTTGTAGAGTTTAAAAGTTTGTACAACTTCTATTATCCATCTGCATTACAAAATGCACAATTGCATTTTATTTTGTTAGTAGGAGTACTCATCTATGGAAAAAAATCTGTCAGCAACAGCAAGCCTCTGCTGATATGAACACAATCAGGATTTCACATCAGTTTTGCTTAAAGACCCCTTTTTTATTAACTCCAGACTACTAAAACCGGGGTAGATCCACTCCAAGTAGTTTGTATCTATTTTAAAACTAATGTTAAGGAGAAAATTAGGGTGCATATAACAAATGTACACATGTGTTTATTATCTGTGTCTTAGTGATTTTGAACTAGAACAAACTTGGATGGATCTAGAAAGTATTACAAGTCATGTATTTCAGTTAGATTTTCAAACCTTCAAATTCCAAGTTGAATTTGATGGGTTTTTCTCTTTGTCCAAACCTAACCCATTCTATTATCACAACAAATGGGCTTAGAAGGAACCTCAAGAGATTATCTTGTCCACCTCTCATGCCTCAGGCAGTATCAATTATTCCAAAGACATTTCTGACAGATGTTAGTTAAACCTGGTCCTAAAACCTTCCAAAACTGTACTACTCATATCTGTAAGGAATGTATCCTCACTCCTAGTAAGAGCGATGTACAGGTTAAACACTTCCTTAGAAAAACCCCAAACAAACAAACAAACAAACAAACCAAACAAAAAAAAAAAAAAAAAAAAAAACAAACAAAAAAAACCCCAAAACCATAAAGACAAACAAGCACTGGCCTGAAAAAACTAAGTACAGAAGGCTTTCTTAGACTTCCTGATTCCTGATTCCTATTTACTCACCATTAACAACCCTGAAATAAGAAAATAAATAGCATTGCTGATTATCAAAGATAGATTTCATTTTGCAATTTGTTAGATAAAAGGAGATGCAGCCCTGATAGGGCAAAGTAATGATCTTTCTGGGTGGCAATTGGTGCTCACAGAGACTGACCCTGTGTATACTAGCACATATTTGTAAATATGACAACAAAAACAGCTGTGTGTGAAGGACCTGTGCCCATAGCAGGATGCATATAAATTCTGAGTTCATAAAAATGGATGGATGCTCCAATGCCACCTCTGTCTCTCTGAAACTGTACTGTGTATGGTATACTTTGCATACCATAAATTCCATTTAAAGATTTTTTTTCCCCCTACTGATTCTTTGTTCTGTTTCCCTTGTATGTGCATAATTATGGTGGTAATTTGGCTACAGCATTCTGAACTTGCATGATTTTTAGTAAGGACTACATGGATTTGAATCTGTCAGTTTGTCATAATGCTTCCTCAATATTACCCATTTAGTGTCAATTATAAACAAAAAATAGCCCACTTATTGTCTCATATTAGCATCAACATCAATAATTGTGCAGAACAAAAGGCATAAACTGAGACCATCTGCTCTCACTACAATAATCTACCTAAAATGCCTAGCCAGTAACACAGTAAAAAATTCTGATGCATTTGTCTGTGATCATACTGTTTAAGTGTCTTTTATGATTAAAATAATTACTGCTTTGGTCCATAACCTATTAAGATATATGTTTCAAAAATATTGTCATTTTATTTTTAATACTGTAGTAAATTAAGAAACATGTAAGAAAAAAACCTGTACTTTTGTTTTATACTTCATTGTCATTCTCTTTCTGCTGATGCTGACAATTCTTGGCCATTTCTTGAAAAAATCATAGATGCTGCAGATTTTTATTTTTTTGACAAGTACAGAACACTTAAACTCTTCTGAATTCCAGTACAAAACCATATCAAAATGTAAAATGTTAACCAGAAGTGCCATTATGACCTGAAAAGTTAAAAAAGAAAGAAAGAAAAGAATACTTAAAATCCTACAATCAAAGAGATTGTTGATGTTTAAAGCGAATGTATTGTGAGTTTTCTCAGCATTGGCTATGTGGAATTTTTCCTGGCAGCTTGCAAGAATAGATAGGAGTTTAAGAAACATTCACATGAAAGTACAAAAGGCAGGCAAATCCCTGCTGCTTTATGCCAGTGTCCTTATTCTATTCTCTAGCATATCAGGCCTGCCAAGTCATCTCAGTTTTTCACTTCTAACAAAAATAAGTAAATGAAAATAATGCGCAGAAAATGCCCAGTGCATTTAATACAATGTCTTAAATGTTTGGTTCTGATCATCTGCAGATTCAGTAAATATGTTTCCCAGCTCTCAATGGCGACCTCTGAAACCTGATTACAGGCTGGCTTTCAATAGCAAAATATTATTTTTATCCAAAAATGTAATATAATGCTACACTTTCTATGTCTGATTTTCTGATATGCTAAGCACTTGTCTTTCTCTTTGATTTCAAATGGATTTTATATGCTCAAGGCATGATTCATAAACTATGTGACTTGTTTTCCATTCTATTTATGCTATGAATTCAATAACAATTTACTTTACAATATTAAAAATAAAACTTTGATAGAAATCACACTAAAATTATCCTTTTAGAAGACTTGGTTTAGAAAGTATAATACTGTTCATGAATTGAGCCCGTGACACCTGAAATGAAGGATGAAGAGGAATGTCAAAAATTCATGTCTATTTCTAGTTTTTTCAGGCTTGGGTAACATGCACAATTTTTGGATTAGATACTTTTTATTATTTAGGCTAAGAAGAAAAGTATAATGTGATTGTATTGATGATTATTGAGTCTATTTATCAGTCTCGGAGTTAATATCTTGCTGAGTGTTAAGTAAATTTTGGGATTAAAAGTCTCTTTCATCCCAGGAATGTCAAGAATATGAGATTTGGATCTCTTTTTGAGATCTCCAATACAAGAATTGGAGATCTCAAAAAAGAAGTCATGTAGAGTTATCCATTATTTATTGGCCAACAGTAGCCAGCATATATAGCTCATCAGTTTCTGTGTGTAGTTGAATCCTTAGCTTGAATGTGTCAGTGAGACCATGTGCTGTTTTTTAACACTCCAAGGTTCTAAAAACAGACTCTGGAAAATGGTCAGGGAGAGCTGAGGGATGAAGTATGCTTGTCATCAGTAATCAAGCATTTTGCTCTGCTGCTTGTGGACCATCCTGCTTTTCTTTTTTACTTATTAATACTCCATCTTTTAGGCAATGCATGTGCAGTAATGAATCTCACTTCCGTAGATAGGAGAAGTCTGTTTATGCATCATAATATTGATAACTCAGCAGTTGCTTACACTTGATAAAACATTTGATAAATCAAAGCATTTCAAAATTTGCTCCTTTGTTTGGAGCAGAAATGTGATCTATTTTTTCTCAAATAGTGGTCAAATAATAAGCTATAAATGCAGCCTCTGCTTCTGCTCCCCAAATTCAAACATACTTCCACAGTGAAAGTACACTTGTGTTTGCTCTTCAAGCTGTTGGGTAGAAATAGTTTCACTTAAAACTGTGAAAAAATATTTGAAACTAATAAAACATTTTGGTCAGTATTGAGGGTCTTATTTTTTAAGTTCAATGTGGTTATTTTTCAAAATTCAATATTTAAAAAAAAAATTAAAAATTGAAATTGAATTATCACCAATGAATATTGGAATGCCATTTTGAAATCTTTGGAAGAATAGTATATTATACATATTCCTGCCATTTCCAATTAGAAGGTCTTACAATCTGTTCTGGATCATACCATATTTTTTTCCAAAGTCTGCTCATGTCTGTCCAACTACAATATGGAGTAATGTGTAGGTCAGAACAATGGCTAGCACCATGGCAGGTGTTCAAAAAATGTGATTATTTCAGCTTTCATCTCCTTCAAAGTATGGTAATGTGGGCTGTATTTAGGAAATCACGGCTGAAATATACTGTGGTATCCACCTGTTCCAAAAATAATAGAGAACAGATAGAGATAAGTGCAATATGGAATTGCACTTGACTAGCTGTGTAAGCTAAGCATTTTATACTCATATGTTATGATTAATAATGCCATATACAAATGCTTTTCTTGAAAGCAAAAACCTACAAACAAAGCAAAAAAGTAATAAGAAGCAAGGAAAACAAAATCTAGCTTTTTTTTTTGCCATGTATTTGGAAGAGAGAAATAAAAAAGCTGTGGATTCCTCTCTATTACTTTCCATTAGCATCAAATCTGCAAACCTTTCAAAACATGAAAATTCTTTTGAGCATATTGACATCATCCAGCAATAGAAGAGACATTTCTTTTCCTGATAGATAATAGAACCATATCCTGATATTTAAAAACTATACTCTGTATAAACTATAAACTTAAACACAAACTATATCCCAATTAAAAATGAGAATGAATACATAGTACTTGTTTGTTTTTTTTGTTTTTTTTTTCTCACATTCCAAGGCAAACACAAGTACTAAGTTGGTTTGGTTTTTTTTTTTCTGACAAACTGCCCAGTATTTTAATATACTAAAGCACATGATCTAGGGACCTTAAGATCAGGACAGTATTCATAATAAAACTTTCAACTGGTTGCCCTGGAAGCTGACTATATCTGGACAAAAATGTGTATGCTAGAACTATCCTTGCAGAAGGAGATTAGCAAGGTCTTCTGATTAAAACAGTTTCCTTCCTTTCCCTTAGTCTTACCACCATTTATTAGACAGCACAAGCCCAATTGTGAAATAAAAATGACACAACTATACTTCAAAAGGCTGCTGCAAATTCTTGGATACATGAGGAAGCAATCAAACTTGTCAGTTGAACAGAGATGAGACAGCAGATAAATTTCAGAAACTCTTGTGGATTTGGAACAATTAAACTGATGTTATTTTCTTCAGAATATAGTTGTGTCAGGTTAAGCATTTAATGTATTTTTGTGAATTACACCTTGGTTTTAGACTGAAAAAATATCAATCATAAACCACAACATTATATAAGTTTTAAATGACTTTTTAAACAGTTGTGATTTCAACTTGTATTGTGCTGATTGCAATGTGGTCCTAGACCACAGGGTGAAAAGGGTAAAGATACAGTAAGGCCAGAGAATACTCTTGGGGTTGAGACATTCACTGTATCATTCATTTAGATGCTATCTTTACAGCTTGTGTAGGGCAGTGGTGAGAAGTTTTTTGAGTTTGAGTCGGCGTTTCATCTGCTTTGTTTGGGGTTTTTTGCTTGTTGTTTACTTAGTTTCCAGATAAATATACAAAAAGTTTTCCTGGGTTGTTCCCTTAGGCTCAATTATGGCTCATGCGTAAGGATCTGCACTTCACTTGCAGCCACTTATTCCTTCCAGGAAAAATAAAATGGTTTATCCTATTTACCTTTTCCAAATGATACATGCTGTCCTGCCTCAATTGATTTGCTTATGGCACTTACTAATTTTCAATATTGTGCCACTTTTCTAACAATAACAAGCAGAAGCATGAACATTGAAGGTTATTATTTACTAGCCACAGCTCAGTGCACCATATAATCAAATCCTTTGTCAGAACATCCTGCCACATAATCAGATCTTGTGAATTGTCAAAGGCAATTTTATAAATGTGTATATATATATTCAGTTAAAACCTCAGCAAGCCTGTTATGGCATGAGATAAGCAGATTTTTCTTTCATTTTCATGCTTTTCCATTTCTTTATATATGTAGTAATTACATTGTCTTCATACAGTTTCTACAGTGAGAAGTAATGCTATATATATGTATAGAATGCTATACATGCAATCTAATAACAACAGTTATTAGATTGAATAGTTGATTTAATGTTTTTTTTCCCTGTACAACAAAATTTAAAGGTTTATGTTATTAACCAGATTTTATAATGAGCAATGTAATTCCCAATACAAAATTAGAAGAATCAGGAAACCCCACAAAGAGGGCATATCTTTCTCAGATTCATTTCTTGCTCTGGCAAAATGCTGAACACCTTTGGAAATTTTATTTACTACAAGAAACAGGTTGAAAGATTTTTCATAGTTTTTGTTTTTAATTATTAGAATAATAAATTCCAAAACTGAAACAAAACTCGGTGAAAAAACTTGTTCAATGTAAGAAAAAAAAGGTATTAGACAAATGTTCTTCTTAGAAGGAAAATTTCCTAAAAATTGCTGGGATTATTGCAATAGAGGGTGTTAAATTTTAAAAGTATTAGAAAACACAATAATTTTATCAAAACTTACATAATATTCTGTATGTTTAAAGCTTGTTTTCAAAAATTAGGTGAGAACACAATGACTTTAGAATCTCAGAGAAATTCCTGAAGTTTTCAGAGGTCTGTTCTATCTGTATATGAGACCTTAGTGTTTGCAGTTGTACAGCCCCAAAGAGATATTCTGTGGGTGCTGCAGGAAGTATTTTATGGTTCAAATATGGTTTGTGCTTAGTATGTAGTCTCCATACATCCTCATTGATTGTCCTCTAATTGGATGGTGATGATGAAGACATCTGCCAGATAAAAAAAAACCATAATCAAGTAATATGTCAGCCAGAACAATAGTGATGAAAAAAGAGAAAGGAAAGATAGAAGCAGTAACAATATCCCAATTAAAATGAAGAACAAAAGAGTTGAAGTGCAGATGAATGTCAGCTTTCTTCACACAGTACAGACAATGAGACCTGGGCAAACACATCTAAGATATGTTGAAAAAGAGGTGGCTATATCATGGAAAAAATAGTCCTGAAATAAGTAATTGAATAATATTGCCAGGATTTAGCAGTTCATTTTCTCAGATGCATATCCTATGTGAATTGACATTCAGGGAGTGAAGAGTTAGATAAACTTGAAAAAAAGTATTTTAGCCTTGGCTTTTCTTAAAATCCTGATTATTGGATGTTGTGGTTTATTAATTTACTTTACACAAAAAAGAAAGAAGGTTATAGAGAGGCCATCATTCTAGTTGATATATCTAATGTGATATCGTAGGCATGAGGTGTCATCTGCATTATAAAATAGCAGGGAATTTTAATTAATTTAATTTTGATTGTATCTAACAACATCTCAGTCAGGGTATGGGTATAGCTAACATAAAGTTTTTTTAGTTTCGAAGGATGTTCATTCACTGCTGGGTAGGTTTATACATTGCAAAAATCCACAGGAACCTGTTTCTAGTCTAAATTATCAGTCCAGATCTGAGTCCAAGAAAAGCTATGCTGCTGCAGATCCATGTTCCAGGTTCAACAAGTGGCAAGGCTGAAGATACAGATTCCTTCTAGGCACATGCACACCAAGAATACGTGTACACTGCTCACAGCCAAAGCTGGCCTCTGAGGACTGACACACAGTCATTAACACCAACACAGACAGCATCAGCAGCTTCATGGGTCTTCCCCCTCATCCAGGCACACAGACCCTCTGGTCTGTGGTCCAGTCCAGCTGCTGGCACCCAGACCTTGCTCACTGCAGGTGCTGGTATCACAGGCCTCTAAAATCCACTCCAGTTGCTGGCACTCACCTTGCAACACATGCACATGCAGACGCATGAAATAAAATTCCTTATTCAAGGAAAGAGCTGGAAAGGAATTTCAAAAGGTGTACAGATCACAGTGGTTAAGCACAAGGCATGGGCAGAAAAGCATACAAAACTATTTAATAATCACCATCCCTTTTTATTCCGATATTATTCTTTTCGCGCACATTTCCCAAAGCACCTAGATCTTCCCACTTTTTGTTCCCTCTCTAAACATGTGTTAATAAGTCCTGTGCAATTCCAAAATTCCTCTGCATCCATAATGCATCTCTCCCAGTAAAAAGTGACCCTCCTCAGTGCAAAATGTGCTCCTGAAGCATTGACACATTTTGATGTGATATTAGATGATCTTTAAGGTCCCTTCTAAGCCAGGCCATTCTATGATTCTATGTGTTTCACAAGTAGACTTTTAAACTGAAGCTTTCCTGAGAAAGATATGGGAGAGAACCGGACAGGTCATGCCTTTTTCTGAAGCCTTAATTTTTGTGCCTGTGCCCTTGTTCTCCTACAAATTTGTAGAAATCAAAGTTTGATGGACTGACAACATCTGTTATGGTCCTGGGCATAGCTGAGGCAAGGTGCTATTTGGGGTCTCCTCCTGCCACAGTCTCTGTGCCCCACAGATGAGCTTTTATCACATACCTGTATATCACAGGTCTCTTATGTGTATTTATGTCCACACCAGGAAGAAGTTCTGACTTAAGAACAGAGACAGAGCTATCAGTTTTATAGTGAATAAAGTGAATAACATACTTCAGCTACAGTAGGTGGAACTCACTTGAGACAGCCCAAGATCCAACGTGATTGATGCGGTGATGGTGCTCTCTCACAGGACAGAGTAAGCTAGGGGAAGATCATCTGGAAGCATATTCCTTATTACTGTAGAAGGATGCACCCTCATGAAGTGCTGACACTTGTCAATCCGCTACAATTTGCAAGGAATTTTTCCCTGTCTTCTATTTACCTGCTTAGACATATCCATAAGAGCAATGCAAAGAAAAATGTAATTCGGCAGAATACAATATTGGGGTCTATTTAACAAATTGTTCCCTCACAATGGAATTTTATCAAACTGGAGATGGTATTGTAGTGCTTGTTCTTGTTTTGGCAGTGTTTGATTTTAATTACTTGAGTGATAGATCTGCAGTGCATGTTGGTTAGTCTGCATGAGCTGGCAGGCTGGGAAGGATACCCTTCTAAAGGGGATGGCTAAAATGCCAAATTATTGTGATGAATTAGGAAGCATCACTGAAATAAATAAGATGTCCATCAAGATGGACAAGTGCAATGAAAATAAGAAGCTGAAGAAAAATGATCTAGAGGATGACTGGCCAAGCAGCAGTTCCACAGTTATGACCTGGTCTCAGTTGAGCCTTTACAGATTAATGGAATCATGCTGTCATATTGCTGGTGGTATGAACTTCTGGGAGGCACAAAGTGCAGCCTGTACAAGATATTTCCAGCACTACTTTTTTTTAGGCAACATGAGTAGAAAATGTCTGTAACATCTTTGTTCTCACTCCAAAGTGATTTCATCATGTCTGGGCAACAGATTCACTGACACCATCTGTTCCTAGTCCTTTCATGAACAGTCTGGAGTATAGCACTCAATACCCTTGACATGTCTAGTACCTCCTACAAGAAATTTGAATGTTTTCAATTTCTCAGTTCATAGGCCTTTCTAGATCAGTTACCTACTCTGGTCAGCAGTTTTCTGACTCTATATTTTTATTAGATTATATCTTGTGATAAGGCTTAATCTAGTAGTTCCATACTAGTATTCACGATAAGGAAGATCTGCTGGCATAGCATTGGACACATACTCAGGAATATGGAAGCAGCAATATTTAATGCAGACCAGTGTGTATCATTGCCCAGAGAAGTCATGGATTCCCCATCCTGGATAGGTTCAAGGCCAGGCTGGCTGAGGCTCTGAGAAACCTGGTCTAGATGTCCCTGCCCATGGCAATGCAGCTGGAAATAGATGATTTTAAGGTCCTTTTAAACCCAACCATTATTCCATTAATATTACAGCAAGAGTGCCTAGGAAAGTCAAACATAGAGTTACATGGATAAATGTTTGGACAGTTTAAAGCAAAAGAGATCCTGATATTGATCCCATATAAGTACAGTGTGAATGCTTAAGGTAAGAGGACCCATAAGAAAAAAAGTTTGAGTGTAAAAATCAGAGCAAACCTTGAGGCATGGCTTAACAAATTACTGTTGCAGAAAAAGACTGGTAGGAAGTGCATGAAAGACACTTGAAGTGTGTCCTCTAGTCTGCTCAATGCTGATAAAGCATATACTATAGCCTTTTATCCTACTGAAGTCATCGTTCTTTAGGAAAAGATAAAACAGAATTAACTAGTGGGAGATCAGTGCAGAATGATAATAATGATAGACGACTACAAAGACAGGAGTATTTGGGGTTGATTAGTCTGGGGACAAGAATGCTGAAGGTACCAAGATCAGACAACTGAAAATGAGAAAAGCATAAACTCCCTGTTATGAGTCTAAGGTAAGGAATAGCAGATAAAAGTAAATCAAGGAAGGTACAGTATTAGATATTTTAAAAAAATTGCTAATGGTAAGGGTGATTCAGCACTACTTTAAGAGAGATTGTAGACTCTCCAAAACAGGGGATTTTAAAAAGCAAATTAGACAAATACCTGATAGAAACTATTTCACTACCCTGGGGCAGGGTGTGGATAATTTCTCAGTGATCTTTCAAAGTTTATTTCCGGTGAAACAATTACAATGTAAATATCCAAACATTCTAGTAATATTGCTGCTAATATTATAAATTCTGTTGCTAGGGAAAAGCATACTCAATGCTTCTAGACAAAGCTAAAAGAAAAAAAAAAAAACAAAATTAAAAAAACTTGCATTGTAGAGCACTTAGAAATTACAATAGGAAATATATTCATTCCAAGATTTAGAAGGTACATGGTACTCCTAGTAAAGGCATACTTTCTAGTCTGAAATCATAAGATAAAGTTTACTGTATTGAAGCTGGATTTGGCCCTTCATTTTGCTTGTCTTGACTTTTTTCAGGAGTAATTTTTCAAACTGATAGACACTGGAGAAAATCTTGACAACTGAATTCTTAATCTTATCTAATAAGAAATATGATAAAGGGTTACATTTAAGTATTTTTGTTCTTGACCTACAATGTGTCATTGTAACTGCTTATGATGATAAAGAATTGTATAATCTCATGAAGAAAGAGCAAGAGGCAGCTGGCTAATTTTCTTATCAACAACCAGTGTAGCGCTTTGATAA
Source organism: Passer domesticus (assembly GCF_036417665.1). NCBI lineage: Eukaryota > Metazoa > Chordata > Aves > Passeriformes > Passeridae > Passer > Passer domesticus. The sequence goes on from NC_087477.1 coordinate 50,004,024, forward strand.
AAATGAAAACTTTGGGCACACATAAGAATTGAAACAGATAAAAAGCATCTACTGATTTCTGAAGTAAAATTGCTAATCTTGCAAAAGGGGGCTGTTGTCATCCTGACCTTCTACTAATAAACATTAAAATACAGACTATTTAACTTAATTTTCTAGCTATTCCTGCAGTGCATGCAAATGGAATTTAATTAAAGATGAAAAAAGTTACATTAGATAATGTTTTTGACCTCTTGCCCAATTACTGTCTATAAATATACCAACCTCTGCTTCTGGCAAGCATATTGCAAATGAAACAAAAAATACATTGATGAAATATGTCTATTGAATAGAGTTTGATACTATTCAGAAGCATTGGACGCTCTCTAAACACATAGGAAAAATCTTTTTTTTCTTGAAGACCTTGCAATTTCAATTGCCAAAGCTGAGAAAAGTGGAAATAAACACAAGCAACACAATTGGGATAAAAATAAGCATGTGTGTGTTTCTTTTTTGCTGTTTATAAAGCTAAGCATATATATTTCATCACCTACTCTTCTCCTCACATCTATTAAGCCATTTTGTCTTTCTTCATCATGGAGCACCCATTTCTATCTCTACACTTTTATGCACTTCTGATTCATTGGAATCAGTTACATTATTGCACATATTTTTAGATGCAGACGTTGCCACTCTTTGCTATGCAGACGTGCACCTGACTCTAAGTAAACCTTGTTGTTGGACTGTTTGTTTCTTTGGACACTTGCAAAAGTATATGCTGGGTATAAAAAATGTATGCTGGTATGCTGGGTTAAAAAAAAAACAAACAGAAGTAGAGTAATAACTGTCATGTTCTAGATTCTGTACTGGTTAATTTCATGGTTTCAAGTTTTCCACAGCTATTAATGTACAGTCAATTTGTATTTAAAAAATATCATTTAAAGCCTTTATTACTAAATTTTTTGATCCTCTTCTTATGAGTAAATACAACACATGGAAAAGAAGACTCTTCCTGCCTACCAATCTCCAGAACTCATTTTGAAGCAGTCTTCAAAGATTTCAGTTACCAAATAAAAGTAGTCTGTCTAGGAAGTCCACCCTGCTTTTTTCTTCCCTAACAGATGTGTCTAACATAGGTTCAGAAGAAAGAATTGCTTTCTTAGAATTTCAGTTCTCTCTAATGGCTCAATTTTAATTGTCTTGGTAGAGAATTTTTTTCTGTACTGTACGCAATTATGTCTTAATCTCACTGTTGATGAAATGGCATTGCAGCATTCAAAGGTCAATCTTTCAGCTTTCATAATAGAAATTATGGCAAAAATAGTCACAGGCACAAAGCAGATATTTAATTGTATGTTCTAAAGAGTTGCTGCTGTTCTCAGTAGAGTTGAAATTGCCATTCATTAAGACATTAAAAAAAGTCCACAGTTACAAAAAAAGAAACATCCAAAATAACTAAAATCACAGCCAAATGCAGTAATAGCCAGTTTAGCATCAAAGCAATAGTAGCTCAATCTACTCAAAAAGTGTGAATAAACTTCGTCAGCTCTTGCATTCATGATGGAAATCAGCAATAAAAATCTTATTTAAATCAGAAAATGAAGCATATTGACTAATTTAACAGTCTTGAAAAATTAAGACCCTGAAGTAGATTCCACTCTTAAAACATAGAAGCATTGCTATGTACCAACAGTGATCTATTTTGCAAAGAATAAAGAATTTGTAAAGAAAAAAGGACACAAATTTCTACTCATTTCCAGTGGCTATACTAAAGCAAAATTACACTCTCCAATTCATTTTTACGTATGAATTTGCACTAAACCTTCTCTTTTGTCCTCAGTGCTCTGTGATGTTTAGATGTTAGCTCTCTTCTATATAATGTGAAAAAGGACTTAAATGAATAAAAACCTGGTTGAATCTTAAACATTTTTTGCCCACAGCAAGTGAAGTGAGACAGCCAAGTCAGTTTATTCTGAAATTTAAGATGTTCTGGTAGGTATCAGCAAACTGAAGTAACAAGAATAAAGCAGCTTTAACCCAGGACTTATTCAGACATAAAACTAGAAAATAAGAAATCTGAATCTCTGAAATCCAGCTATTTTAACAGAACACTTTAAAGTACATGCTTTATAAGATACTGGTAGCTACAGAAAGTGGACTAAAAAAGAAATGTGTGTAACTTGTTCCAGTGATGTGGACATCTCACAAACTACTGTCATAACTACAAGTATAGATTTAACGGTATAAAGTTTGCAGTAGGATTATGCTAATTTTGCAACAACCACTTACAAAACCCATTTTCTGGAATGCTTTTCTCCAGACAGCACTTTCATTTAATTCAGCAATGCTGGGCATGACAAATACACTTGAAGACCTTTATCACATATGCAGAATTCCATACATGACCTCAAAAAAATGTTGTTTTTACTGTTACTGTAATTTCTACAAATATCTTGTAACTCATTCCAGACATCTAATCTGACTGCATAAAGACCTCGACTGAATTAACTGAACTTCAAAATAACTTGAAAACTCCCAGATTTATTACAGGTAAACTGTTTCTAATATTTTTAAGGAAAGAAAATCCAGAAGATGCCGATAACTTAAAATTAAAAACCAAAAAACTTTACAAATTAGTCACTTTAAAAATAAAGACCAGAAATGTGTTGACTTGTCCATTTTATATGGCTATTAAATAATACAGACATATACAAAACACAGACATATTTAAAAAGTATTTATTTCCCCTATTGAGGATGGAAAAGAGTATAAAGAGAAGGATGATAAAATTATTAAGAAATTATTAAGACAGTTGAGGTTGCTGCCTCAGTTAGCTAATGACTTTCTTATTGTAGCAGTAACTTCAGATTTTGAGAAGCTTTAGCTACCAAACTTAGCTCATATTTTCTCTTTGAGAAAAATAATTGTGAAAACTTTTCTTTTTTCATATAACCATAGTCATACTCTTGTTATGTGAGCAATTAAGAGGTTCTGATTTAAGAGGAAAATGAACAAATTTTTATAGATTTGAAAGAGAATAGGAATGAGAGTGACTATGCAATGGAAAAAACATGCTTTGCAATGAAAAAATATATTTGTTCAAAAAAAGAACAGCCCTGGCTTGGTTATACATGCATTGTTGTAAAGAAAACTGGTGATGGGATCTTCAGCCTGCAGAGATATTACAGGATTCAGTGCTAAACATAAAAAAAACCCCAACAGTGCATCATAATGTTAAAGGCAATCATACAATTTATGAAGTGTCATATTTCATCTTACAACATGAAAAGTGCAAAAATTAAGTCTGAGTACTTGCTCTAGAGGATACAGCTCAGTACTTAATACTTCTTATTTATGCCAGATTTAATTTCATGACCAGCACAATTTTGGCCTCCTGCGCTTGTCTTCATTCAACTGGGACTCAATGGTAAAGAAAAACAAAAAGATAATTACTATAAATTATGACAATTTTAATATTGGAGAATGGCAAATAGAATTCAAAAACACAACTAAAAGAGGCGTACACCCACAATTATTTACTTTGCTTAAATTCTAAAATTAAAAAAAAAAAAACACCCAAAGCCAACTCTGATTTTTTCATTCATTTACCTCTAGGCAAGACTGTCATCTCATTTTGTGGTCAACCCTGGTAGGCAACTAAACACAGTACGACCACTTGCTTGCTCCCCCTCCAGTGAGATGGGAGAGAGAACTGGAAGAGTAAAAGTGAGAAAACTCCTGGTCTGAGATAGAGACACTCTAATAGGGAAAGCAAAAGCAGCACAGGAAAATAAGAAATTAATCTACTCTTTCCCAGGGAGGGGAATATTTTGCCATTTTCAGGAAAGTAGGGCCTATCATATGTGACAATTACTTGGGAAGAGAAAGGCAGTTAATCAAAACTGGCCCTTTCCTCCCTTTTTCCCTGGCTCCTCTTGCTAAGCATGACGACAGACAGTGTGGGGTGGTTGGGGTCAGCTGCCCCGGCTGTGTCCCCTCACAACTCCTTGTGCACCCCCAGACTACTCACTGGTGGGACAGTGTTAGAAATAGAAAAGTCTTTTCACTGTGTAAACCCTGCTCTGCAGCACCTGAAAATATCCTACTGTTGACAGCACTCTTTCACTCCCAAATCCCAAACTCAACACCATACAAGCTACTAAGCAGAAAATTAACTCTATCCTAGCACAAACCAGCACATCTTATTTCTGCAAGTTGCACATACCTATTCACTCTATTCCTGATAATTGTGAGTATTTACAAATATGCAAGATATTAATTGACAAGATTGTCATTTTAAGTTTCCTTCATAATTTTGAAAAACATTTCCCTAACTTCTATAAATTAAAAAAAAAGGCAAGCCAATCCTCAGAAGAAAAATTGTCATGAGAGTGAAAAATGCATGAGATGTGAATTTAATTCCACAAGTTTTATTTTGGCTTGGCTTCTATATCCTTTCCAAAAATAAGTGGTCTAAATGACTTCATGTTTAAGTAAAGAAGCTGTTAGTGCTTAACCATATAAAATCATCTAAATAGCCCATTCAAAATCTTTCAGAGAAAACTCTTTTTAAGTAGCCTCTTACAAGTCTATCTCATTTCTTTTGATTGTCTCTGCAAAATCAAATGGTGGAGGCATGCTGACTTGAAAACTCGCTGTACAGATTCAGGCTGGTGTCACAGGGAGAAAAGAGAGTTTTCCTTAGCTTCCACTTTCTTAGAGTAACAAGACTGATCTGGGAAAAATTATCTTGGGTTGAAGGAAAGTCAGAGAAATTACCTGGTTCAGTTCCAAAGGCTTTTAAAAATATCCCTTCTCTCTAAATAAATGGAAGAGGGAGGACACTCTCATTCATTGTTTTCTGGATTCATAATGTTGTCGTTTTCTGTTTGGCCTCATTTCTTCGTGAGATTTTTCATTACATGTTCTAGCTGATGAATAGCCAATCTGCTTTGTATGCAGTACATGATAGGTAGATAGTCCTAATATCATAGGTAGATAGTTTCATCAGCAATAAAAAGAGACAAAATGTTTGTTCTAATAAATCCAAACACCCATTATACATAAAAAACTTTTCAGCTCTTAAATTTTTTGTTAAAACTCTATTGTTAAAAGTATCTTTCTTTTGAATAGCTATTTGGTCATGTTGTTTTATTGAGAATAATTGTATTGCTTCTTCTCAGCATTCTTGAGGGTAGAGGCTATTGACTATTCAATAGATACATAAAAGAAATTTCTTAACCATTGTCAGAAAATGAATTACTCTGTTAGTATATGGGGGTTTTATGCTTATATGGCTTTTTTCTATTTGGCAGCCTAAATGGTCTTGCTTTATTATACATAAATGGTTTCATTACTGAACAGTACTAGTTATTATAACCTATCATTTCATGAAGTTTGTCATCTCAATTATCTAAGGAACAAAAAACATGTGCTTATGGAAGGAGATGTTATTTCTAAGTATTGCTAGTGCCAAGACAATTCACCATTGAAAGTGCAGTGATGTTATTTCTCTCTAACATAAATATCTACACAGGACAGAACTTATAATAATACACAGGGTTCAGTAACTCCTTTCAAAATATTTTACTTAAATTAGCAAATATATTAGTGTTTTTAAAAAAGGCAAGATTTTTTTTCACAGTTCTCTTTTGCCTTTTTTTTTTTGAAGAGGACTACAATTGTCTTTTCATATCTCTGTGCATTGATTGATAATCACAAGTCTAATCTTGCAAATTTTGAGTAGTTTTTTTAATAAACAATTGTTTTATATGTTTATGATCTGTCTTGGAAGGAAAATCTGCTTTTCAAGAAGACATTCTTACTGTTAACTTAGTTATTAAACAAAATATTATTAGTTATGAAATATGCTATACTTGATATAGTTTTGTATAGACTCAGAAAAACTATAAACATTGCAAATAAATGTTTTGGAGTTTTTTTTAATAGCTTGAATTAGATGAGAGAGTTAAAGCAAGACATTATAATATCTATTTTATTGTCAGTGGTAATATTGCCACTGATTAAACAAACTTTTTCTTAAGAAATATAGAGATTTATTGAAAATTATTTTTAAATGAGATAGCTTATTTATATAAATAGATATAAAATAAAATAGATAACAAAATGTGTGTGAATGGATTGCTATATACTTTAATCATGGATACAAATCACAGAGAACATTATTTAGTGTTTGGTAATGACCTAATGTTTAAAGAGAGAAGCCTAACACTCCTATTCAAAATAATGATGAATTCATATTGAAGCTCCTTTCCCTTCATCTACTTGCCAGGTTTTACCATGTGACATTTATAAGCAGGGTTCATTTCTTCAGACATGTTAATGGTGATTTTCCTCCTTATTTTCCCATGACTTATTCTTCTTGTCTAATTGTGTTACACTTGCTATGATCTGAAACAGTTCTGTACTAAACAGGAAAAGGTAGTAATTTTCTTCTTCTTTAGTTTGGAAATTCCAAATGAGATGTAAAAATATTGCACAGTTCTCAAAGCTTTCTGTTCATGGAAAACATTTGTTTGCATTCCAACAAGAATATTTTCTCCTTGTTTGAAAAGAAACAGCACATGAAATTTACTTAAGAGACTGAGACTGTAGTAATCATATTTATTCTAAGTGTTCCTTCAAAAGTTAGAATATTTACTACAGAAATTTATATAAATATTACTTGTATAAACAAGAAAAATTCCATTAACACATATAAAAAAATGGCAAATGATAATTTGAAGAAAATAATGGCCTTAAGAACTTTTTTTGTAAGATGAAATTTGTGGTAACATAACTCATTGACAGCACTGGCTGAGTCCAATATTATAACTCTAGACTAGTTAGCATTTCTTAGACAATTACAAAATAAAGTGGGAAGGAACTCTGGTTTCCTCTGCAAAACTCTCATTTTCAGTTATAAAAATGTTTTCATAGGTAAGTACAGTGTCATGCTAAACCTCTGATGCCCAATATTTACAATTCTAAGCAGAATGATCTCAGTTCAATTTAACAATTAAAATAAGCTTAGCTTTAAGGATACAAATAACCTTTTAAAGTCATATAATTTCAGCTCCTGTGGGACAGTTCACATGATGACAGCTCTGCATAAGCTTGTATATTTTCCTGAGCAGAATAGAATTCAGAAAAGCAGCATAACATGTGCTTCTGCAGATGGCATGTGAAGCATAGACTATTATGTTACACAGGAGAAATTCTCTTCAACTTGTTTTACAAATCAGGAATGAAAAATTTCATTCTACCCTTTTCATCCCATATCATGAATGGGAGGTCATGTTTTCTTCAGAAGTGCTTCATTCTTTGTTGATCACTAAGAATTGTTCAAATAACATTCAGCTAGAGAATAACAGAACTTAATGAGTTTATTTTAATGTATCTTTTTGTTCCCTTATATCTCACTTATTCAAGCTCTTTTAGATTAAAAGAGACATTTATTAATACAACTGAAAGAAAAGTTGTACGTGATAAACAGAGTTTTCCCTTTCTTCCACCAAACTTTTATTAAAGAAACATTCACAATGAAGTTACGACTGTATTGTATACCTTGTGACACATAACTATAATAGACAGGAGCTTGAGAGGCTGCCTGAGAAGCAAAACTGACTTGCAGGGGAAGACAATTTTGTGTAGAGGTTCTAAGAGGAAAAGTCTGTAGATTTCAGCATTTTTCCCTTCTAGAGCAAGAGGTAAATTATTCACTGAGCTCTCTAGGGGTTACTGAGCTGGGATTCCTGAAGTAAAGAGAGAAAATAAAGTACAGTGTTGCTGTTGCTTGTCTCTTAAATAGACTTGGTGATGCAAAATTTAGGTGCAAAAGTAAATTGCTTAGAAGCTTATTGCTTCTCTGTTTCCAAGTTTTGTACTACTGGTTAATGTTAAAAAGCAATGTGTAACACAACAATTCTATTCAGCGGCTTCCATCTATAACATATAATCCATTCCTCCCAGCTCTTTTAGTCATATTTTTTGCAAAATGTTTCATAAGAAGAGGACCAGAAAACACAAATCTCATGTTTCAGTCAGTAGTTCCAAAGTGCTCCCTTTTAGGGCCAGCACTCTTCAATATTTCTCTAAACAACTCAGACACAGGGCTTGAAGGTAGACTGGGTAAGTTTAGCAACGAAATTAAACTGGGAGAAGCTGCTGACTCTCTCAAAGGCAGGGAGGCCCTGCAGAGAGACATCAACAAATTTGTCAGCTGGGTAATCACCAACTCCATGAAGTTCAACAAGAGCAAGTGCTGGATTCTGTACCCGGGATGGAGCAGCCCTGAATGTTCAAGACTGGGGAGCAAGACCCTGCAGAGCAGCACTGTGGGAAGGAGTCTGAGAGTTCTGGTCAGGATGAGTCCACAGTGTGAATGAGTGACTAAAAGGCAAGCCACATCCTGGGGGGCATCAGGCACTGCATGGCCAGCCAGGCAAGGGAGGACATTGTCCCACTCTGCTCTGCTCTGGGGTGGCCTCACCTTGAATGCTGGGGGCAGTTTTGGATGCCATAATATAAGAAGGATGTAAAGCTTTAGGGAGTGTCCAAAGGAGGGCTCTGAAGATGATGGAGGGTCCAGAGGAGAAGTTGTGTGAGGAGCTACTGAGGTCACTTGTTCTGCCTAGACTCAAAAAGAAGAAACTGAGGGAAGACCTCCATGTAGTCTACAATTTCCTCACAAGAGGAAACCCAAGGACAGGCACCAATCTCATTTTTCTCTGTGGTGACCAGCAACAGGACTCAAGAGAATGGGAGGAAACTGTGTCAAGAGAGATTTAGATTAGATATTAAGAAAAGGGTTTTTACCCAAAGAGCCACTGGAGCTAGAATAGGCTCCCCAGGGAAGGAGTCATGACACCAAGCTTGCCAAAAATTCAAGAAACATTTGGACAGTGGTCTCAGGCAAATGGTTGGGATTCTTGGGGGCATCCTGTGCAGAGCCAGGAGTTTGACTTAATGATCCTTGTGGGTCTCCTTCAACTCAGGATATGCTATGACTCTATGATTCTATGTTCTACATTAGAATATTTTTGCTTTGGATCCTGTTTGTAAAATACAGAAAGTTTTAAAAACATAAAAACCTTGGAAGAGAAAAGCCTGAAAGTATTGTTCAAAGTCAGTGGAGGTGTGATACTCAGACAATCTAACATTCTAATTTGTGCTTACCAAATCTGAATGCAGTGGGCATATTTCATTTCCCTGTCATGCTCTGATCCACTGTTGCTAGGGAGAGAGGATATGGTGGTAAAATTATTTTATGTACTAAAATTGATTTAAATTACAACAGTCATTCTCACAATAATCCTTTTAATTGCTCTTAGGAATTATGAAATTAATTAAGAAATATCTTGTGGCATCCCCTCAATTTAAAAAATAAAATATTGGTTTAACTCATTGAATGATTACTACCTTGTGAAAAGCAATGATCTTAGCTTCTCATTGTTATGAAGGAAAAAAAGAATATCAAAAAGAAAATGAAAGTTGAATGTGCCTGATAAAGAAAAATTCCCCTTTTGAATCCATTTCACCATCTCAGTGCCTACCTTATCAGCTAAACCAGATGAGATTAGTGGTGTCTTGAGTCCCATTAAGAGGAAGAAAGCCTTTGTTTTTTACTTGGTAACACTCAATTTCCTGCCATTTTCTCTCTTTCTAAGCCTTTGTGTTCAACTTAAATTGCTAGGAAAATACATTAACCTTTAAAGGGAAGTGGCAAAATAATCTATGATATGAAATACAAAAAATATTTCCTTCAAGCTATAGTATTTTATTTTCTTTCTGTACTCATTAAGTGTTTATGCAGTGTTTACAATTGCACACTGTTAGCCAGATTTAATTAGGTGACATAGGACATTGAAATATATTAAGAGAGCCCTGCCACAGCTGAAGATATGTACCAGGAATCAGATGATGACAGAAACTGCAAGGGTGGCATTAAACTTATATCTGTATTGCCCAGCACTTGGTTCTTTGAATCTGGAGTTCTTCCTCTGTAACATTTTAGAGTATTCTCAGTCTAATTGCTAATCACACTGCTTGTCAATGACTACAAGGTGTGAAAGGATAGGAAACTCTTGCTCCTGCTCTCATTTCTTTACAGCTTCTATAGCACTAATAGATTTACAAGGTAGAAATCATTATTTTTCGTTCAGAGCACTGGAAAAATCCTTATTCTGGAATTTATGTTTTCACAGCAAATAGTGCCAGTCGGGTTCCACCAGATGTGTGACACAAAATCAGTTATGCTATACCTAGAATCTAGATAAATGCTTGTTTTGATCCAAACTATACATTTTACTCATCTGCAATTCTGGTATTAAAGACAGTGTATTCTGCATTCATATCAAATGCTTCTCTTTAATGAATAGAAATTAACAAGGAAAGAATTACATTAAAAACATAGATATAGAGACAGCTGTGGTGGGGGAGAAATTCAGTCTGTTCAATATAGGCAAGATTCTGAATAAGGGTCATGAATACTACTTAAGCAATGGGCCATTAGGGCGGTGTGGTTATCATGAAATAATCTCACCCCCGGAGAGATAACTATGGACCAGATGCAGCCATGTGCTTCTAAGCACCCAGGGGTGCAGTTATCGTGATAATCACACCTGCTGATTTTGCTTCATTGCCACTATAAAATTTCCTGTATTTCGCCTCAGTACAAGCATAACAGTGTTTAAGTATATTATTCTGACCACAGAAAATTGCCAATTAATGCAAGAATAGTTAAGTAATTTAAGCCACAATGTTTCTGAAAAAACATATAAAAATGTGGTGGAGAGAGTAATAAGTACTACTTGTAGGGTAAGCTTGAAGGAAATAGATCATTGTTTCAAAGCAGAAAGGGTACATTATCAGATGTTTGAGATATTTGAAAGACAAGACCTTATGTTCCAATGCACCATGACAAAGCCAGAGCTCCTGTCTTCCCCACGTGGCAAATATTTGACCTCTTAATGCTAAAATAGATACAAAGGATTCAGTACCTCTAGCAAAAAGCTTTAGGTAACATTTTCTTCCCCCCAAAACCAGGCTTCATCAAACCCCTTTGGTACCTATCTCTTGCGAAATCCCAAAGATTTGAATTCATAGTGTATGCATCAAAGGCCCCACTTTCTTTTGTCTGGAGACAATGGTTGGGATGGCTGTTGGCAAAATATTCACAGTCCCCTCAGGGAGACGAGCTGTCAAGTAATAATAAGGCAGCAAGGAGCATCAGGGAACAGGGTCTGGGCTTCTGTGGAAATACCTCTGAATCTGACTTGTTTTAAAGGCTAGGGGCTCCATCTAAAAAGTATATGGTCCTCTCTCTTCACTGAAGCAGAGTTACCTGACACAAAAGAATACATTAGGAAAAAAAAGTAAACAGATGGAGTTTCATCTTCACAGCTTTAACCAAATGAAAGGAAAGGAGGGGCTTTGTTTTCTTTCCATAATTAAATCTGATTGTCTTTGAAGTAAATTTCTGTTGTCTGGAAGGGGCCTACATAAAAAAAAAAAAAAAAAGCTGATGAAGCTTGGACAAAATTAAATTAAATGTTTTCAGTTCGTTGAGGTTTTAAGACACAGGACGATGCTTGAAATATGCCTGAAATTTTGACAACCTCATCATAAACATGATCTAGTAGAATTAGGTCTGTAGTTTTATCAGCTGAGTGTCCTGTAATTCATCTAGTGTGCATATTTCAGCAGGCATATAGCACAGACAGAAATTAAGTGTAAATTTAATGATAAATATTGATAATAAACAATACTTATTAAGAAGAAATATTACCAGTGAGAAAAGCTAACTAAAACATTTGCTACCTGCACATCATCTAATTTGAAGTTTTTTAAGTATTTTAAGCTTTTGTGGCTGGCTTTCTAAAGGTAAGATTACCTTTAGACTCTCAAATCATAATGTTATACAAAGTAGTGTCAATCACATCAGGACAACATGATCAGAAGCTGTTAGTCTAGCTGGGGATTTTTTTTTGTGGTTTTGTTGTTGTTGTTGTTGTTGTTGTTCATTTGATCAGTTGGATTTTTTTAATCCAGATAACTGAATAAACAAGACAGGGTGGACAGAATTGAAGATAAAACTCAGCAACACAGTTGGAAATATAAACTATATAAGGCAAAATATCACTCTAAATATATTTGATATTGTGTTTTCATTGCTTCTTGGTAATTGGGTTGATGAGGGAAAAAAATAAAAAAGAAAACACAATAACTGAAACATAGACAATTGGAAGAGGAAAGAAATTATGAGACAAAAGAGAAAGGGAAGGATTCAAAAGCAAATAAAAATGCTAAAGACAAAAGAGAAAATTTGAAAGAAACAACAAAGGAAAATTAGGCAACAAATAACTGAGTAAATTGTGCAAATGTTATAAAAAGCAAGAGAAAAAAAATACATAATAAAAGGTTTAACTACTATTATATTTATTATAATTATTAGTTTAATTTACTAAATAAATTAATTATAACTAAATAGGATAAATACAAATATAAATATAAATATATATAAATAAAAATAAAAATATAAATATAACTATAAATATAACTATAAATAATATAGATAGATATAGATATAGATATAGATGATATAGATATAGATATAGATAGATATAGATATAGATATAGATGATATATATAGATATAGATATAGATATAGATATAGATATAGATAGATATAGATATAGATATAGATATAGATACAGATATATAAATCTATATATAAATCTAAATCTAAATCTAAATATAAATCTAAATATAAATATAAATGTCTGAGATTAATTAATATTATAAAACAATATTATTACATTCCCTTCATTTTACATACCTTGTGACATTCACATACTATTAGAATTCTGTCTGAAATGTCATTTATTTAGGTTTGGAAAAATAAAACACATTTTAAAAGCCTTTATAAAAACCAGAGTTCACTTTTCCACATTTCTAGCTCTTATAGGAATGGCTGAGGTAAAGGCATAAATCAACTTGATGAATACATGAATTTGTGGAGACAGAATAACAAATATCTTGAGGAATTGTCAGTTTCATACATTGCATTATCCCTATGTTCTGCTTTAAAAATAAAAACATTCTGAAAAATAGTCACCTGAGCATTTTATGACTCTTCATATTTTTCCAGATACAAAATTCTATATAAACACATTATTATCTTCCTGCCATATGTTTAAACTCTTTTAAACATGCTTTTCATATTTAGATATTATTTACATTGAAATATATTAATCTATACGCTTACTTGAAAGTATTTTTTCCTTGTTTTGTGCTTGTGTGTCTGAATTTTGTGGGGGTTTTTTGTGCTGTGTTGTTTTGCTTTGTTTTGCTGTGTTTTTCAAGAAAAATGTATAGAATTTTTTTTTTTCAAGAGAACACATACCAGAGCTGACATTCTCAGGTACTATTAACATGAACCAAAAGTTACTTTGTTATAGTTTGTCTTAGAAGAGTTTGGAGGGGGGGAAATCCATATCTGGTGAGGGGAAACTGAAGCTAATTACAATATAAAAGTATATAAAGGATTATTTTGCCACGCAAGAGGTAATTCACAATAAACCATTTTTCAGGAAAATTAAAGAGGATAAGGAAAAGGAGATAATTGCTCAGATAGTGAAACTCTGGCAAAGAATTCCTTTAATCATGTGGATTTGAGCTTGTAAGCTCAACCTCATTTGATGACTAAATTTAAAATAAATAGATGGAAATGGGTCTGCTAAGGACTGTGGCAAACTACCCCCCAAAAAATTGATAATTCCACAGTATATAATTTTCAAAGTCTGACTCTGAGTCCTTTGCTTTTTGAGCGGGGAAGGGGAGAAAGCATTCAAAAAGTTTATGACTGAGCTTAGTCTTTGGTAAAAAGAACAGGGCCCTGGAAAATGATGTACATTTCTTCTTTGTCTATTTTTCCTAGTAAAAAAGCAAAATATGTTGTGAATAGCAATATTTTATGGCTTTTTTTAGCATTTATTTAAAAGCCTTTGCACAGTAACTCCTTTTACCCTGATCAGATATTTTTTTCAGGGTGCTTAGCCATCAGGTAAACTTCTAGGGACATAAAAGCCATTAAGAGTTAATTTATCTTTTCTTTTCCACATGTGTTCTTGAAGTACTCTGGGCTAAGGAAGAAGAATCTTGTAAGGTAATTTCCTAAAGAAAACAGGCAGATGTAAAATTTTCTAATTAACTCCTCTTCCCTATTTTAACTTATGCAGATGTAAGTGATCTAATTGTTACTTTATTGGCTCTGAATAGATTGGTTGTGTTTTAATGGCATCTGTATGTTTTTTGCTTCACTAACTTTATAGGAACCATAGCTGTGATCTGTATAGGAAAGCTATATTGACTGACTGAGATAGCAGAAAATTACATTCGAAAAGCTCAACACACAATTTCTTTTTTTTTTTTTTTTTTTGCTATTTAGTATAAGAAGTAGAACATCCACAAATCTAACAGACCAATTTATCTATCTGCTTATTTGCTCAAAGTCTATAGTGTGGGAACATATAATTGGTTTATTTTGTACTAAGAAATAATGTGTATAAATAATCTGATTAATGCAAATAATCCACAACTCAGAATATTCTACTGCTTTGATAATGACATTAGTAACTACCTTATTTTCCTTTGTCTCATTATAGCTTTTCTTCCTAATACAGGTCAAAATGCAAACATCATGAATAGCTTTCCCAGACATAACAGGAAAATAATGGTAGAGAACACAAAAGTACATGTCTGAAAAGGTGGAGAGAAAGCAGGCATCTTAGAAAGAGAACAAAACAGAATAACCCTATTGGAGAGAAGAGACAAGAGGGGGGAATAGAGGGAAAGGCAAGACATAAAGCATTATGAGCATTAGCAAGAGTGGGAAAACACTGTATTTCAGCAATAAAACATGCTGAACTTGAAGGTATTTTCAGCTACTGGCAAGATGAGAGATGAAATACAAGCACAGTTGTATTTGATGTAGTGTAAAGAAGTTATAAGACCAAAAATCTTGGAAAACTTGCAATGACAAGAAAAGAAAAAGATTTGTTGAACTCAGGCCCTTTGATAAGGAGGAAACTTGAAAGACTCTTCCAAAAAGGAAAAAAAAGTCTGTGTAAAAGTGAGTTATAAGAAGAGACAGAATGGAAGAGTGGGGTTAGGAAACTTGAATATAATTAAGGAGCAATTTGCAGACACCTAGAGCTATGGCAGTGAGGAATTGGGTTTTAACAAATCCATGAAAGAGAGCAGAAATCGTAGACAATAATGGGGTTCTGAGACAGTCCCCTGTTATAGTATGGGCAGTGTGACACTTTAGGAACATGCAGCATTGCCAAAACAGCTTTCAAAGAATTTGAAAAACACAATTTACCATTTATAGTGATTTGTTCACTCTAAACTGTGAATGTGTTGGTTTTTAAGGGCTTGTGTTTAAAACAATCTGCTCTCTGAAAAAGCAATCTGTTAAGGTTCAATTTTTTTAGTTCATTGATTTATATTCTTGTAAACCTGACACTTCTGTTCTATAATAACATAACATCTTGAAAAACAAGATGTCTGTTTAATGAAAATAGTAAAGTCGCGTTTTACTTTACTGTTTTAAATGCACTTCTGTCATTTCCCTGTTGTTAATTTTTCCTGGTTCATTTTTAAATTAATTTCCTAACTTTTATCAGCATTCAAACCTGCTGTTAGAATTGAGAACAAGTGCTTTCCTCAAAAGTAAATGATAATCTGAACTACCAATGCTCAAGGACAAATAGTACTCAATGAAGATTGCTTTTGCAAGTGACTGAATAACAAAGTAAAGCTGAAGTCTCTGGCAGTCACAGAAACAACTTTTGAAGACTATATTCTATTGTTACAGAAGATCATAGCTCTTTTCCTAGAGTTCAATGAATTTCTCAGATTTGAAATTTATAAAATGAAAAAACTAACATCTATAAACACTTATGAAGAGAAAATAAAGGTGAAAACTGACACACTAAAGTAAATTTTCCTTCTCAAATGTAAATAACTGGTATCAGTGCTTTAGAAATCCTCAGGCATCTTAGTTTGGACATGCAAGAAAAATGCCTTGCATAGACAAGACAAACACAGCTCCAGCTTGTATGCAAGAAAATGTTGTTGAGTTTTGATGAGCTATCTGCTGCCAAATCATTGTTCTCCTTACTGTCTTTAAGCTAGACCTTACTCAGCCTGACAGCTGTAAACACCGCCTTTCATCTAAGACAGGACAAGTAAGAGCATGGTTAAACCACTAAGTTATTCCATCCCAAAAATACAGCTCTGTCCAAAGAAGAGCTTACCCAGGGAATGAAGATAGTTTTTGGGCCAGTATTTGTCCTGAAGACAAAAAAAAAAATAAATCAGGAAATATTGGTTAAATGGCAAAGTCAAGTTAATAATTTTCTGCCCTCATACATGACTCATTGCCCTCCTTAGTCATGCTTGTGGCACCATATGCCATATCTAATCCCTATATTAATAAAAAATTAAACAATAATAAGTTTTGCTTACAATATACCACAAAACGTGTAGTTAGGCAGAAAGAAAAAAACAACTGAAAAATAAGAATGTAAAGATTACACGCTGAGTAGGTGTAGCATGCTAAAAAATATGTATATGACAATAGAAAAGATAACTTCACCCTGACATAAGAAGGAATCTAAAAAGTTTTTAGGTGCATATTATTTAAAAGGTCTCAGAGTACTCAACACAAGTATTTTGCTTTATAGTTTGATTTCTGTTGTGTTCAGGGAATGAAAACTATTTGTGAAGAGGATTTCATCAAGAGGGTAATACCTTTTTCTCATCCTGAATAAATGACTCACAAAAAGTTGAATTTTTCTAGCTCCACAAATGAAGAATATCAGCTGCAATGTTATGAGCTGCAGACTTATGAATTTTGAGATCCATACTGGTTCCCAATTTCCCAAAGACCCAACAGATACATCCAAAGCAGCACTAAGCATCTTCCAGAATCCTGCAGAGATCCCACACCATGCTAAATGCACAATTTCCAGCCCTTTAGACACCTCAGAGCAGCGCCTCAGTGCTATGCTCGTCCTCGTTGTGTCCTCCAAGTTCAGTGCCAGCCACGCACACAGTCACTACTATATGCCTTGCTCAGCTGTTCCAGCCCCTCAACATGAAGACCTGTATGCAGGTGTTTTGCTGGGTGCACGAATGCTCTCCCCTGCTGAGACAGGGCAGTCACCACAA
Source organism: Passer domesticus (assembly GCF_036417665.1). Lineage (NCBI taxonomy): Eukaryota > Metazoa > Chordata > Aves > Passeriformes > Passeridae > Passer > Passer domesticus. Next base: position 50,021,238 of record NC_087477.1, read on the forward strand.
GAACACATTCCCACAGTTCCAGACAGGGACAGAAGTCACCAGAAAGGCACCATGACTCTCAAAGGCAGGCTGCTGCAGTCTCTTTGTGTCCATTAAAAGACAATTTCCTGTTATGTACAGGTTAACCCTATCCAGCTATACTAATTACCACCCACTTCTTTGCTCAATCTGTGCTTTTCTGCAGGTGTGAATTTCATGCTAAATGAAAACACTCTTGTTGTCTTCATGCCTTGGAGAACAATAGAAAGATATCAAAAGCGATGTCAAACTCAGGGAAAAAGGCACTGGTTTGTGAAGAAGCCATTTGTGGGCAGATTTGACTTTTAATTTAAATTTAAAGAACAGCCTTCTGCTTATGAAAATGGAATATAATTCTCAATTGTTTTTATAAATTCAACAATTTAGCAACAACAGTGGAAAGACAGTGTGATACATTTTGGGAATAACTCTGCTCATAGCTGAGTTTGGATAATCACTGTAGGTAGAGAAAGAAAACAGGGAAATGTACTTAAATATTTATTGAATTTCAGGAAAATAAAATTATACCAAATCATGAAGATACTAAAGCATCACAATTACTTGAACAGTAAAAACTTCTTCTGATAATGTTTCTCTTTACAAAGGTAAGATGTAAATCACATTTTACTTACAAGTATGACTAAAAACATAGTGTTTCCACCTTGGGAATGCACACATGCATGCACGGCAGTTACCTTTGAAAATACACACAGTTGTTCTGAAATATCTGCTGCTTGGAATTCATACAGAGCAAGTCTAGAAATAATGGTGTCTACCTCAGCTGACCAACCAAGATAACACTGATGGTGAATATTCTCAATGTTATTTGTCTTATTCTAATAGAGACATGTTTATTCATCATTTGTACACATAAAATAGAAACAAAATGTATTACTGGGTAGAAAATAAGTAATAGAAACAAAATGCGCACTATGTAGAAAAATATTTTACTTTTAAAAAATAAGTGCTGGGTATAAAATTCTGACTTTCTTTTTTTAATGTTCTTCCTCTAAATGGATAAATATATTAATTTTTAGCAATTAAAAGTTACTTAGCTCCTCTTCTGTACATTATATATTCTGCACATAATTGAATACAGATTTTGTATTATTCTCCTAATTTCTTTCTTTTGTAGTGTTCTTTGGATAATAATATTTTGTTTTTGCACTGTGAAACCCAAGATAAAACTCTCCTAACACATGCTGAAGAAATAGCATTTGAAAATACTGAAGCCATAAATTAGATTTTAATTTTCAGTTTACAGAGAAATCAAAAGCAGCTTTCCGCAGAATAAGAGATTTATTGAAATATGGTTTATTCTGCTTATTATATCATTGTTCTTAACAGTCTTCCATTTGGAAGCCATTTTTATAGGCACTTTACAAATGAATAGAGAGAGAAGATTAAATTATAATATCAATTTTGTATGGTGAATAACCTGCATAATTCAGATGGAAGATAAGTCTAAAATCACGTAGTTGACACCAGAAAAATATTGAGTTGAAAATAACAGGGGCTATGTACTGCCTTAGTCCAAATCTTTTTTTTAACCTTGTTTATTGTGAAACATGAGTGCTGTGCTTGCTCATTAGCATTCATATCAATGTTTGTCCAGAGAAGAAATGGAAATGCACTCTACCATCTGATGTCCTATTTTATATTCTTTTGCTTTGTTTTAGTTTATTCATCAAACACTGAGAATAATAGACAGTGAGCAGAGGTGAGCCAGCTATGTGACACATTTTCCTGCATTGAAGCTGTAAAATTATGTGACAAAAAGTATTGATAAACTTCAATATAGTTGTAATTTTGCTACAACATTCACACTAAATTACACTAAAAAGTGAATTGTCCTAGCTCAGAAAGCCTCGGTTTCAAAAATTCCCCCTGATAAATAAAATACCATTTAAAGTTTTTTCAAACAGTTCTTTGAAGAATTAGATATCAAAGAATCCTATTTCTTGATGCCTACAAATTCTAAGCTTTTGTGAGATGACAGAAAAAAGAAAATAAAATTAATCTTCTGTGGTGAAATCAGAGACCAAACAAAGTTTTTAAAATGACCAAATTAAAAATATATTTTAAAAATATTCAAAGTTAAACTAATTTTCAGTAAGAATAGCTCTAAAAGATAAGATTTTTTTTTTCACTACCTGTAATATTTTTAACATCTTTAGGAAGAGTTTTCTGCCATATTTTTTTTTTCAATCCCCTATATTATCTTCTGATATTATTTTTGGGATTTATATTTTCAGCTCTGAAACCCTGACTCTATCTTTCCAAAAAGCACAATACATTTTCACAAAGTGAGATAAACTCCTGCTACATTTTAGCATTATTGGATAACAGCTTGCAAGGATACTTTTCAGGGAAATTTTTATTTTTATTGTCAGAGTGTATGCTAGGATATTTGTCTAAAGGACACAGTTTAAATATTGCAGTTAATTTTATACATGTATATGTACTTTCTTTGCAATGCCCCTGACTGTTTTTTTCCAAACATTCAAATCACAACATATCGTAAAACAGTACCAAAAGAGTAACAATATGTACAATAACTTCACTTTATTTTTTTTAAGATAACAATGAAATCTAGCTCAGTGCACTGAAAGTGATGAAGTATCTGTTTTCCTTCCTCTGCTTCTCTCTTTCCTGTGCAATTTCTAAATTAATAATTGCCTAAAAAATTCTAAATTAATTTCTAATTAATAATTTGCCTAAAAAAATCTTTGCATATTTTTGAATTTTAAGTCTATCTTGACAGATATACACTGACAAACTTAACCATTGTCTTGTTCTTTTGAACAGTAACACCAGGAGTATTCTTATTAGTATTTCTTAATGAGTCAGTAAGATAAGAAACATAATTAAGGCTGAAAAATTACAAAGAAAAATATCTCTGTCTCCCTCCCTTACATTATTATATATAAACATATACATACTGTGAAATAATCAAATACCACAGAGCTAGAAAGGGAAACAGATAGGAAAAAGCACATGCGTACTTGTTTCTCACTAACTTATTCCTTAGAAATAGTTTTAGAAACTGCTGCTGGGTTTGTCAGGCCATTCTGAGAGAGATGTAATCACACATTTCCTGAGCCTGAGAAGGTAAAAAAATCTAACCCTACCCCAGAGCTTCAATTCTTATTCATGTATTCATTGTGTTGTAGTTCATTTCTGCCAGCTGTTGACTTTAGGATTGCATTGGTTTGTTTGTCATTAAAAGTGTTATTTTCTAATCAATAATAAATATCATCTGGGGAAAGAAATAAACAAAAGTACAAACAGACAGACAGAGACCAGAGCTCAGTATCTAGAGAAATGCACCTCTCTATTAAAAAAAAATCACAACAAATAAATCAGTTGTAAATCGAAGACCCTCATTCATCATCCATTTAATAATACCTGCAGCTAGCATCAAATAATTTTGGACTGTTTATTTTTCTAATTCTTTTTCCTGGCCGAAGCTTTTGACAAGTCTATTTCTAAAGGCATATTGCTCCTACCAGCTACTGAAATTCTAGCTCTTCTGCAGACCTCAGAGTGAAAGACTGAGAATGGATATTTGTTGAAAAGAGATTTAATGTTAGCAACTGAGATGGTGAAGGTAATGGAAAAGAAACATTCTAGATTTTGATACAATCTTCTTTCTGGTTTTTCATATTTTGGATAAAAACTCTACAGATCAGCAGAGGAGAAAAATATTGGAGCAGTTTCTACAAACAGCTTTTTAAAATATACCTCCTTGAGAAACAGTAATTTTAGAAATTAGTGACCAAGATATGCAGTTAATATTCTTGCTTTAGTTTTTCTGTGTTCTTAGAGGTTATTATTTAGTCATTCTTTCTGTTCTTTCTCATTGCTCTATACGGCACTGTTTTTACAGTGTTGAATATTTGCTCATACTCCTTCCAATAAATGACTCCTGAGAGCTTGTGATTACCAGTATGAGAGTTTCCACTCTAACTTAATATATTAGTACTTGTACAATGAGGAGGTTTTTCCATAAGTGCTAATGCTCTCTGTGTGTCAGCATGCCTTTCTCTCTTGTGGCTGACCCACAAAGCTTTAAGTCTGCTTCTCTTCCAGCTGTCAAATCAAGTTTTATCATTGCAGATGAGAGATGCAATTGTGGAATAGGCTTTTATTCCAACATTAAACTTCCCACTAGGCTGTATCAAGCCTGAGACCTTGACCATCAGATTTAAATTTAAATAATTACATACATTGCTGAGTCTGCTCTCTGGCCTGAATTTAGTTTTATTTTAGCAATCAGTCAGCATAGGATGTAATGAGAGTTTAAGTATTTCCTAAGAATAATTTTGGACTATATTTTTAAAAATAACATAAATCTAGGATTCATTTTTTCTTTCCTGAAAAGCATGAGAGATTGATATAGGATATTTCACAGTAAATATTGATATAAAAAAAAATATACAAGAGCCTCTGAGACTTCAAAGATAAACCAATTATTTTACCTCCTCAGTGTCACTTAAAACAGGGATTTTAAATTTCCAACCAGTTTGTTGGGTTAGAAAGACAATATTAGTTTATTTAGCATACTGAGTACACGGGGAAATCTCTCCAGCTGACATGCATGCCCAGCAGCTTAACAGACCTGGCTGTATTAATGAAACCAGTACATATTCACTGCATCCCCACTACATTTTCATTACATTTCCTGAATACACGTATATATGCTACTTATTTCAGTAGGCTTACTAGGATGTGGTTCTGGGTCATCTAAAGAATTTTTTCTCGTTAAGACCATCTCAAATATATGGTCAGGTCATGATGTACTTCTCTTACTAGTCTTTGTTGTGACACAAAGATCTTTTTCTCAAAACAAAGACATCTGCTAGTTCGTAATAATCACTGATATAAGTAAGTAAGGAAGCAATAGCTGGCACAAGACTATTAGTCACAGAGATAGAGAATTAGCACAAAGCCACATTAATCTCTGGAATTTCTACTAAGCAATATGTAGTACAAAGCCAAGCACTAAACGTGAGTATTGGAATCAAACATTTTTGTGCTAAAGTTAAAAGATTTTTTCAACATTTTCCCCTACTACTGCATAGACTCCTATTTAAATAAATAAAACTTGCTCATTAACATTGGGTCTACCATGAACCCAGTACAGAAGCTTAAAACTTAAAAATGAGTAAGAATATTTCTAGAAAGTGGTTTTCTTCATAACTGGGGGGCAACATGTATACCCAGTTCCGGAAAAATTTCAAAGGTGAAAGCAATACAGTATTTTCTGATGGATTTTACTCTGTAATGATTCAAATCCTTTTGCATTCTAGTATGTTTCTCACATTCCTACATCTTCCTTCCATTTAAAGAAAATCCAGATGTTCCTTTAAATTGTTTTGGGGAATAGTAATCATTAGTTGAATCAAAGTGTTTTTATATAGCTGTCCAGGATGAGATGAGATCAAAGGCTAGAGGATTCTTAAAGTAGTCCCTGTGGTTACTACAGTCTCAGCAGGGTTTGTTATTTATACAAACTTGAGAAAAGTTGCTAGCTTTTACTTGCCTTCAAAAGGTATAAATCTTATTTAATTGTGAGGGGGTTTATTTTTTGCTAAAACTTGAAAGAACTGTTGTCATTGCATACTTACGTTTTAGGTCCTCTACATATTTAGAAACTTTCACCATGTGGCTGACCTCATCTGGGCTGATTTCCCAAACCTCACTCTACTTACTAATTAGTTTTAATGCCAGAAGTCTAGGTTTTTGTTTTATTATGCTAGTCTGGTTAGCAAAGTTGTACCACACGATAGATTTATAAAACCTTAAGTAGATCTTAGCAGATGCTTTTGCTGCCAGGCGTCAAATTTATTCCTGTCAGTGTGCAGCCAATACTTTGTTAGGGAAAAATTTATCCTCTCTTGAGTTATTAAAGAAGAATTAGAACACTCCTTCCCATACCTAAAAAATATACTCTCTGAACTTTAATTTCTTTTTGTTTCCTTCTTTGACTGTTACTGTTGAAGTCAAATTTCTTCCTAATCTATTTTTTTCTAAATATTTTTAAAGTATCTAGAAATTCGCATTTACTTTTTGTACATTTCCTTAGTGGCTTCTAAACCTTGTAAAAATTTCTTCATCTGTTCTCTGATTTCAATGTTTGTGGTGGTTCAGTAGTTTTCTAGATACCACGTGATACAAGATTAAAAGAATGCTGAATATAAGCTTCTAATTTAAAGTAAACTACATGATCTACAGGGGAAAATACATAAGCTTTTCCAATTTGTATTATTGTTGCATTATCCTTATATTGAATCTTCTTATCTTGCAGAATAAACTAAAAATATGGACATATTTTATAAAAAAAACCCAAAAAACTAGTCCATGTGAAGTAGTCCAGGAGAAGTTTAATTTGTTGTGACAGACTTGCACTACTGGATGTCATTTAAATACTGTACTAGCAAAAAGAAAATTTTAATGCCTGCTGTAGAGTACAAGTCTATTGCCCTCTTCTATTTATATCATGTTTGAAGTGGATGTGAAATTGGCGTTTCTAATTTGTATTGGGCTATGTAAAATTAATTATCTGTCTGAAGAAGGAAATTATTTTGAAATCATTATTTTAATAAAAATATTCTTTGCTTTAGTATTTTAACAACGTAGAAAATTGTGGTTTTCTGTCCAGTATATACTGTAAACACTAAAGACACACCTACTGGCCTAAGGACCCAAGGAAATCAAGAAAAGGAAGGGAAAAAAATGAATTATTTTGGTGACTTCTTGGAAGAAGTGACCATGAAATGGATAGAGAAGGGAAAAGCAAATTGGAAAAAAAAGGTAAAAAGAAAGTACAGAGCAAAGGATAGTAAAGAAAAAAATATTAATGTGAAGATTTTCCTAAAGAAGCAAAAACCTCAGAAACTAAAAAGACAGTAATTCATTGTGAACATGGGTTAGAACCATTCAGGTTTCTCAGAGCCCCACCTAGCCTAATTTTAGATGTTTCCAAAGATAGGACATCTTCCACATCTCTGAGCAACCCATTCCAGTATTTCAACGCCCTCATCATAAGAAGTTTCTTCCTTATATCTAGTCAGCATCTGCCCTCTTTTAGTTTAAAATCATGGCCCCTTTTCCTATCCCAGCTTACTAAAAAGTTTCCCCCCTTCTCTGGAGTGAACAACCCAACTCACTTACCCTGTCCTCACGTGAGAGGTGTTCTCTCTCCCTGATCATCTTCACGGGCTCTTCTCTGAGCTGCATTTTCTTCTCCTGTCAATGATCCCAGAGCTGGATGCAGCATTCCAGCTGGGGTCTCACCAGTGCGGAGTATAGGGCAGAATCACCTCCCTCAGCCTGTTGGCCACAAATGAATTAAAGCATCTCAGCTGCAGCCACACCTTGATCTGGAAGTTTAAGAAATGCTGCCTAGATTTTCCCAGACAACTTTTTGTCCATTTCTGAAAGCCAAAATGACTGTATTAATTATTTATGGTTAAACATCTGGATAGTTAATGATTTTTGGAAGCAAACTAAAACTTTGCCTAGTTGTTTTATTTTGCCACTAATTTTGTTTTGCCTAGTATTTCTGGCTTTAATAATGCAGTTCATTACTGTGAAGGGCCCATCTAATGAGAAAGGCAGAGTGTTGGTTGCAAAGCAAAAACCTTCACCTACAACACAAAGCATGGAATGGGACAGGATGCAGAACATAATACATTTAGAAATGGTTTGTTCTCTTTTTTCCCTTTTTCTGAGCATAAGGCAACAAGGCCTCATGTAATGGTTGCATCTTGAGCTATATTTTATGCATATGACTCCCATGGAAATCTGGAGAAGTTTTACTTCTGTCATCATCAACTACTGAGGCATTACACACTTGAATGAGAAAAAGTGGAAGGTGTGGGAAGAAAAGGGATAAAAACCAAATACAAACTGGCTGTATAATTCTTGGAACATCTGTTTTGAAGCTGTGTAGTGCCTGCCAATGTGCCAGGCTTTAATTTAGGGATCTGGCCAGTCTAAAAGTAGTAATTGTATGCAGTTTTTCACTGAGCATTAGGCACGGTAAGAGGCATGATTAAGATGCTAACTTGCATGAGCAGTTTCTCCACTGTTTTATTGGATCATATTCAGCTGTTTTGCCTAGAAAAAGAATTTACTATGTACCTCATTCTGGATTTAGGTATTTACGTATAGAATTGCTTTAAAGTTGAAACAGACCTCAGTCTTAGGTTTTTGAGATGCACTATGAAGGCCATTTAGTCACACGTGTGAAATGGTGAGATCTTTATCCTGAAAAGATCTACATATTTGCACAGAAAGGTAAGCTCTTACAGTTTACAATACATGGACCATAATTCACTCACAGCCAGTTTTAAACCATGGGCAGATGACCCCAGATCACATCTAATTACTTTTTTTGATATGTATCATTCTGTCTGCCTATGGGCCCAACTGTCAAAAATACGGGCATGTCTTAGGATACAAAATTCCATAAGCAATAAAAATTCCACTAAGTAAGTGTGGGGTTACTGTTTCTAAGGGCAGATTTCTAAAGACATAGGTGCCTGAATCCAAATCCAAATTCAAATCTTGTCTGTCTTTTAGTTCCTAAATTACTCAAACACTGAAAATTTCACACCTCTGAATAAAAAAGAAGAGCTTGAAGACATGAAGAAGCACAAAGTAATCCCTATGAACTGCTAACAGAACAGCAGTAAATTGCCACGTGAAAGATTACTAAATAAAGGTAACAGTACAAAATCGTCTGTACTGCTATGGTGTATCATTCTTTAGACCAGCTGCTGCTCCCAATCCACTTATCAGATTGTTGCAACTGATTTAGCTATATCTCCTCTGCTATTGTCTTTAATAAGCATTTTTGTAATATCTTTCTCTCCTGCTGTCTCTTATATTACAACCTGACACCTAAAAAATCCATGGCATTTTGTTATACCTATGTTGATGCTGTTCATACAGCATATAACACTGTATTCAGGGGTAATAGTACATTAAATTTTAAATATGCAATTGTTAGTCATCTCTTTTCCCTCCTCACCTTATACATGTCCTTAAGATATTTTCTGACTTCACCCACAAACACTATCTTTTTTATTCAGCATGAAATACAGCTATTGTAGTTAATTCCTTTCCTTAAAAGTGATGTCCCTGGCTAAATACATTGTAATTTTGCCATTTTTTATGCATTTGAATCTTTCCTCATTGCTTCCTCCTTCTCAATGCTTTTTATGCTTTTTCTTAGGATTTTCCCCAAACCACTGTAACATTGCATTGTACTGTAAGTTTGCGGTGTACCACCTCTTAAGTCCAGCTACCAATATTAGATTTCTTCTTACAATATCATAATTTTCATTTATCACATTTTTGCCTCTTTCCATACCAGAGGTCATTCTGCACTTTCACATCACAATTTTCCCTGAGGACCTTCTGTGATGCGAAAAAGAAATCAGCCAGCTAAGAATGACAGCAGATACAGTTTTCCACAAGGCTTGTGCTTGTTTTCTTTTTGGTTTTGTAAAGTTTCATAACTTTACCTTTTGGGGGATGTTTTTTTCATAAGGGTTTTTCATTCATATTTGTTATTTTTTACTTTATATCTAGCAAATGCTACTTACAAAACCTGATGTGTATTAAAACACAATAGAAAGAGGGACTGACATTCAAGTATTCTTTCAATGGAATGGGGCATTCTATCCTTAGATAAATTTTTCTCAGACCTGAAACCTCTTCCATACACAACTAGAAATCACTGGTAAATGCCATAAAGCATTCTGAAACTCACTTCCAAACATCTGTGTGACTTTCAGATGCAAGCATTTCTTTCTGACTATCAAATATCATATTGGGTTAAATCTCAAAGGATGAAAATGGCCTCTTGAAACAAATTGGGAAGGTAATTCTTAAGTATCTAAATAACACTCATGAAAATAGTTGCTTGTACAGTGACTCTGAAGCTGCTATCCTAAATAAATGCCAACTATATAATTGTTTTCCCTTCCAGCTGGCAGGGGAGCGGCAGGGATATTGCCAGAAATAATGGCTGATTATTATAGACAAAGATACATTTTATATTAAAAAACTCCAAAAACAAAAGCAACTGAACCTTTTGTTCTCTTGAAAATGATTGTCATCATTAGAGAATATAAGTGTTTATTTCTATGTGATAATATAATTCAACTAATATAGATTGTAATTGTTTTGAAGAAAAAGGAGAAAAATAATCTCGAGTCAGTTTTGTTGGTGAGTGGGGAAATATAAACCCTAAATTGAACTTAATTGTTATTACAGATGAATGATGTGGGACTCATTTGTATGTGATTTGTTTTCTTCTGTTAGTTATGTCTTACCCTGCATTATACATTTGAGGCCAGGTGTTATGACTTAATTTTTATGCTGCCCATACCCTCTGTATTGCCATTTAATAGATGGGTCACCAAATGCCCATGTAACTAACAAGTTGTAGCTTTAAAACTGGTTTAGCTTTAATATTCACCCCCTTTTCCTGTGCTTCTCTTTTGTCTTTTGGATAGTGTACCTGGAAGCAGTGCTTTTATAAGTATTTTACTTGCATTCAAGGAGATAATTTCCCATATTTTCAATCCCTTTCTTTTTGTTTGAATGGGTAAACATTTCTTTTCCACTTTTGCTCTAGGATTTTGAAATGGACTGAAAAGAATAATGTCCTAGAAAAATAATTTATGTTCTGATTTTCAAAGTCTTCCTGATGTCACCTTACTTAGGAGGTAACACTTGGGCTTGCTGGACTATTTTGATTTAATAGAAATCAAGATTTGTGTGGGTGAGATATTTAAGACTTACTTCTGGAAGATCAGTTAACTTTTTACAGAAAAACTTGGGTGCTGAGCAGAGCAGAAGGACAAAATATAATGGAAGGGTTGGTTTCTACTATATTAAGACTTAAATCAATGATGAAGATTGAAATACTCTTCTACACAAAAAATACACTTTGCGTTTTGTGTGTAGAAGACTATGCTGTTCATTTTAGGCATTTCTGAGCTGGTAAAGACTCAATCACATTAGGAGACTAATTTCAATGATTTTAACATCACCTATTGTACTTTTATTGGCCTAAGTCATTAAAATCCACCCCAACAAAAGCAAAAGTGTACCTCCCAGGAGCATATATGCATACATCATAAAGGTTTTTTTTTTTTCTATCATAGTTCTTGTAGCAAATTCCTGGAGCTATACAGTTCATCTGCAAATGAATTTCTCTTTGTGCATAAGTACAATATGCACACTGAACGGAACTGGAACAAATTGGCACTTCATTCCACAGTGGGAATAAAATACTTTTCCTGATCACATCTTTTCCTGAGATCTAAGCAAATTAGGGAAATAAAGGCCATTAAGTAAAATTAGATTTTATGCTATTTAACAGGTGTTTTGGTCTATTTTACCCTAAGGGTAGATCACAATGCAGTCCAAAAAGTTAATTGTTTGATACTTTTACAGTTTGTACATTTATTTCCAGCAGTTTATCCTATAGTATAGTTCTGTTAAACTTCTGTCATCTGTCTTTGGACCTATTCTTTCTTTAACGCACCGTACAATTATAAAGAACAGTAGCTTAACTTTGAGATATTTCCATTTGATATTGTCAGAAACACTGGATAAACCAGCTGAGAAAAATAACTGAAATCAGAAGCTATTGTAGCAAATTAATATTACTTAGGGTGTTACTGATAAAAAAGAAAAGCAGTATTCCCTACCCATTCTCAATATAAATTTTCCTGAAAGATTGAGACTCGCAAACAGAATAAATTGCTTCATGTTGCAGTATATATCTCCTCAAGATCCAGCTCAAGGAAAGCAGAAGATGGACATGTTAGTGTAGAGCTATATGTTTACCCCAAAAAAATTTACAGGTGTCTTCCACAGTGCAATGCTCTGATATGAAAAATAACACAAAAAACGCCCTAACAACCACCACCCAAATGAAACACAAAAATCCACCTCACTGAACAAGTTGTAAAAATGCCATTCAGTGGTCTATAGATGAGGACCTAGCTACAATATGTGTCCCAAATATATAATAGATATAATATTTGAAAAGAATAAAAAAAACAAGAACAAACTAAAACCAATGCAGCAATACATTATATATATATATTTATATTATATATATGTATTCTTTCTTAGCAGCTTGGAAACCCACATACATAACTAAAAATAGGTTTTTATTTCTTTTCTTTCTGAAATGGGGTCACTGAAAACTTCTCTGTAGGATGAACAGTCAATGAGCTAACTATTGTATAAACATCCACACCAAAAATCTATTGGATTTCTCTTTCTTATATAGTAGTAGTAAACAAATCTGTCCAGAAATGGAAATATTCCATAACCTGGTGTCCCAAGATTGGAACATTTCTATTGTTCTTTTCAATTCAGCCTTGTGAATGAGTTCTGATCTCTTATGTCTTGGCAAAAGCCTTTGAAGGGATCTCTTCCTCTCTCCTGCCCCATCCTTTCACAAAAGTATTGAGTCAGAGTTGCCTGCTTGTCTCAGTCAATGTCTCCCTAAGGTAAAATTTCTAGAAAATGTTGAGGGAAGGACCTTTTAAACCACGACGTAAAAGGACAATTCTGTTTCCGAGAATATTTCTGGGTTTAGATACTTTCTGAGTAATTTTATAAAACTCCAGTTGTTGAGCATTTACAGCTGAAAGAACATAAAAGTAAAATTTCAGAAGGAATAGGAAGCAACCTAATAATTCTCATGAGCACAATGCAAGTCTAATGTGAAAAAATAAAACATTTAATTTCTGATAAAACTTCAAGTTAGTCCTGCAACTTATGAAAATGAAAAGTATTGATAGAATTTTTTGCTTTGTCTTGGTTGGTTTTTTGTTGTGTTGGTTATTTTTTTGTTTGTTTTGTTTTGTTTTGTTTTTTATTTTGTAGGAACTCATAGCTTAATCTGTTTCCTTTAATTGTTATCTATGTATTGTATATATGTTTTTACAATAAATACGCCTTGCACTATAGACAGAAGGTAAAGTGAATGTTGATATATGAAGCAGTGGCATTTATTTTCCTTCAAAAACAGTAATAAGCCCCTTTCTGATTAGAGTCCTTTTCAATTCACTGAATTGATTTGTTTTAGGAAAGTAGGTTTTATGAGCTAATTGACAGTTCAATTTTAATAAATTACTTTGTAAACTACCTAATAATGTTTATTCTAATTATATCTAGGTACTGTTTTGGTTGCAGGTAATAGTTTTCCAGCCTTTGCTTGCATTTAATAAGTGGATCTTTGCAGTTTTGCAGCAATTTTCAACCCTTACAGGGTTATTTCAGACAGACTGTACATCTTTCTTTTCTGATACTTACTTTTAATCATGTCTAATGTCAGTATGTTATGAAAAATGAAATGGGTCTATGCTAATAATAAATATATGGGGATGAACTCTTATTCTAATTGTAATATAATTTATATTTTGTATGAAATTTTGAGTACTTACTTCGTCTCTCATGTGAGTGAAGTCCCAAGGTCTTTGACCTTCACCTCAGAATTCAAGTGTTGTTTGCAATTCCCAGAAATTCAATGCCCATTATATAGCCCTAGTAGTAGTGACACAATACTTGATCTCATAATCTGTACTTATGCTGTAAAATCAACAAAATGTTTCTTGTCCTTTGTGGGACAGATGGGGAAATTTTATGTCTCTCATTTCATCAAACTTCTTTGTACTTAAATTATTGATACCATCAGCTAATACAAAAATGCAGAAGTATGTTAGATGTGACAGCTCTTTACAACTGGCAGGTGAGTTGTGACCAAGAGAATTCCTCTGTGACAGTCAATAGCACACGGCTCAAGGTTAGTGGGTATTGATGCTTCAGGAGTTAAGAACATTTTGATATCTGCTAATATGGGTTTTTCTTTCTTCTGCCCCCAGTTTATGTTGCATCTTTTAAATACTGCCAGTTTGCAATTAGATTATGGGATTAAATAGGTCTCAGTAACATTGCTGTATTCATTTTTTCCAATGAAAAATATGCATCTTCATTGAGAAAATAAGGTAATTTGAAAGAGTGAAAATAATATCCATTCTATACAGGCATGCAGTAGAAATAAATACAGTAGACAGAATGTCAGATCATAGAACTTTAGCCTGATCTATGATGGCATTTGCATTTTATGGATCTTAGTTTGTACTAAATGTGGCCAATTAAGAAAATTTAACTGTAACTTTATTCTCTTCTCCTCAGCAGTTCTAATTTTAAAGTAATAGTTGTAACTTAAATAGGAAAAAATGCAAAGCTGTGTGCTTTTCAGTTAATTTCAATTTCTTTAAGATATCCCTAAAGAATTAAGTATACCTCATTTAGAAAAGAAAGAGTAGAACTGAAAGTCTTGGCTTGGTCATAGGCTTCTACCCAAAGCTGAGCTTGTGAAGATTTAAACATGAAATCACCACAGTGACTCCTGATTCCTTGGCGTTGTACCAACATAAGCACCATCTTTTAAATGACATCACTAAGTGTGAGTAAATCTGCAATACCCAATATCCCATGTTTATTTTTTAAGAACATTCAGAGAGAACTAAAGCAACTTAAAGGGATAAATAGGGGGACAAGAAGAAACTGCAGCAGAAGAAAGGGTTAGAGTATGTAACTATCCTCTCAGCATTTAGTAGCTAGAGTTCAGAAAACCTTGTACTATTCTATCTTTGATGAAAGTAACAACTGCTTTATCATAAATTCTCTATCAGTAACACTGCCTATTAATGTTCAATATATATACATAGCATATAAGACTGAAACATAGATTTATAAATTTTAAAGCTGTAATTTTAGGTCAGGTTAAGAGCAAATTAGTGGATGGGCAAGTGGTCTTTAGAAATTCATGAGCTACTTGGTTGGTCCTCTTAATCATAACATACCCTTTGGAAAATCTTTCTAGATAAAAATGAATAAAATATGCAATTAATTATTTTTGATTCACTGTAGGTAGCTTGTACAGTATGTGAATCATGTGAATCTTTTGCATTCACAAAATTTGCACTTGTGTACATGCTATTTTCTTCTACTGCTGTTTTTCATATTAAAAATTTGGTGTATTACCTTATCTTGACAATCTGTCCTCTTTCCGTTGGAAAATTCCCATAAACTATTTAAGGTATCTCTACCAAATGGCTATCTAGCAGTTTAAAAAAAATATTTGGTGTGCTATGAAATCCCAGCTAACAGAGAGTGCTATTTTTGGAATATAGTATTTGAATAATGAGAGCAATCATTTATTTCACAGACTGAATTTTTTATTCTCTGGTTGCATGCTCTAAGAGGGACGATCCATGAACCAAGAAATTATTTGTATACTGAATCTCTTAGGAAATGTGCAATGCATTTGAGTATCTAGAAAATAAAACATGAGGTGAACAACTCTGCAATCCATAAAAGCTTTACCAAAACTTATACGTTGTTCCTTCCACTAACAAGTAAGTAGAGGTATGGCTGAGGCAGTTTCTGCAGAAGCCTTCGCAGGACTCACAAGGCATGGGGATGCCTTTTAATTAGTTTTTTTCCTACATTTGCTTGTATATATTTTCTATTAGATCTTCCTTATAAGATTATTCTTAAAGTCCACTTTTGCAGTGGAAGGAAACATTTTCTGTCTGTTCCAGTAGAGGCAGAAAATTGCAGACTTCATTAGATGTAGACTACAGCAGATGAGCACTCAATGTTTGCAGCAGAAAAATGGTTGTATGTACTGATCATCTACACCTACAACTCATCTCAACACACACACACTGCCTTGCTCAGATGTGATGCCATCCATCTTTTGGACAAAACAGAGAAATCACTGTTGCTTGACTTCAGTAGCTCTAAGCTGGCACCCTTATTTCCACTTATTCTTGTTCTGGGCAGACTTCAGTGAGATGAAACACAATGATTTCAGATTCAGGAAGCCAAGTTTGATTAGTCTGAACCAAGAAGTATTCACCAAGTGAAGAATATCTAGACTTACTTAATTTCCTCACATACTTGCTGACAACATCTTTAATAGGTCTGTTCAGATCTCTTCTGTCTGCTCCTTCTGAGCAAGGAAATCCTGGAAAAACTCAAATAAAAGAGGTAAGCATACAGAGGATAGAGGTAAGAACAGGAAGCCTGGGAGAAATACAACAAAACTGTCCAAGCAGCCAGGGATCAGGGTAGGAGAGTTAAGCCCTGATATAATTAAATCTGGCCAGTGATGTCAAAGCCAAAAAACAAAAGTATACCAAAAAGAAGTATGTCAATTTAAAAAAGTAGAGCTAGAGAACTCATTTTGTATGCACTCTGGACGGAGGAGAGCAGGTTACCTGGGACACAGAGAAATGAGAGAGCTGGTTACCCAGGACATACAGAAGAGGTACTCTTTTCTCCTCAGTCTTCACAGGCAAGTGATTCAAGTTGCTGGGGGCAAAGGAAGGCACTGGAAGAGCAAAGAATTCCACATAGTAGGAGAAGATCAGTTTGCAGACCATCTAGGGTACCTGAAAGTGCACAAGTCCATGGTACCTGATGAGATACATCCATGGCTTCTGAGGGAACTGATGGATAAAGTGGCTAAACCACTAACCACCACATTTGAGAGGCTATGGTAGATAAGTGAAGTTCCCGGTGACTAGAAAAAGTGAAGAAGTTCCCCAGAATTAACATCAGCCCAGTCTATGGCACACCCCAGAATTAACATCAGCAACCTGTCTGCTGTCTTCCAACTCTACTTTATTCACTTTATTCATGGAAGTGGCAAAGCTATAAAGGTGGCACTGGCTTTTAATTCCAGTAATGCAGCATTTGAAATGGGGGAGAGTAGATATGTGGAGCTAAAGGAAAACACCAGATTTTACTGATTACTGGATGTCATTTAAAATAAGGCAGGCAAAGTCTGGCCTCAAAACAGGCTGATCAAGGCTGTTTGATTTACTGGCCAGTAGGACTAGAGAATCTGATGATAGTAGTTTCTGCCCTATAAAAAACTGTTTTGAACACTTCAGCAAGAGTAAATATCATCTCTTTCAGTATCACACTGCTTTTCATTTCAGGCAGGCCTTTATAGAGACTAACTGCTCATTGTCTTGTGACTTGCGTAATTGCTTTTACTTGGACAAATGAATTATGAAATACTGCCATTTTCATTTGGCAATTTTGCACAGCTGTATATGACAGCATAACATAAAAAAAAGCATTGAAATGTCAAGCATGCTTATAAAACAAAGGAACAGCCTCTGAGTGGAGGGTGTATGATAGGAACAATTCTTTAGTAGTACTTTAGGGGAAATACTTTTTAAATGCAGATATACATTTTGCAGGTCTGACATATTTCCCTCTGTACTTTTAAAATCTATGCAACCTTAAAATCTTGATGTACTAATACATTGTGTAAGATTTCGAGGCCCTTCTCTTTTTTTTTCCAATAAGTAAAAATATTTCCTTATATCAGGTATTGGGATATTGGCAGTAGTTTAGAAACTATTGTATGCCAGATACTGAACATGGATTTCTAGTTATATTGCAGATTGGTTAGTTCAAACACATGGGTGAATACACCTTATTGAAAATTTTAATTCCTGCTAGAATCAAGCTCTCAAGGTCTTAATCTCAACACAAATAAATAATAAATGTAGCAAAACAATAAATGCAGCAAAATGCAGACAATTAAGTGTGTGCATGTGTGCATATATCAGCATTCTTCAAGTGCAATCACAAGTCAAGTATGCCATACCAATAGTAATAATTATCAACTCCATTAGTTATTTCACTGCCTTCTATGAGATTCTTTTCAGTTGCATTTTTTTTTTTCTCGACAATGGACAGCTATCAAAGAAAGAGAATTACCCAGTGGCACTGCAGTGTATCTCTGAAGCCTGTAAGCCTAAGAAGGTAGGAAAACTTGATGCACTTGTCAACAGATTAAACATTGTTGTCTTTAGTTCAGGTCACTGTATTTAACACTTTTTTCAAGAATCCTGTTATTGAACTAGGTTCATCAAATGAGACATATGCACAACACAGCTGGGACTGACTGACTGAGCACAGATGTGTATCTACTAAATTGTTTGTGACAGTGACTGTAGTTAATTGTGATGGGTGACAGGTACGTTGGAGGCCAGTCAGCTCAGTGAACTGTTGATTAGTGTGGTATGAGATGTGGTATATATTAACAGCAAATGGAAAATTTATGTCACCCATGACTGAAAATTCAAATCAAGTGCAGACAAATAAAGCAGACTGGAGCTGTTCATAACCCTGTTCCTTGCTTCTGCTTTCTTGCTGTCTTTAATATTAAAACAATGTGATATTTATTTCTCATAAACATGGAATAGTTTGGTAAAAATGTTGTAACTTTTTCACTGGAACCATCATTATTATTGCTGCTGCTATTATTATTATCTGTAGGGGAAAAAAACCAAAACTTCTTTGGTTCAACCCACACAGTTTCTTCCCAGAGTTTCATTTGTGAACTCAATAAATACGCAATTTTATTTACAATTTATCTATGTCTGTTACCTTATATTAAGTCATTGTGTCTTTTTTCTCCTCCTTGCTACCAATTCTCCTTTATTAATGAGTGAAACAGCAAATGAACTTTTTCCTTCCTGTTGTGAAATAAAAGCTGTGCAACAAACACATTTAATTTTTCTAAAACTGAATTTGGAGACCTTGAGATAGAATTGTAGTCATAGATGATTCAGTGAGAACCAGACATGATAAGTTTGGAGAAGCTCTGAAAGAAGCCCTGTTAAACATTATTATCAGCAACAGAAGTTCATGTTGACTGTGCTTAGGACTTAGACACTGGATGAATCAGGGCTGTCAGACCTGTTTTGGGGGACAGAAACCTTTTGACTCAGGATTCTTTCCTCTTTGTATAATCTGAGTGGTACAGTAGTCACTTTGAGGTCTTCAAACTAAATGCTCTACATATCCCAGAGCATGCTTTCTATTAATCTACCATACCATAGAAATCTGACTTTATTCTGTCACTATCTGAAGCTAGTCCTCCAATTCAATGCCAGAGTTTTATCAATTATTGCTTTCAATGTTACAAAAACCGTAGCTAAATAGAAAAGAGAGCTATGAGTGTGAAATTCTCAGCAGAAAGGATGGGCACAAATATAAAAGTTGTCTCTACTTATTTGCATAAAAGATTCTACAGCTATTTTCTTATTTCTTCTAAGCCCCTAAAATTCCTGAAAACAAACTGGGTATCCTACCAGGAGAATGTGGGATTATACCAGACTGCATAATTTTTATGTGAGGTAGATATTTATATCTCTCATGTTTGTTTCCTTCCCTCATATGATTTTTGGTTAAATAGATGGTCAGAAATTCTGTCTTGCAAATCCAACCATTGTTTCCATTTAAGGTAACAGGAAACTCACACTGCTGTTTCTTAGTTCCTAGACAAAAACTGTGAGCAATATCCCTTTCTCCTCTCCTTGTACCAGAAATTTAAGAGCCTCCTATGGCTACTGGTTCTTCAATAGTTCATTTGGATTCATGATTAACATGGAATTGTAGTGGGTGAATTTTTACTTTTTACAGCATTCCTCTGTGTCAGCTCACATCACTCAGTAGCATTCATTACTCATGTGGTCTTCTTCATCTGAAAAGTACAGCAGGGAGGTGGAGCCTACCTGCATCTTAATCTTCTACTAGAAAAACAGTTCTGATGAGATGCGCTTCAGTGATATTCAGTTATAATGGATTTATATAGAAAGCATAGAACACATACCTTGCACTTTTCTAGCACGGTCTCACAAACTGGAGAGCTGTAGCAGGACTGCCATATGTGCAGTTATTTAACACATGAAGTTTTCCTACAGAGGCCTTTTTCTGCAAGATGTAGTTTCAGCAGAAGATGCTGAGTTAGATGGAAGTCTCCCCCAAAGAGTCATGGAGGTCGCAGTGTCAGTATAAAACTGGCACAAATTTCCAGCCAAAGGAAATAATGTTTCCACTGTTCCTTCTCTATCCACAGCTCTCTGTGGTCTAGAGATGTTATATCTGGGACAGCAGGTAGATACTGTGAAGAACTGAACTCCATGCCAGTAATAGCTGAGCACTGGAACATTAGAGAGTTTCTAAAAATTGTGAGGAAAATCAGGTTCTGCGCTACTGACATTATTTGCCTGCTGTTTCAGCTAGCTTATACTCACTGTGCTGTGATAAGTGCTCCAAGGCTTGGAGACTTTTAAAATTCTGAAGACTTCCAGAAAATTGTTCTCTCAGTATGCCAGGTACACGGTAAGAGGTCAATGGGTGAATTCAAAGTTAACTTTTCCATCTGCATTTTCGCATGATTTGGTTTGGAAAAAGAGGAACTGAGCTGAAAGGTTTATTAACATATAAATCATATGTGCCAGAATCACATTTACATTAGGCTACAAGATTAGAATAAACTGAAATTAAATACTCTTATAGAGGTCAATAGACTTGCATCTATCTTGGTGTTCAGGTGAGAAATTGATTTCTTATAAATCAAGACTCAAAATGAGACATCTCAGAAGTTTTGAAGAATCATGTGATTTGTTCACTGTCAATGGCCAGAAAAACATAAACCTCATCATTCTTTTAGTCTTATAGATTACCTGAGGGGAGAGGAGGTTTTTGTTGCTACTATCTGATATGATAACTTTGGGGCACAGCTCTCCACATTTCCTTATCCTTTTGTCCAGGCAGAGCTGTTCTTCTCTATCAATCTGCATCTGGTCCAGGTGCAGCAGCTGCAGAGCAGTGATTGCACAGAAGAGCACCAGGATGGCAAAGATAAACGTACTTGCACAGTGAAGCTTGCAAAGTGCCATGCCCTTCTGAGTACATTATATAGGGAGCTCAGTAGGGGATAATTAAACATCAAATCTGTGTTTCTTTGAGGTGTGAAAACAATGGTTTGAAATAGTGAAAGAGAGGACAGTGGCCACATGCAGAGCAGAGTGAGTCTTTCTCCTATTAAAGCCAGAGGGAAAAGGATTCCTCAGAGAGAATGAAACACAGATGTTTTTACATGAGGTTGAATTTTTAAGGAAAAGGGCAGGAGTGCCCAGCCAGGGCCAGGTTGCTGTCTGTTGTTATGGCAACAGAGGGAGAATCTCCTATGAAAGAGGAAAGAGTGGAGGGAGTGGGAGGGCAGAAAAGAAAATGGTTTCAGAAGGAAGGCAAGGGGGTAGGAGTTTGCAAATGGAAAGCGAACAAAGCTAACTGTCAAGGTCAGGCAGAAATGCAGCTATGTCCATGATGACTGAAATGCCCTCAGAGACCTTGTGCACAGCCATTCCCTTTGTGGGTGGGCAGATTTTCTGGGGTCACTTCCACAGTCATCGTCTGGCTGGCACAATGCCACTGCAGTGTCCTGTCCTCCCACACCCACTCCAGCTGAGGGCTTACATCTACCTTTGTTCATTGCCTCAATGTGTATAATACTTGCAAGAAAAACTCTCTTCATTGTCAAGGACCCCTGCCTCTGCTATCTTTTTAATAAATTGAACTGATCTCAAACAGTAAATTTTATTTACTTCTTGAGGTATGTTAGGAGATGAGAGCTAGTCCTTCAGCATGGGAAGATGCCTTTTTTCCCCAAGGAGCAGGCATTCTAGACTGAATACTACTTCCAAGGTGCACCCCAAAAATTATGACTACTGAAAAGTGCAGATATTTTTGTCAGAAATAATGTCTTGATACATGATGGGTCCAGTAGAGAGAATTATTTTTTGTAGCAAAACAAGCCAGTAGCAAAGAATGGAAGTGCATTAAGAACCAGAAAACCGGCTGGCCAGGGATGCAACTTAATACTTTGCTAAACAGATTCAAAATGAAATCTCTGTGCTCAGTGCCCCAGAAGGAAGAATTACAAATCAGGACTAAGCAACACAAAACCAAGACTTTCTTTCAGTCCTCATAATAAAAATCAAAGAAAAATAATGAACAAACTAGTGAAACTTTTCCGAAGGGATATTTCTGTTTTCTTTATTTTTTCTCCCTTTCTTTCCTGAAAAAAAATTTCATGCTAGTCAGGGTGTTCATGAGTCAGTGCTGTTCTGAGAGCATGGCTGTCTCTGTTCCTCTGGCACTTTTGAACTGGCTAGCCCATTTCTATCAAATGTGACAGAGAGATGGAGTTTTGAGATGTTACTCTTGCAAGTTCTGTGAAATTGTTAGCTAGGGGCAAGAAAAAGGCTACAGTGATACCTACACTGAGGGAAAGACCCAAGTATGAACTGCGCCATTACTGAATATACACATTTATTGTGTTGAAGAGTGTAGATAGGAGGGAGAGGTTATAAATGTTTTAATTCTTGGAAAAGCTTCAATCAAAGTTTGAACTTTATTAGAAACTATCTAGCTTTCATTTTCTTTCTCTCCTTTCCTCCACATATGAGTTCTCTAGTGTTTAATAATGACAGGAAACATGCTTCAGGCTTAGTTTACTTCATTTAAAAAGCCATTTGATGAAACACAAATCATTTGAAAACCCTACTCTATTAGCTGCAGTGCTTGTAGAACTATTTATTATTTAAAGCAAATGATAGTGGCATTACACCATCTCAAAAAAGTTCTCAAGACCTGCCTGTTGTCTTCCTATTACTCTTCATTTATTTTCTCTCTCTTGTATAGAATATTGTTATTTTCCACATTTTTCCCTTAACTGCACTTTCAAACAACTTCCCTGGAAGATAGTGTAAATATCCTTCTCTTTTCCCCATAAATATTCAAGTTTGAAATGTAATTTCAATATGAAGACCAATGGAATTCTAAAGACAATGTCTTGAATCTTATCTCACCAAGTAATGTGAAATTCTTTTAATTTAAAATAAAATATTCTCTTCTTCTCCTATCTAAAGATCTATTAAGCCTCTGCAGTACAGGTTTAGTCTTCTGGTCCATAATTGTCAAACCCAATTTTTTGGGGGGAAGTCACAGAATTCAGTGTCCTCTTTATATCACTTTATGCTTTCCTCACTTTACTTTCCAAAATCATACTACTGTTGATTTTATATAGTTTTTAATTTTATCAATAGATGTTCCTACATCTGCCATCTACTGGTTTTTACTTTCTTGACTCCTATCATCAAAATAAAGATTGATAGATTATTTGGACCACTTGGACTAAAGTGAAAAATTGTAAAGGGAATTTGGAGATTTACAGCTGGGTTGTCAAATTTTGAGGATTGAATCAGTTAAAAATGATTGCTTGATGAAGACTGGCTTTCACCTTCAGAAGAGATAACACTGCTCAGGATGTAATATCCCTGATGAACTACAAATCTATTATACTGTTAATTGGACAGCAAGATATTTAAACATAAATCATTCAACAGAATACAGTGATATAAAATCAATTAAGTCATTGCACTGGAAAAAAATATTAAGTGCTCTACATTAAGGAACATTATGAAAGCGAGCATCAATTTTAATAAAACTTTTGTTTGATACTTGATACAGTTATTCACATAGATTTTAGCAGATTTTAATTAGGTTAAAGCTTTTATTTTGAATCATGAAAAGCACTTCTAATATCAGCTGTAGGGGCAAATAACCAAGCAACCACTGACCATTTTAGTTACATGAGTTAAGGACCAAATTCAGAAATAATTAACAGATATTTAACTGTGATAATTTTCATCATATTCCACCCATGCAAGAGGTGCAAGAAAAATTGAAGCCTGGCTTTTGAAGACATAAACTCTAATTTTTCCCTTACTTATATGCATTGAGACAACCTATGAAGTTTAATTTCCAGACTCATGTTAGAAGCAGTCTAAATTTGGTTATTATGAAAGACCTGAAAAACTGGTGAGTTCTTTGTAATTGCTGTAAGTTGGCTGTTTCATACTCACTCTGAATGATAGTGGGGTCTTGACAGAGTTCCTTCCCCATTTCCTCCATCTCCAGTTAGTTAGTTTGTTTTCACTCACCCTTCCAAACAAAACACTACTTTGGATATTTTTTCCATTTTGTTTTAGCAAAATTTCAGATATGAGAAGCTAGGGAACTTCCTTCTGGAAGCAGACTTTTTGAAAGACAGACAAACCCATATGCTTTACTCAGTCAGTAGAAAAACACTGATGAGTTGCAACTTCTAAACCTAAATCTCTTCCTGGGAGACCTCATCATGCTTCTTTAGGACTGATCTAGAAGTTAATTGTTCAGGTTTATTTAATAAGTTCTTTATTTTACTTTCCAGAAGCATCTCACTTGGCACTGATCAAATGTTTTTGCCATGTATCATAACTTGCAGCTCAAAATCAACACCCAGAAATATGTCTTTCATAAATATACTCATGCCACCAGTTGGGCAGATATGTATAATAACTTTATTATTCTTATTATTTACTATTTATTGTTCTTGCATCATCGATTAGAATTTTGCTTGTAATTGTATATATGTTCCCCCACACGCATACAAGTCTCTCTCTATAAAGTTACCTATGTAAAATATTACACCTAAAGTCAGTTTTTAACAGTTTCTTTGCATTCAAACTTTCTGCCAGTGCCCACAGGTTAAAATCTACAATTGCTGATGTTTTTAAATTTTAAAATTTATTTAAATGTTTTCTAAAATCATTCATTATTGTGGTTTTTATTAGCAAATATGCTGAAAACAACCTGTCATTACATTTAATGAGGATTCCATATGCCAGTTCAGTATACAAAAACAAATTAAGTCTATAATTAACTTATTAATTCAACACAGCACTAATTCTTAGAATTTTATCATTGCTTTCTGTAAATGGAAGTTTTTAATTCACAGCCTCTCTTTAGTACTGGGGAATAGCTTCTGGAAACATGACAGCTGTTTCCCCCTCCCTGTCTCCCCAATTATATTGAGAATCAAACCATTAATGTACTCAGGAGCAGGAAGGTAATTATATGTTTTAGTAGGTTCATTAAGAGCTCTGAAAATATATTTCACTATAAAATAATTTCTGTTCTCTTCAAGTTGTCTAGAACATGAGGTATTTTTGGTATGAAAAGGCTAAGGTGCTATGTTTCTTTACTTTAGACAACAACCTCTTACAAATCAGTACTAAATGATGCACAAAAATCCCTTGGTATCTTAAAGAGGGAAAAATTACATAGGTAAACAGATAAATCTTTAGTACATTTGTCTTTATGGGAGCAGCTCCTGCTGTTGGTCTCTAACCTGGAGGGCATTATTCTTTTCTAAATTGCCAGTAGTGTCTCACAGCACAGTGATAAATAGAAACCACTGAAAGAAATAACATTCATTCTAACACACAAGAACTTTCCAGACAGACATTGGCCTCTGAGAACAAACACTTAGACAAAATAGATTAGTTGCAGTTGCAGAATATATCACTCTGGTTCCCTATAAACCGGCATTATCCCAGCTGTGCAAATAAGTGCCTTTATGCCAATCATTAAGTAATAAATACATTTAAGAGAGAGTCTAAAACTTTAAGGAAAACACAGGAAAAAGTCTTTCTATATCAGTTACTTTTTGTTTGAAGCCAGTGATATATTCCCAGCACTACTTTAAAAAGTCCCTAATGATGTAGATGCTTTTGTGTTATTTTGTGGTAGAAAGTTTCCTTTGTCACACAATTAATGAAACAGAAAAGAAACAAATGCTACAAAATTGCAATTAGAAGTACTAGTTTAATAGAACAGAAAACTCCCTGGCAACTTTCTCTCTTATTTATAGTTTCACCTGAAGCACATATGCTAAGGCAGAATTTTGTTTGTTTCTAGTTATGCTGAAGTAACATTCAGCTATGCTGTTTGCGTTTTTCCTCATTAATTGTTTTGAAAGTCTGACAAAATTAAAACTGTCTAGGAAAATACAATTATTTTGCTTTTTCTGGTAGATGCACAACATATGGATTGCTTTTAAGAATTGATGAGAAAAATAATTTGTTTGGAGTTTTTTGTTTTTGTGGGTTTTTTTTTTTTCTTTTTTTTTCTTTTTTTTTCCGTGCAGTCAGAACCCTAGGAAGGTATTGTGACACTACCAGCTATTTTCCCCACTACCTTCGCTCTGGCCACAAGACTCCAGGAATTCAAGTGCCTGGAATGGGTTCAGCTATCCAGCACAATCAGAGCAACCCTACCCTAACTACTTACCCCATCTGAAAAATGTCTTGCTTCTTTTCTTTAGAAGCAGTTAGGCAGACAGAGCCTTCTCCTGGAACATGGTGTGTGTTGGGAGGGATAGGATATGAATGGGGGGAGGTGCAGCAAGCACAGCAGTGAGTCCTGGCACGGTCATGGAAGGGTGGGGGAAAAAGATGACATTGTGGCCACTGTCAGGAGGAGAAATGGATGCTGGATGTATCAAGGAGCAAGTAGCCTGCTAGGAAGTCCTTGAATGGGCGTGAATGCAGCTGAGAAAATTGTACATCTGCACATCCTGTTCTTTCCCAATAGAAATTGTGTTTTCTCTCTGTCATCGATAGACTCTAAGACCAACTCTTTTTTTAAAGTACAATATTTTTTGTTTTGTTTTGTTTTAATTTATGCAGAACTCAGTACAAAATCTGTACTTCTATTGACATTTGTGTTGAAATAATGAGATGGATTTTATCAAGGACATGTTTGAAAAGCTCTCTATTTTTTCTCTGTGTATGCACTTCGGCTGAAGGAGGTGCTGGCAATAGAAATGCCCTTTTTTGTTTCTGGTACAGATACATTAATTTTTCTAAAAAATAATATTTTTCTATCAACTGGCACGTATGCATACTAAACATTTTAATTTATTTGATTAAAATATTAAAAATTCTACTTTATATTAAATTAATCTTATTAATTCAATATTATTATTCCTTATCGTTTGACTGTTGGTTTAGGGCCATCCATATAAATAAGTGTTGACTTCCAAAACAGTCAGTGGTCTTGCTTTCTTCCTACATCTCTCTGTAGATCTCAAAGCAAAGGGCATATTGAACAAGCTTAATACTTATCCTTAAGCACTCCAACAGGAAATTCATAAAAGATATTGAAGAGGCTTGGGGAGGATTAGAAGCAGCTGGACATCAGTGGGAAGGGAGGATACACACTCTTGTGTCTTCAATTTATGTTGGTGCAAATTTTAATTAGATGAAATGGATTCTTAAACCTGCATGTTAAATCGAGGTCCAAAATGTAGAACAAAGGAAATGTCTGTTTGAGTTCCACAGACTTCTGAAGCAGCCTGCGACCTTCCCTGACCTGGTTTCCTGAATGTTTCTCCAACAAAGTAAATATGACAACTGTGCTGACTGGGGCTTTTTCATTTTCTGTGTGCTGTAGATTTCTTAAAATTCTATTTGTTCTGTCTTCATCACTTTTGATCAACTTTGCACATTTTTGTTTTACCTTTTTTTTGTCCTTCCTTTCATGTTCATTTTCTTGTTATCTTTTCCATCCATCTGCTCTGGAGTACAGAATCAAAGTCTTTTCTCGTATTCATTTTTTTTCTAGATTTTCTCATATTCACTTTTCTCTAGGACTATCAATCATTTCAAAGACTACAGTAAAAGTTTTATAATTCTCTCTAACTATATACATCTGCTAATCATACTTTCAAAATAACACACAGGACATTTCTCTTGCCGACTGTGTAGTACTGATTCATATTCATTTACTCCATGTCTGATTGTAATTAATGTAGAAATAGCTGAGCTGGCAATAAATAAGCTAGTTTGAAAATTGTGCCTTCACAGACTTCCAAAGTCACCTGTGAAATTATGGAAATATTTATTTTCACTGGAGCCTAAGCTGCCACACTGATGCTGCTGCATGTGCTTCTATCTGGTCCTACTCTTATTAACAGGGTGCCTAGCAATTTCAGTTGAAGCCTTTTTATAACTTGTACGTGAACTTTGGTCTATGAATGACGTGAGTAGGTTGTGTCTTTTGAATTTTGTTGTGACTGGGATTTTAAATCAGAAATGTCATGGATAGCTGAAACTGCATCAGCTACATACACAGTTCTCTCTGATTTATAAATTATAAAGGATGTACCATCAAACATGTGTAGAAAGAGTTTATACATGTTTGTATTAATGGAATTTCCATATTTCTTGGAGCATGATGTACTATGTTTTTTCCTATTATTTTTTATTTTTCGGATCTCTAGAATTGAATTAATATTTGCCTTGAAGAAAACAAAGATGTAAAAACCATAGGATTAAGATTCTTCTGAAATTCACATTCCTTTGTTCGAATGTATAAATCAAGAGGCTTTGTATACTCATCCCTGAGGAAGACAAAAATTCCTCAGGAACTTTCACTATCCATATAATTTCATAATTCAACAGTGAATCTCCACAGTAGTGCACAGGATTAACTGCACAGTCAATACTCCATCTCATCAGAACTAGGTACTGGTCTGAAAATAATGGTTACCAGCCATTAGCATTTTGTATAAAAGTCATATCATATAAGAACACACAACTAATCCTTTCTTACATTTTAGTAATCAGAAGTGCATGTTTTGTGTACATTCTTACCTTGTCCATTTTCTCTTCCGAATGTTATTTTAAAATGGTAGCAGTGAATGTAGTTTTCATCTTGGGTAAAAAAAAAAAAAAAAAAAAGCAGATCAACCTGAATAATTTCATTTTCAAAAACATAGTAATATTTACCAATCATTGCCAGTATGTTGATGATTTCATGATTATTTCAGTACTCACACAGTATGAAGGAAAACTCCACAAAGCTATGCAGCAAGAGAGAGGGTCAAGAAAGATGCATCCATGGAAATGATAAAGAGACACAATCAAATCATTTCATAGCAATAAGTAATCTGACAGGAGAATAAAATGTTTAATAATCAGCTAAATTTATTTTGATCAGCTATATGGTTGAATTTATAGTTCTGAATATATCGAAACCTTGATATTTTTTCTAAACAAAGATCTTCCCAGAAGCTCTGATAATGCAAGAAAACAATAAAGACCACTTGATTTTAAATGATGTTTTTAAGAATTAGTATATCATGATATAATGAGACACAGTGCATAATAAAAGAGCAATATTAAAATGAAATGGACTTGCATTAAACACCTATGATGGGAATACAGCTCCTGGTAATGAAGCAGTGGTTGGATATGTCATCCGTATCAAAAAAACTACTTCAAGTTGCTCAAAACAAAAACAACCATACTTACTCCTTCACAATTCATGTAACTTTAGAACAGAAATCTAATCAGCAAAGACAAGTGTTTGAGAAATAAGATAACAATGATGTGTGAATATTAGAGACATTTTTACTGAATTGTAAAAAGAATTATTAATCCTTCCATATGCAAGAAACTGTGGAATTACCAAAATATAAGGACATAAGAAATTCTCTGCCTCAATGAGTTTTATTGAGCATAGATCAAATCTAAATTAGATCCAGCAAAATTTGAAAACTAAAGATTTTCTGGTCTTTGTGGAGTACTGTCACCAGTTGTTCAAGCAAAGCAAGTGAACACAAATTGGTCTAGCAAACACAGAGACAGAAAAAATGTCACACACTAAACCCAAGGGAGTAAATGCTGACTACTTTATGCATGAAATCCATTCTCCTGGATAACCCATCAACCTAGGCATTTATTTCCACATATCAGCACCATTACACACTGGTAAAGGAGATAATTCTGTAGTTTCAGAAGCAGGTGTATTAAAGATGTTATAGTATCATTTCTATTTCTACTAAAATCCCAAAGACCCAAGGGAAAATTCACATGACATAACTCAATAGTTTCAAAGACAAGTTTATTAAAGTTGTGATAGTAGCTCTTCTGTATCCACAAAAGCCCTGAAGACCAAAGGGAATATTCTTGTGAAAATCACATTTCACCACCAAGTAGTTTGGCATAAGTCTTTTTTCAATCCAATAAAACAGAGAGTGACTGGAAATGCAAGAGGACATGGGGTTTGCAACTGAAGAAAGGGAATTTCATGGACTTTACAAAGTAAGAGAGGATGTTAATTTAATATAATTGGCATAAAATATTTGTTTTCTGATGCTTTTACAGATGAGAAGAGAGACAGGAAATGGGAAAACGAACACAGGTAGAAAAAAAATTCTCTCACCTCATCTAGGTTTTCCTAGGGTTACCATGTTCAAAAAGAACACAAAAGAGGCCAACAGAGAAGAAAGATTAGGTAACAGAGTTACTAAATCTGTTCAGAGAGAACCAGACTATGTCTGGTTTACATTAAATTGAAGTCAATATAAATATGGGAAGAGTAAGCAAAGTTTGATTTCCATCAACCAATAAGTTGAGGTTTTAAAATAAAATTTAATCTGCTCATTTTAAGTCAAAAAAGTTGATGAAAGAAAGAAAGAAAGAAAGAAAGAAAGAAAGAAAGAAAGAAAGAAAGAAAGAAAGAAAGAAAGAAAGAAAGAAAGAAAGAAAGAAAGAAAGAAAGAAAAAGAAAGAAAGGTATTTGGACCTTCTTGTCAATATGTTTTCTTGATTCTTATTGTGTGGGTTATTACATGCTACTTCATATAACATACTACTAAATGAAATAACACAACCAAGACCAAACTGTTTCAAACAAAAAAATCTTGACGGCTGGAAGAAAAAAAACTTGAAGTTTGTGGTTTAGGGCATTACTAGTACAAATTCAAGAGCAGGTTTACTAATTACCATGAGTTTGTGTTTTGAAATGAAGGTAATGATGCACTACATTTTGGAATATAACTCTAGTTGAAGAGAGAGAGAGAGAGAATAAGAACAAGAGAAAAAAGACACCATTTTCTAGGGAGACAATTATGTTTCCATAAGCTTCTGAGATACACAAATACACAGGAGGACAGTGTTGTTGGAGTGGGGTAGAGAATTTGATAGACAATACTCTAGCTGCTACAGCTTTTCTATACATAAATAGATTTTAATAAGGCACTTTTGATTAGTACCTTTAGCATTAAAAAGATTGAGCTTATTAGGTAAGCGACATTTTTGTTGAAACTAGGTTTTGAAATCCAAATGTCTAACTTGTACAGATCTTCTGTCTCTGGAAATTCGACATTCTAATTTTATATTCAAGTTCACTAAGTTCTATTTGCTAAAAAACACTTATGAAATGTTTATTTTCTAAAAAAAATATGTAATGCATAGTTATTAAAATAATATCAAACTAAATTAGGGTTGGTCTTAAGTAAATAATATTGCTGTATAAAGTATATTGTCAACTTTACAACTTCTTAAAGGTTTTCCTCAACATAATAAACTAGGAGAAGGGTAAATTGGACCCAACCAAATTGTTGTCAATGCAGTTACTGAGCTGTGATGTTTCATCAAAACTGAATGTGTGTTGTAACAAATTTAATATAGTTTAGTAAAACTTTGGAAACCAGCTTTTTAAGTTTTCTTTGGAACGCATGCAGCCCTTGAAAGAAACCAATTCTCAGTTGATTTCAGACAAATTAATTAATTTATTAAAAGACCTTTCTGAAGATAAGTAGATGTGAAAAGAGTGATTTTGTTTGTTTAGAAAGGTGTTGACTTCATCTGTATCCTGAGGAGTTGAAAGCTCAGTTTACCTCCTTTCCATGCAAACTGGAAGCAACAGAAAACAGTAATTCTAGGCTAGAATAAGTGAAGACTTAGGAAACACATCTACAGTCTTTTAGCTCTTCAATATGAAGCTGCTTCTAGATGACTAGAACTGTAGATAAAAGTGTGAGCAGGTCATCCTCAATATAATTTATGTATTCCCTTGAGTGCATTTATTAATCCAAGAATAGGCCTGACCTAACTTGGCAAGATGGCTTTCATACCAAAGCTGGCACATGTATTTGTAACTGCCTGTCTTGATTTGTAACTATATCCTACTTTAGAATTTTAACATTTTCTGAATAAAAACTAATTCATTTTCTTCTTCAGTAACAAAGCAATGTCTTGTGTAGTCACTGAAATCATACAAAGATCATAAAAATGCTTATCTCTTTCCTTTAGGTGAGGTACAAAGGGAAAGGAAGCCCAAGGTAAAGCCTAAACAATTCATGGCACAGGACAAACCAGTGTCACCATAACCTGTGACCTGGTGTGTGATGCACTACGAGATACCTGCAGAGACAGGAACACAAGCCTGACTTATTACTGTGCGAGTGCTGTGAGTAATATAGTCTCACCTAAAAAACAGTTAGGACTGTTAGAACTCAGGTTGTTAAATCACAGATATTATACCATTGACCTGTTAATGAAAGGTCCTAAAATGTTATTAATTTTTATTGATTTTTGTCTCTTTTTCTCTTGATGGTAGTCAAGATTGTATTAGATAGAAAAATGAAAATTTTGTTGAAATATAATTAGATAGTACATAACTGAATATTATTTCTAAGTGGCTTTTATCACAGTTGCCAATTCATATGCTAATGTTAGAAACTCCTTTACCTGCTTCATCATTGTCCATAATGATTTTTTTAAGGAATACTTCAAAATTTTGAATGAAAAGATGTATAGAAATATAAATTAATTATAGAGTCATAAAAGCATACAATTCTCAAGGTTGGAAGAACCCTTTAAGATCATCAGGTCCATCTGATCAGTGCTGCATCAGTGCAGCATCACCATAATCTACTAAAACCACATCACTGAGCTGCACCATTCCAGGTCAGCTGTAGGTATAGGAAGCTGTAGATTTCAGTAAAATAAACCCCAGTGTTCATATTGATATTTTAAATAGGATGCTGAGAACACTCCCCAGAATCAGGTCTTGTACTATTTACATATTTTGATTTTATTAACACTGTTACGGTAGGTTAAAAAGGCCTCAGAGAACTAAAGTGGTGGATATTGCTTCTTATCTGTATTATCCCTGTGATCAGATTTTCTAAAATAATGCCTTGAAAATCTCTGCAGCTAAATTTAGAAACTCTTAAATAGGCACATTTAGTTCCAAAGAACTAGAATTTCTCTTCTGCATTACCCTCTCTGCATGTGTGTTACATTGTTAGATATTTCCTAAGTTGTACAAGAAAGTATTGATCAAGCTATTTCTTCATTAATTTACCTGTATCCTTGTCAATTTAAAACTAGTTTGTATGAACAATAAACAGAATCTGTGCAAAGCAGCATTGTTTTGAAGAATGGTTATTTTATTCATCCTGGCTTTTCTTAAACATTTTTAAATAGGAGGAAAAATCAAGAACCTTTTCAACTGTACCTTTTTTTCCCCTACACATGTGAATTAATCCTGGCTCCTCCCTACTTCAACAATTAATATTACATTTGAAAATAACTTTTCAAAAATAATATTATGCTCATATATGCATTAAGCTTTTTGACTAGAGTCTCCTAATTGCTTTTCCATGTAATTTGATATATTCTTTAGACATTTTCCAAGACCAAGGACTTTTTATAAGAATCTGAAAACCACAGACCCTGAAACTTACTATGGCATGGCCACATTAAGAGTAGTCAGCAATAATACAGAAAAAAAACTCCATATATTTGTTCAATTCCTTTTGAGGGACATAACTCCAAATGAAAAATTATGAAAGTACATTTAAGTTCACTCAAACTGATGTAATTCCGAGCTCCCTGGTCACAAAGGCTGCTTATTCTCAGAGCTGATCTTGCATATGCTAATAACATTATCTAGAGATCATGAAGAAAAGACAAGTTCTTTGCTTCATGCAGCTGTACCCCTTTCAATCAACCTCATGCTGAGAACCATTTATTACCATAACATATGACACAGAAAATCTTAAGAGGCAGTAAGGGGCAAATTTTCAGATTATCACATGCCATTCTAGCTGTGACTTTCTCATTAACTTTAAAAGAATCATGTGGCTTAGACCAGCTCAAAGCTCTGAAATATACCCCTACACATGCCCCAGAATAAACCTTTACAAACATAATAATTTTCCATATTTCATTTAATCTCTATAAAATAACAGAAGTCAGCAACTAAGCAGACTGTTCACAAATAGTCTTCAAGCTGCAGACAGCCTTGCATGGTGTTTGAGGTGACCTTGTAGTATGGATGGGGACAAGCCTCAGCTCTTCAGCAATTCCAAGTCAGGAAGGGAGATAAGAGAAAAGAATCTTCTGGCCATAAGGCACTATTAATGATCCTACACTACAGTTAGCTGTGCTAGTTTATTTCCTTTGACTTAAAGAAGCATGCAAAATGCAGTAAATGAGATTTGTTTATTTATTTGTTTATTTATTTATTTATTTTAATCCAGAAATCTAACTGAAGTAATATGGACATAAAGCTTTATTAGACAGGCACCATGAGATGCTGTACAGCTTTATTCACTCAAAATGAGAATATAACAATGATATGTCACCTCTTTATCCTTTCTCTTCAAATGGAAAGTTTTTTACTCCTCTCTACCCAAATCTTGCTGTCTATTACATGCTCAAAGGCCGTAATTTCAAAAATAGGCTTTTGAGAAAAGCACATAATTAGTCCAGTGCAGCTGGTATAAAAATTACTGGCAGGAGTAGTAGTATCATTAAAAAATTGGAACTAAAGCACACCAACTATACTCCAGGGCAAGTTAAACACACAGAAACTCTAGCAAATATTTTAGCATCCAGGATAGTATGCACTCGGGGCACCCAATTCTTTTTAACACCACTGATCCAGACTCAACAGAAAGTCACTTCTGCCAAAATGGAACCATAGTGCATTCTGGTTTACATAAGTTTAGTATGGTGATTTTCTTTGACTCCTACACAGACTTAGACTGCAGTAAAAAAAAGGCAAGTTTGCTCCAGAGTCATGCAATAATATTAGAATTCCAATTTTTCTTTCAGCTATTTTCTTCTCTATGAGAAAAGTCTTTGAAATTATGAACTATAATGCAAACTAATTTGTAATAGCTGTGACTCTGTAGGGAACCTAATTCAGTATTTTTTTTGGATAAGACATATCCCTTTTTGTTGTGACCTTCTTAGATTTATTTAAGGGCATAGCTTGGGATGCTCTTAGAAGTGAGATGCCTAAAACCAAAATTATATTTATTGATATGTCTATTTCGATGTCTAAAAAAATTGCGCTTCTACAACTGTTAGCATTTTATGTTTAATTTTCAAACTGCTTGAGGTCTAATCCTAGCCATATGTGCACCTTTTTATTTAAGGTCAAGCAGTTTCTGACTCTGCTAGAGACAAAATGGAATTTCTGTACCTGAAAGGTCTGAAGGTGTTAATCTGGCAATCATATTTTGGATTTAGCTATCTGGTCTAACACCAGTTTGACATCAAAATCCCACAGAGTGCCAGTTAATACATTAACCTAACCCCCAAAAAAACCCAAACTTGAGCTTGGGTTAGGTGGTCTTTATGGTCTTCAGGTATTCAGTTGTACCCTTTACCTCCACAGTGATGAGAACTGCTTAAGTGAAGGGACAATTCCTGACAGAAGTTTTTGCATAGCGCTTCAAAAAGCTGGAGATTCACTAGGTGAGGGAATGACTTTCAGGAATCTCATGGGTTAGATACACAGTTTGATTGCTCTTGCTCGTTATTGTGCCAAATATCCCTACGAGAAGGAGCAACAGCCTAGGAGGGAGAGAGGACAAGGAATCCAAGTACAGCAATGAATAGTGGCTGGTCCCAGTGGTCAGTCAGGAGACACTGAAATGTGCAGTCCTTGATTTCAACTACACTGTAGAGATGTTTTGCAGAGAGCTTACATATTGCAGTAAACCCAAAATACCTCTTTGTTTAAAGCTGGCTTGGGAAATCTGAGCCAAAGATGTATTTTACAAAATTTTTCCCCTTCTGAATAAATTTTGCTTCAACTTCACTTCTGTTTGTCTCTTCATTCTATTACCTTTCTTATCCTTTCTCTTCCTTTCCTGCATACCTTTTAAAATGTTCATATATTTTTCTCCCCATCTGTGTCTTTTGTATGTGAACATTATTATCCTTGTCACTGTATTTTTACTGCTCATGAAAAATAAACACTTGAGAATAATCACTGCACAGTGGCCAAAGAGAGGCAATCCTTCCTGTAAATACTACTTTTGTGTAATGGACATGGTGAGATCTGTGCTAGAAATGTAGTGAGAACAATTCATCTACATCATTTTCTTCCTCTACAGAGACGTTGCTGTGGTTTTTTTATACTTTAAACTCCATGTAGAATTTGTCTTTTTTCTCCCCCTCTCTTATTTTTTTAGGTCTTGCTCTTTCATACTTCTACTTTATGAAAAACAGGCTTCTGTTTTTCATAAGGACAGACTCTCTCAAAGTCATCATTCATCCATGTGTTAAGACGTCTGCGAGCTTTCTTTTCCTACATCAATGACACACGGTTTTCTTTTGACTCTAACACTTTTTGTTCTTCCTATTTTATAATGCATGCACAGTTGTGTTATAAAGACTCATCAAAGTCATCACTGTTCTACATTTATCTGCATTGAACTGGCTTTGTCATTTATTAGTCTTTAAAATGTTCTTTATATTTTCTATCTGGTTACATTCTCCTTCATTATTTACTGTTCCTCTATCATCTCTTTCTGATTCACATTACTCTGCTCTTTGACTTTAATATTCTGCACCTAAAAGACTTGCCACTAAATCTTCAAAGTCAAAAGTCTTAGCACTGATTTTATTGTAAGTTAGTAATGTAATGTCTTATAAATTAACATTATTTGAATAAACACATCCATTCCTGCTTTGGGAACCTAAAATCATGGTTTTGAAGCACTGTGTGAGGGTATATTAATGAAATCCCCATTGATTTTGGTGGGCATGGTTTTACTTTAATCCTGAGGTGTGCTTTGCCACTTTAAATTAAGGATCTAACATATATTTAATAAAATAACTGTCCACTCCAGATCTCAACTGCTAAATTCTGTCCTTGAATGTTGCTTCCATTGGTTTGGTGTGTGACACGCCAAAGCACGTTTAATTCTGTATCCTCCTGTGGTCCTAAAGTACTTTTAAGAAGATGAGAGGCATCTCACTGCCTTTTCTGTATCTCATTGCAACTATTTCTTCTCTCAAAGTTTCTTATTTATTTATTTGTCAGATTGTTATAACCCAATGTCCTGGTTTACATCCTGACATCCACTAAGCACCATGTAGCCCCTTGCTCACTCCCCCACCAGTGGGCTCAGGGAGAGAAATGGAATGGTAGAAGTGAGGAAACCCATGGGATGAGATATTTTAATAAGAAAAACAAAGTAAAACACTCTGTATGCAAGCAAAGTAAAGCACATCTTACTTTGTCGATTAACCAC
Organism: Passer domesticus; assembly: GCF_036417665.1. Lineage (NCBI taxonomy): Eukaryota > Metazoa > Chordata > Aves > Passeriformes > Passeridae > Passer > Passer domesticus. The sequence continues at coordinate 50,058,421 of NC_087477.1, forward strand.
TTCCCATAGAAAGGCAGCTACCATCCCCAGGAAAGCTGGGCTCCATCATGTGTTAACAGTGACTTGGAAGACAAATGGCATAACTCCTAACATCTCCCTGCTTCCTTCTTCTTCTTCACCTCACTTCATGTACTGATCATGGTGTTATATGGTATGAACTGTTCCTGTGGTCAGCTGTCCCTGCTGGCAGATTTTCTTTTAATAAATGTTGCCATTAGTATAATTTAGAAGAAATAAATATGCATCTAAGTATTCAAGCTTCACTAAAAGTTATTGAAAACCTTATTATCATTTTCAGTTATGCAATTTTCTATCCACCATCAATATTTACTAATTAATTAATATTTTTATTGCCATTTAATTATTACTTTTTACTGCAGCTAAACTTTCATACATTTAGAAGTAGTGAAATAAACTACCTGTTTGGAAAGTACTGAAACCACTGTAGAAACAATGTGCAAAGACATCAATCCATTCTTTTCCTCAGGCCTTTGGTGAGAATTCCTGCAGTTCAAAAAAGGATTTAATGCTCTTCCATGCTAGCAGGAAGTGGATGTTGTGACCAAGGGAGGTACTGCTGTAGATTTAGGATAGGAGATACAGGTCTTCAGTGGCTTTGCAACTCTCTTCTCAGTGGAGAAATTATGGACTGCAGATATAGAATGCAGTATATGTCATGAAGAATATTTGCTGCTACTTTGATTCCTCTTGACCTTATTTCCTTGGTTTGGAGGTTTATTATTTTCAAAGCTCAGTTAGTTATGTTTATTGTGTGCACTCTGTATAGTTTGTGCACATGATTAATCTCCCATTTGTACTGATTCTTCATGCTTGGAGGCTAAAAAATCCACGGTTTTCCTCATCCCCTCTCAAAAGATCACTCTTTGTTTTCTGGACTGAGCACAGAACATTTGCAGAGAAAAATCTAATAGTTATTTCCAAATAAATTTATATATTGAGCCTTAACTTCATAGCTTTCCACTTTCCAACTTACGGAGTAATACAAATGCATTGTAACAACAGAATCAAAGAAGCACATGTCCTGAGTTAGAAGGGACCCACAAGGATTATTGAGTCCAGTTCCTAGCCCTAAACAGGACCACTCCTCCTTTCTCAAAAGAATGGACAATAACCAGGGCAATTTTAAAAAATATAATGAAAAACAAGCTTAGTTCTTAACAGTGATTCACAGACAATAATGTCTACCAAGACACATGCAAATATCATTGAGGATATTTTGCTCTGCAGTAAATGTCCGCATTGTGGCTTATCTTTCTGTCTCTTCATACCAAAGTTTGGCAATAAGCATTGGCTTGTGACATTTTAAGTTGTACCTACTTTTTAGTCTTACAAAGATGGAAACTCTCAGCAGAGAGTTATTAAAGATGTTTGTCTGTCACCATTTCACTGAGACACCAAATTGCATGTTACTTTTAATTTAAACAGAATGAGAGATTAAAGCATTTGCCTTAAATCAAGCATATTTAACTAGACTGCAAATGAACACCATATGAGAAATATTTAACCGCAGGCAGCCTTAAGTTGATAAATGTATATATATTTTAAATTTATTAAAATAAGCTGATAATTATTAGTATGTATTTTACATGGTGAAAAGTGAAAGAAACCTAATTATTGACTTGCACTAATAAAAAAAAGAGACATCATTAAGTAGCCACTTTTACACATAGTACACACGTGCATTTGTTTATGTAGAGTGAAAAGACAAATAAATTTTTTTAAAAATCCTGACTTTCTATGTGCCAAGTATTTCCATGTAAATTAATCAGAAATGAGTAACTGTAAGAACTATTGGTCTGAATTGTCTTATTGCACCCGGGATTTTGAAAAGGAGAAATGGAAGAAGAATATGTTTATTTGTCACAAAATTCTTCCTAACATCGCTCACAGAAATGTAGGAACTATGTGGATCAGATGACACTGGATCAGATCTACTTTGTAAAACAGTTGCTGAACTTGTGAGAGTTCTCATGAAAGCAAATGTGCAGATGCATATCATGTGGCAATCATAGAATATAAGGTTTCAGAAATTTGTACTTGTCCTATGGGAAAACGTAAAATATTTCCTTTTGTGGCCAAATAACTTACTTCCTAAGAATTATTATATATTTTCCCCTTTATAATTACATTTTTTGTCTGATTGCAGAAAAATTCCATAAATTCCTTTTATCACACTCCAAACATGGTGAATGAAGCAATTTTTCAAAAGAGAAATGAAAAGTCTGTATTGTTTTGCTTCAACTGGAAGAACATTTATATTCCTAGAGAAGACAAAAAACACCTAGGTTGTTAGCATTTCTGGTATTCTAATTCCATTTGTTTTTTCTGAGTTTCAGTGTATGTTCTCTTTTATAAGACTTTCATTCTGGTTATTTCTGTAAGGCCTGTAACAGCAAAGACATTCCATTCTAGATTTTCTTCAGATATCCTTTGTTTCTGATTAACAAATAAACATGGCTTAATTTTTATTATGGTGTATCCATAAGAACTGCATATTGGCCGTATTTATAGTTTTCAAACTCCACAAAGTTTTTCAGAAAAATAATTCAAAAGCAAGAGAAAAATGGAAAAAACTCAGAAGTTTCTAAAATGGCCACAAAAATGCTATAATCTGTGCAGAAATGTTTTGGCATTCTATTATTGCCACAGTTTAAACATACAAACTATAATACCTACTGTTACAGCACAAAGAAAAACAATTATCCTCAGAATCTTAATGCAAAAATCAGAAATTAATAAAAATATACAGATATTTTTTTTTACATTCATAGCTGGAAAAAATATTTTATCTGTGTAATCTTCCTACAGTTAGATTTTGAAAACTGGAAAAAAGTTTTTTAAAAAAGAAATAAAATACCTTAATGCTGTAAATATGACACATGAGTATTCATTTTAGGCAGATTGGAAATACACATTTGCAGTCCATGGAAATGAACTGCCATATGCTACACACAAATCAGAAAAGAAATATCACAAAAGTGTAAAATTGTTTCAATAGGGATGCAATTGTCTGAATTAATGTAAAATATGTCCTGCAATAGATTATGAAAAGTGAAGACTTTTCTGTCACCTGGCATTGTGAATTCGTGAATAATTTCTATAGATAACACAGAACTTTATCTATCTCATTCTGTTGCAATTTATTTTCTTGAAATTTCTGTGTTGAGGGAAATGAAAGTTCTTTTTACTTATTTAACTTTTCTTCTTATATACAGATATGTTATTGTAAGTGTGATCATCACTATAATGTAGAAATATAGGTCCCAGATACAGGTCATATGAAACAATAATATTGGTCAAAAAATTATTTTGAACATCAATTGTGTTACATCAATTTTTGGAAAAAGTTTCTAGAACCTGCCAGTTTCCTGAATGATGAGTTAGGGTGTCACTTCATCACATCATCACATCTCATTTTTTTATCTCATTTGAAGAAATACATTATGGAACTTGGTCAGAGACTGTCTTTTTTATTATTACTTACTCATCATAACACCATTTTAAGAGGGTAATAATTACTTTGAGTGATCTAAATGTGTCTTATGTCAGTTTCCATTAATAAATGACAAATGCATATTTTGCCATTTTCACCAGGATTAACTCTTTCTCTCTTCAGGTTTAATGCAAGATGTGACAAACTGATCTCTTATTTTAATTACAATATCAATTACATTTACATGACAACTATTTCATATTTTACAGGTCTTCCCTAACAAAAACAGTGACTATTAGCATTGTTCTAAGATGGTAGGAAAAAAGAAAAAAAAAAATTGTGTGAGCATGAGAAAGCTAGGAGAATAACACCCTAAAGGTAGAGTTCTTAAATGCCAAGTGCCCTTTCTCAGCCTCAACCATTCATTCTGAAAATGGCCTATCAAAAAGGCTTAGAGGGAGCACTTTAATTACTGTTCCTTTGACAAATGTAATATATTTTCAGAAGCAGGTCCATACATTTATTTAGGGCCAAATGTTGTACAACAAAACTGTCCTCAGAGGTATTTCATTTTACCATCCTATTTTTTTCCACCTGGCTTGCACTGCTTTTTCTTTTTTCTAATGACTATGTCATTCCTAGAGACATTTTAAAATGAGTCTTAAATCATGTTTTCCTTTAACAGAACATAAGCTACAGGAGCAGGGTAGGAGAAAGAAAAATAGTGTAAATAATCACAAAGTTTTTATAATGCTTTCATAAGAAAAGAATGACCAGCAACCCTATACTGGTCCCTATATATCTTGTCCTGAACTCAGCTGGACTAAAGTCCTCTCCTGGATTCTTACAAACATGAAAGGAAGCCCAACATACTTCCACACATATACTTTTTTTCTCCCCACTCTCAGGAAATACAGGAAAACATTGGCTGCTTCTTTAGTTACCTAAGGTTAAAAAGAAACCTGAATTAGGCTGGATGGCAGTTTCTGTAAGCAGTCAACTCAGATAAAAGTCCAGAAGGCAATGACCACTTCAAGAGAGAATCCAACTAATAAGAGCCAGTTTCAGGAGTAGATCTCTACATATCTCCAGCAGGAATAGACTGAAAAATCTTTCTGTTCTTGGCACATGCTGACCATCGTACTGAATGTTCAATTATACAAGCACGAGAAATGAGCGAAGCACTTGTTGCCACCTGCTATAGCAAAAGCAGAGTAAAATGAGTATTTGGAAATTTATACAGAGGGAAAAAAAAAAAAAAAAGAGATAAATTTCTCCTCCTCTCCCCACTCCATGAACCTAGTAACTATCAAGTAATGCTAAATAAATCTGGTGTATTGTTCCCATCTGACACGCAGATGCTTCTATGACCTAATCCTCACAGATATTTCTGCAGAATTATTTTTTTATACTAATGGGTTCTATTTATCATATGGCACTGCAAACATATTTGTTTTATCAGCCCCTGTATGAAGGTGAAATTTGTCTTCTAAGCTGAAAAATTCATCAGCTAGTTTCTGAGCACTATAGTGCTGTCTCAGTATTCTGTGCATGTAGAAAAAAAGGTCTATTTAGACTTTTCATTTTATCTTATCCTGTGTAGCCAAAGAAAGTCATGTTCCCAGTAATTAGAATTGCATTCAGTGATACTTATATCTGAATAAGTTTTAGACTGTAATTGCAAAACCCATCAAAAAGAAAAAAATACAAAAAAATCCCTGTATAGCATCTCTTCTGTATTCAAATATGCTGAATTTAATTAAATTTATTTTTTGCTAAATTAAACTCAATATAATTATTTAATATGTTTTTAAAATTGAAATGAATCTTTGAAAAAGAAACATACAGTTATGTACTGAGTTTAAAAATGAATTATGGTATTGTTTCCAAATAATAAAAGATATAGCTGAAAGATAGATTTTCACTGTGGTGCAAATGGAGGACAGTTAACATCTCTTTCATCTTTTCCTTAATCCATAGAGAACATAATATAATTTTCTTTCTTTCTAAACTGTCTAGACAAAGAAGAAAAAAGTCCTTCTTCTTGTGCTTTTCTTTTCCAGATGTGTGTGATGATTAATCACTGTATGTGTCTAGACCCCATGGTAATCTCTGTCCCTGTTTCTGTCTCTACATTCATCTTTGACATCATGAGTTTAGTTTTAATACAGTCCAATTGATTTGTTTGCAGCTACAACACTGTTTTCATTCTTTTCCCCTCTGAAACGTCTTTATAGAACAAATACAAACTAGCCCATATTCTCAAGCTGTGTAAAATTGATTTGTGAGAACAGATTGCAAAACTTAAGTGTATGGTGATGCACATCCTAGATTGCAATCCCTGCATTAAAGATGCTACAGTGGAGTTAAGAAGGACATGATTTTTTAGGACTTTGTAAATATTTCTGTCTCCTTTATTAATTTTTTTCATTCTACCTGTCATGAAAGAAATGGGAACCAAAATAGCTTTTTATGGTGTAAATAAAAATGTCTGTATTGATTCCCATGTCTCTGTCATATCTCTTTCTTTGTATGTCTATACCACCCTTCATCCACCAGGAAAGTGAGGAAAATTAGAACCATAGAAGGATGCTCCAATAGTTCACACTATAATAGTTTTGTGAGATTAAAGCAGTCATATGAAAGTTCCACACTTTTCATTTTGAATTGGCATTGAGTGAACTTTTAATTTACTTGGGACTCTTTGAAAGCATATGTAAGGTAAAAAAAAAAAAAAAAAAACATTTTGGATTTTTTATTGTTCTTCATCACAACAAATTATTCCTATTTTTGGTTCCTTACTGGATTGCAAACTGGAAGATTCTTATTCCTGGTTAATTTAGTGCCCAAAAAACCTCACAAGAGCAGCTATGCTAAGGAATTGACTATTCTTTAATAAAAGAAAACTTAGAAAAAGTGAAAATCATATGCTAATTCATTTTAATGCACATTTGATAAAACTGAATAATCACACAATTTTTTGACCAAATTTTTCTGTATGCCTTCAGACTATTATGTGAAAGAGATTACAAGACAAATCCAGCCTAAAATTTGCCTAAACTTCTAATGACGAACAAGTACAAAATAGGTAGTGTCAAAAACCCTGAGATTCAGGGACTAACTCCTCTCTCCATTCTGTTCTTACAACATACAGACTAGAAAACATTTCCTAATAAGTATTTAGCTTTTCCTTATTATTAAGGCTCCTTTTTTATCATTCACGAGTTTAGTACTGTCTCCTCTTTAAGAAAAAACAAATTTTTGTGTGGCTTTCAGAGGAGAAAACATGAGTAAAAAAACCAAAATTATCATGAGCAGGCCTGTGGTTAATTCTGGGACTGAGAAATAGAACACTTGTCTTAATTTCAGCTTCTATATTTTTGAATGCAATGACTACTGCACTTTTGATTTAATGTAATTTATCTACAATCTGTTTGGCACTTACTGTCGCATTTTTAAACATTCTTGTGTTGTTTTCTATGAGTAACATATTTTTCAGTTGTTTGATAATGAAAATATTACTATAATTTAGAAATGTTTTGTGTATTGTAAATTATTTTACAGTACCATATACTATTGTAAAAAAATTCAGATAAAGTTTTTCATAAATACTTTTTATATGCTCAACAATATTAGAAAAAAAATAATCACAAAATTATTCTGCAGAAATTATGAGGAAAGTAGTTTCAACCTGGGTTTGATATATATAGAAGATATCAAATAATACCTGAACTTACTACAGATATAAAAACTGTAAGTAGAACTGAATAGCTCAGCAACAGACCTGGAGTACATTGATTGGCAGTGCTATTCACAGTCATCCATTTGTGTTGGAAACTACTTTTAATGTAATATTTTCTCAAAAATTTGGATGCTGTTATTAACAATCTTCTTAGTAGAACATATATACAGATATAGATAGATATAGATATAGATGATATAGATATAGATTGATAGATATACACAGACACACACTCATACATATATATATAAACACAAGAATTACATCATTGCATGAAAGTAAATTTTTTTTGTTTAACTTATTTGCCGAGTGCCAATTTTAAGTCAAGAGGATGAAAATAAATCTTGAGTCCTGGAGAATAAAAATAATGGTAGGACCAATTAGATTCTAATGGACTTTGTTGGCCAGATTTGAAACAAACACCAGACTGCTAAATCTCACATTTATTCCAGTGTAGTCAAAAATGTAATTACTTGGTTAGCTAATTTTTGCAAGTATTTTTTAACAACTAAGCTAAGCATTATTTTCATGTGTAGGAATATCAAGATGTTCTACAAACACCCATAGGCCAAATTTTCTTGAAAAAACCCAAACAACAAGACAGAAAGCTGCCTGAATTACTGAGGTAATTGTGCTTAAAAATACGAGACTGGAAATGCACTTTGGGATTTAGGATCATCAAAGTTAGTTTCAGCAGTAAAAGTTCTAAAGAAATTCCAGAAATGAACTTATTTTCCTAAGAGTAAAATAAATTTTGAAGCGACTTGAGTTTTATAAATTATGAAAGCCATTCCTACAGCTAATCTCTAACAATAGCTGAACATAGTGACAGAAGTCAAAAAGTTAATTTCCATGTTTCAGAAGAGAAAAGTGTGAACTAATTAAGAAAATTTTCTTGGCCCAGCTAAAAAGCAGAATTTGTAGCCGTATCATTCTCCTCTCTTGTGGAAGGCCTAGCTCCTCTTTAAAGCACTCGAAGTTTTAGTGTCAAAAGCACTGCATAAAAAGACCCTGGATGGCGTTTGGGGGTGGAGAGAGATACAAAGAGACAAAAATAAGATGGGTTTTTCTGCGCTTCAAATTGTCCATTTTTTAATCTTTTATCAAAAGGAATGGCCATGCTTAATTTCTTTTCCCACTAATTATAGTCATCATTATGAACATGATTAATCACATAAATCCTACTAAAGAGATGTTAAAAGGCAATTTATAAGACTGAAGACTATAACAAGATTTGTCCTTCATGACATCTATAAACCAGCAAATGGAGGTACAAGGACTGTCTGGGAAGACCGTATGGCTATCAAAATACCTATTTAACAACCAAAAATACTGTAAAAATATCCAGACTAGCTCAGACCTAATGGAATTATTCCAATATTTGAAAAAAAATCCATTAAATCACTATGTAAAAAAATATATTTCTTTCCAATTCTGACAATTCTCAAATGGCATTGTTCAATTCCCACAATTAAAATCACCAAGCATTCTCATTGTCATTATTTTCACAAAAAGTACAATTTTTATTAAACACAGTTACTTGAAATAGTTCTTAATTTATTCATTAAGGGCAACGCAGTATAAAAATTTATTTTTTTTAGTCCACTTTAACTAAGAGTCCTCAAAACATAGAGGCCTGCCACATAACAGTCAAGATAAAAATCAGTATTTGAAATAAACAGAGTGACTATATGAAAATGTACCCGCTTGTAATTTCTGAAGTATTTTTCCATTATAATAAGGTTTCTAAATATTCTTCATTTCAGGTCATATTTTTATCAACATAAAAAGATGCTCAATGGATTAGAACATACTTAAGCGTAAAGAGCTCTGATGTTATGTCTTTGCTGCTTATACAAAATTAACACATGAAGGAAAAATTATAGTTGATAGGTCATGAGCGAAAAGAAAAATCTGTCAAATACATTGGTATCACAATAAAAATGAGTGTATATATTTTCTCCTGTTCTTCCAAAACATGGCTGGCATTGCTTAATATGTTCCAGTTCTGATACTTTAGAGCTTTTTACATATTCTTCTAAAAACAATGATTTGAATTAAATATCACACTGAGGATATTTTATTTTTTGAGTAGAAATAATATTTTTTATTGTTATTTGTTATTAAAATAACAACCTGCTTTGGATGTCCAAAAGAATTAGAACCGTTTAAAATGTGCTTTTACTAGACTAATTTATCACTGAGGCTACTTCCTTGAAATGACTTTATTTTTACAGCCCTTTGTATTTTAGTGGAACTTATCTGTTTTGAACTGTCTCCAACCTTACCTCAAATATACATTTTTTTAGTGGCCCAGTTAGAGAAATTGAACCCACTCCACAAACAGTTTTGAATCATTCAATATTGAGACAACTGTTTTTTGCCCTATTCCCTCTCCTGATCTTCACCTACGTGTTTGAATACAAGCCATGAAGATGCATGACTGCAGCAAATATGTGTTTCTTTATGCTCTAACAAAATCCTGCTCAGCTGTATGCTGGCTTTTTCAATTTTTGGGCTAGTGACCAGTAGTACCTCTTGCTTGATAGGAAAGAGGAAAAAAAATATTTATTGCATTTTTGCCTTCTCAGAAGCAATTTGAAAGTGAGTATCAATGACCTAATTATGAGCCTTACCTATAAAATAAAGATAATTATTAAACAAACCTAATCATATTTACACAAAACTGTCAAAAATTTTTCTAAATAAATTTTTGTTTTTGCTGGATATGCATCTCTTTGTAACAATAGCTGAAAAGTTTATTGCATAATATTATACATAGTCCTATTGGCTTCCAAAGTTTTTTTTGTTGTTTGTTTGTTTTTTTAAAGAATCAGAAGTATGAATTTAAAACTAATAAGTGTGTGAGACTCACATTCTTATAACATCTCTGTGATACTGCCTTTACGCCTGTGAAATATTCCTTACAGCATTATCATATGCAATTTGTGAGTGGTCATATGGTGCTGAGATACAACGTTTTCTTCCCTTTTACCAGTTAGCAGCCACTCCCTGTACCTGAGTAATATAAAATGTTTACAACAATACCTGATCTCCTCTCTGAAGATTTATAAATTAAAACCTTATAATACTGAATTGACAAATCAATGTTTACTTCAATATTGTTTAGATGATGTATACTCCATTTACATTTAGAAGAAATATTAAAAAAAAAACCAAACAAAATTATAAAATAGAATTATCTATTTTTTGCTGGCTTTTTTATTAGTTGAACACAAATGTAAAACATACACTAGTTTAATTTGGTAGACATCCCTTGTAGTCCATGAAACCACTTTGATATTAAGAGATGAGAATTTATTAATGATTTTCAGGTTCTGGCAATAAGAAAAGAGTTGTAGGAATTTTATAAGAAAAAGATGCAAAAGTCAGTCTGAAAGACAATATCCTCTGAATATCACGTTACAGTAACTTTTCAGTTTACTCAATAAAAGCTGGAATCAAATCAGCAATTCAATCTCTAAAAATGCTACCCTGAAGAAGCTATTGTACAGTGGGACAGTATGAAAGTTTCAAAAGCAACACAGAAAATGGGAATATTCTAATGGGTTCCTAGTCTTCCTAAAATTCACACTAATTACTTTTGATCTTTTATATCAAAAGAGCAACAGGTGGTTGTTTTTCAAAATCAAAGGTTTCAGTGACTTTGAACATTCACAGAAATTTTCAAGGAGCGGAAATTTATTAGCTAGTCAACATTTTCCTTCAGGTTTCACTTCAAACATTTCCTCATAGATGGAAACCAGGAACCAGACACTTCTAAGCATTTAAAGGCAGAGGTAATCTATTTAGTCTATCACTTAGAGGATGGTTGCACTTTGCTGTACAAAAATAAGAAGTTACAACTTGAGGTGATTTTAAATTTACAGACCAGTCATGTTTATGTGCCAAGATAAAGGCCAGACAAAATCTCTGCTATGGGATGCATTTGTACAGATAAAGGTATCTAAAAGTGAGACCTGATATTCCAGAAATTAATAGCATTTAGCCTATATTTTTAAATATCTATTTAAAATTTTATTCTGTGGTGATGGTGGTGTCACATAAACCATTATGCCTCATTAATAAAAAAAAAAAGAGGTTGTAGTTCAGGTGCTATTCTTCTCATTAGAGCATGAATATCCATGGAAATACCACATGTCATCATTTTTTTCTGTTCTTTTTCCTTCAGGCAAAACTTTGCATTATCATCCAGATGATTGTTTGGAAAGTTGTAATATGGATTTCATCTCAGTCTGATTGACTAAACCCCAGCTCATATGGCACTATTTCCTAGAGCCAGAATTTAATCAGAGTGACTTGAAAAATGTCTACTTCAGATTTTTTCCCTCATGAGAAATGTTTTGCACTGATAACTAGACCATTTCATATGTATTTACACAACCAAATGAATTGTATTGATTAGCAACACTTAGTATCTATTCAAGCACCTATTTGACTGGATGTTCAAATTCTCTAATTTTAAATGTTTTATTTTTGAATACTCAAGTCAATATTTAACCTTACTGGCAATGCATATCATTTTTGGCTACAGCTTAGAATACTGAACTATTTAAAGAGGAGCTACCTCTCGGGACTGAGATCAGTATCACCAACTTTCTAATAAATATTCAACCATGGAGAGACAGAGCATTTTCTAAAACCTGCTGGGCTCCTGTAGTGCTGAATGTTTCACATAAATATAGCTGAATGAACTAAAACACTTTGTCATGCTGAATATTATGAAGAAATTCAGTTTCTGAACTATAACTTTTTCTTGTTCTTTCCGAGCTTCTTTGGTTCATTTATTCCATCAATTAGCAAAAACATTTGAATATGTCAGTTTCAGTAATTTCAATGCATAAGACAAATGTAAATTAAGTTAAATATGGCATTGAGACGCTAAACCCAGGACTTCATGATCCGTGTCCATTTGATTGGTTACTGTAAGCCAAGCATAGACAGGTTCAAAAACTGAAAACAAACTGGTATGAATTAAGCGCAATCTTTGCTGCTGGCATGAAACTAAGCACTTTTAGGGGCAATATACAATGCCAACAAATGAAACAGAACTTAGAAAGCTTCAAAAATTTGTTTTCACCCAATAAATTGCTGATAATAAATCAAATTCTAAATTAAATAAATAAAGCAAATTCTGCAACTCTGTGGAAGCTTGTTAGAAAACTTTAATGTAACTGTACAAGTTACATTAATTACATTGTTACTTACATTGCGTTTATTTCTACAAAACACCAAGCATCCAAAACTGAGCTCACTTTTCTGTTAGCAAAAGCTGAGTACTTTGATGCTGCAAAATGAACCTCCATCCTTCAGAATAGATCCTGTCCTAGGTGCCTTTGACTTTTACATGTGTATAGAGGACAACAGTGAAAAAAGCCTGCTGATCATGTAAAATCTATCTTTGTAGTTGTGAAGTGATAAATAATATCAAGAAAAAGATGAAGGTGTGTCTTATATCCCTTCATTCACCTACCTGACTGAAAACTCATTAGAAAGCAGCTCCAATCCCTAAGCTGAAGTCTCCTTTGATTGTGTGGCACCTTTATCTTTGCTTCCATAAATGGAGCAGAGTTCATTCTCATCTTGCAAAATATAACAGGTCACAATAGCAGCTTGTTACAAAGTGACCATTTCAGAAGAAGGCACTTGCCTCACTGGGCACATAGGACACAAACTTCAAACCTTTACCTCCCAGAGGACTATAATACAGCAGCTGCTATGGGGTGCTCTGGATGCAGAAATAAAAGACACTCACAAGCACTTTTGTAGAAATTTTATCACCGTGAAGAAAACAAAGAATTCTAGCTTCATTGATGATAAAGGAAGAAAAGGTAGAAATGCCAATTATTGGTCATGGCACTTGGGTGAGACAGAAGAAATTTAGCTTCTGAAATTATTTTTCCCTTTTTGCACAAAACCATGACTACACCACAAATATCCAGTGGTGGCAGACACTTTGGGAAGGAGCCCAGTCCCTTCAGTGAACTTTGGTGCAGCTTTCCCAGTATGAAACTGCTGTTATTCAACGGGGGCAGTTAAAGACAGGGACACATCACTCCCAACTCAGAGCAGTGTTGGTCTGAGCCAGCCCCCTCCTCCTTCCATGCCTGTCAGAATGGATTCACCTCTATTCAGCATGAGCATCAACAGAGCTCTGGGATGTCTTCAGGGTGTAAAGAGTTCTTTTGTCTGCAAAGACATTTAAACTATATCTTAATGTAGCAGGATAATGTACACCATATGCAGCTTTACAAAAGCTCCTTCACTACTCATTCAACATATGGATGTTTTTACACTAAAATATGCTGACAAGAAATACTCCACCTTCTTCTGTGATCCTGGAGCAGGGAGACACAAAATCATATTGTCTTTATCTTGAAGGTATTTCTGTCAACTTAAATATAAATGTGTGGCACCTGGCCTATAATAGCTTGTTTTACTACAGAGGAGACACATTTCAATCCTATACTCTCTACTGAGGAGGCCTTCCATTAAATTAAGTGGCAAAAAGCAAAGAGAAAATGAAAAATGGACCTTGCCATAGCAAAGGAAATTACTACTTCCTGCTGTTGGGCTACAACCCTAAAGCTGGTGTTTAGCATCTTTGTTGCCTGATTCTTGATGATTATGTCACCACTTCTGTATTTCATTATCATGTGGATAATCACTTCAATTTCTAGCTTGTTTCCATTTCTTCCATCATAATAAATTATTGAAAATCCCCTCTGTGTCTTCATTAAATGACTTCTATTCAAACTGGCCTCTGTAGGTTAATGAGGGCTCTAAATACGCTTCAAATTGACTTAGAGTTCATAGGTTGTTGATTTATTATTTTCTTGTGACAGAACACTGCACTAAAAGCTATTTCCCTTCATTTATGTGATGTACTATGTTCACGTTCGTTATGCAAAATTCAGCAAGATGTACCCTCTAAAATTAGAGATATTTCTTCATTTCTAACTATGCATGAATGTGCATGTGTATTAAGAACACTATGGGGTTCATTTTGAAGGTCTTAGAATCATGAGGTATATTGGTGAAACAGCTTGCAACCTCATAAGCTATTGTTTCCATTGGAGATAATGGCTTATGACCATGGAAACTCTTGGGACAAAGCTGAATGTGAAAGTGAAATTCAAATGATGCCAGGATGGCAAATGTTGTGCCTAGATGTCTGCACATCTTCAGTATAATACACAAAACGATTATCAAGTAATCCAACAGTGAATAAAGTAGAACACCACCAAAATTTCTATCTGTCTCAATTGTTAAAGGCAGAATCAATCAATTACATATTCACATGTTTTAATATTTATATTTGACTCATTCTAAAAATAGGGTGTGTGAATAATTTTCCTCCAAAAGTATGGCACAATTCAGAAGCCGAGATTGAAAGAAAAGTTTTCTGAAATCTTAAGTAATTTAATTATATTATGCAATTGTTTTAATATAATTTATCCATATTTATCAACCGCACTCTTTATATTTTAGAGGACATTTGGATTTCCAACCATTAATCTTTCGTATCTTGAACAAAGCTTATATAATGTGTAGCTATATAAGTATAGGCTCTAGAGCCACTCATCTTCTTTCCTTTCTAAATTCCTCTAGAAGCTTTCCTATGAAAAAAGTCTCTATTTGTTTCAGGAACTTCAAGACATGTTGGACAGTCCTTACTAAGGCTCTTCATGTCCTATACGAATCAGATTTGGGGTTTGTAGATTGTCTAACCTTTAGCTCTAGTTCTGTAGATGATATGTATCTGTTTGCATTATCTTACACCCTCTTAGTCACAAAGGGACCGTCATTCTGACAAAACAAGTTAAAATGAGGTCATTGAGAGGTCATTATTGCAAAATGGAAATATTTTAAGTTTGTGATACATATTTTCAGTGGAATCAGTTTATTCTTGCGTGATTTAAGTACATCTAAAAGACTTTAGTATCATAACTACTGCTGTGTGTTCACACAGTTGGCAATGATTATTTTTCTGTTTGGGGGAAAGTGTCAGTGTTTTAGCAGGACCAGTGTCCCAGTCTTGGTGATTACTGTACTTAAAGCCACAGGATTAACTCCTTCTTCACGTGTATAATGATTAGCTTGTAATAAAATTTTTGCCAAAATACATTCAAACAAATTTTGGGTGAGTGGTAAAGCACAGGGCATATATAGATACATTTATTTTATGTGTTTATGTCATATGTTTAACATATAAGCATAACTTATAAAAGTTTAAGTCACTTAAGAACTTGGCTGAAAGCTGTCTTAATGTCTGAATTTCAAATAAGCTTCCCTGAGTATGCTTTTTCTCCAGTTCTTGGCAGAAAGAAAAGCAGAACTTTAGCAGAACAGCATAATCCTGTACAGGATATATAAATGTCTTCAGATTAATTTTGGAATATAGGCTTGAGATTTGCAAACTCTAAGCAGTACTGTGCCAAAAGAACCTGTATGCAAAGTGTTTCCTTCTCTTCCTCTTTTTTTCTCTTTTTCTTCTGAGTTTACCTCGGCTCCTGGAACTGCCACCCAATCCCTCTGTACCACAGGACCATTTTTATCCTGGATCTCTCTTCTTTCCACTACATTTCTTTTCACTGCTCCCCTTTACCTCAGTTTACATGGCATGGGCTTGAGTATGCTGTACATCTCAACAAGAGACATTTTATTTGTCAGAATTCATTAGTGTTAACTCTAAACATTGTTCCAGAAAAGGAAAACAATGTTTACCTTGACGAATGAATAAATAATATTTTAAAAAATAGTATAAATATATCAAGGAAAATAAGAAGTTTATGTGTAGCTCCTGTAAAATACCTCAACATATTGATGCTACATAAACTGAATTATAGATGGAAAAAAATTAAAAATATATTTTATATTTAGATTTTAATATTATGCATAGAATATGTGAATATGTAACATATTGTGCAGCATATAATAATTTTTTTATATTTAATAAATAGTATGATATCCGGAATTGAAGCTAAGTTAAAAGGTAATAATACATGAAATTATTGTAATGTCATATCCTTTTTCTTATTTAGGCTTACAAAAAAAAAAAAAAATTATTTGCATATTCTCCATTACATTTAGACAGTTTTCAGAGCAAGTTGTTGTTGCTTTTTCTTGAACAGTATTAATTTGAAGTTTCTCGAAAAATAAATTGCAGGTGAAATGTATCAACCTTCTTAACCCTGGTCTCATTAGTAGATGAAAATATAAAGACCTTGGAAAACACTGTTATAACACAGAAGAAACTGACATTTTAGACCATAGCCAAAGATATACAAGCCAGAATTTGAATTAAAGAGTAATCTTCAAGCAGATTAAAGATTTCTATGGTTGGTGTAGATTCTCTAGCCAGGACTTTCATAACACAAAATATGAACATTTTTTACATTCCAAAAACAGTGTTTGGTTAAGATTTCCATTCTTTCAGTTCTATTTTCTCTCCTTGGCTTATCCAAAATTATTTGGAAAATCCTAGGAAGACTCATTAGCCCCTGTATTTCAGACATAACTTGTTAACACTTTTTCCAGTGTCAAAAAGAGCTGTCTGAAAACAGTCATTGCTGTGTTATTAGCCTCAAACAGAATTTTATCCAATTGTTGCTAATCTCCTAATTTGTATTTTGCTCAGAAGGAGATGATAAAGGTTTTGATTAATTGGGTTCATGCTTAGATAGGACACTGCTTTCTGCTCTTTACTGTACAGATAATTGTACAGCTCCTGTAAATACATATTTATTGCAATCCCCTGACAAAATTCCCTTTTTCCCCACAGCTCAACTGCCTGGCTACCTCTAGGACAATATGCTTCTGGTAGTATTTCCTACATGTTGCCATTTTGGAGCAATATTCCTGTTATTTAAAGAATTGTTTGTTCACCATGTGTTTGAAATTTCTGTATTTTTTCTCTATGTTGGAGTTCTTGGATTCTCAGTTAAACTAAGAATATGTTTATGTGGAAAAGAAGTTCATCTTATATCTAAAAATATAGCCAAGAATTTATTGTTATCATAATTAAAACCTTAATAGTGTAGTTAAGGAATCATCACTACTCTGAATTTAATTAGTACAGTAAAACAAAGAATAACATTACATTTAGACTATTTAGGTACATAAAAGGTTAAAGTATTATCAATAATATAGTTAAAATTGCAATTTATCTGCAGTCCTTAGCCAAGAGAAATATGATGTTCTTGTTAATGATTTTCCTTTTTTTTTTTCCATTTCAACTTTGGTTCATTTATATAAGTTTGCTAGGATGCAAACTACTCTTTCTTCACTGGTCCACAGGCCTGGACTACACTGAAATTTACTATATGTGGTACCTTTCCATGTATGTTAGACATTATTTCTTTCTTTTCCTCACTCCTAGAACCAGTTACATCCAGATTTATTCTTCTCATGTGTAGGGGATTTTTTTAACTTGCTGATAGTGAGTCCAGAGATTTCCAGTGTCAAGCCTGTGTCCCATCTCTTATCACCTCATGTCTTTGCTCAAACACACCATACCTTCAATCTTCTCAAGGCTCCCAGCACCATGCATCTCTAAACTATATCATTGTGCATGCTAAAGTTATCATTTTACCTACAGCAACCTTTGCTTATTGCTATCTGTATAAAACTGTGGCTGTTAAATACACAACTAAACAAAAGTAAACTAAAAATGGACACATGGTCGGTTAGAGAAATTGCTGTTGCAACTAAGCCAAGTAAAATGAAGTGGGCAAGTCAAAAGAAGCTCAGATACAGCAGTCCTTTCCTTCTCAGAATTTCCTTGCTCATTATCCTCCACCCTGGTTTTCTGTACAAATGGATTAATAGTAAGTTTGGAATGTCTGCAAAAGACCTTGATTCTGCACCTAGTGAAATCCAACAGGACATTTTTGTTTGTCCTTTCTCCCTCTTGTCAAAGAAATAAATGAAATAGCTCTCAAAAAGATCATGAGAGTCAATGCTGCACAGCTACAGAGCCCTTTCATCCCAAAGAGATACATTAAGCATGCATGACACCCTGTATTTAATCTGGCAATGAGGTTCAGGTTCTGCTCAGAGTAGCAATTGACACAGTCTAAACCCTTACAAAATTCTAAACACTCTTCTCTAGTTTCTTTACCAGTTATCACGATATGTATTGTAATATTATATATTACAGGGTCAGTGGCAAAAAAAATTCTGAAGCAAGCCTAGATTTGTTGTCTTGTTTGTGATACATGATATCACAGCCACTGACCACACCAGACATTTTGAAATATTCAATATCAAAATTTGTCTACGACTTTGTCTTTTCATTCTCCTACCTTTGTTCATCCTTTGAAATGTAAATCAACATCTGAAGATTGATGTGACATTATCATATCTTAGTACTTTTGTTCCCTATTATGAATCAAGATCAAAACATTAAAAGAATGTCTAAATTATTTTATCAGTCTTTGGAACAATGTAAAATTGGCCACCAAACCTAGCTAATAATACGGTATCTTGAAAAAAATAACCATAGAAAAATAACATATTTGACAATCAACAGTATACTTATTGTATTGAACTTGTCACTGGAAAATTAAAAGCAGGGATCTTAATAAATGTCATATATTAGAACGTAAAAAGAAGTTTCCTTTTTCTTTTGTGTAAATGCAACCTTTATGCATAGGAATACTTGAATTTTACTGAGCTCAGAATCATGTGATTTTAAACCAGAATTAAAAAATAGTAAAAAAAGTGGGAGATGACACTAAATACTGATACATCATGACACACACCCTTTACCTTCACTTTTTTTGGGACCCACATGCATTTTTCTTTATAATTAATTGAGTCTTTATTTTGCTTTAAGGAAAACTCATATTTTTCTACTTTTCTGAGGGGAAAATTAAATTGACAGAATTAAGGTGATCATGCAGGTATATATCAACAGTGAGGATGGGTTTGATGTAAAATCCACTGTTTCAAATTAGTAGTTTTTCTTTTTTATAATTTGATCAGTATTTTTAGAGTATAAATCATTTAACTTTGGTGCATATTTCAAAGGCATACATCCACCAAATTTGGTATCAATACATATGTTTTTCTGCATACAGTGGGGAACTTGAAATAACTTGATTATGAGAAAGAAAAAATTACAAAAAAAATAGCCTATCGCCTCTTAGAATGGCTTTCCTAATTTCACAGACAGTTATTTGTTAAGTTTTTTTCTCTTCCAATCAAGAGAAAAATTATTCACTTGCAGAGAAAACCCAATATGACCAGATTTTTTTAATGTTATTTTGGAATGGTTAGGTCAATAGAGCTTATATTTTAGCAGCTTTAATGTAAAAATAATAATAATAAGTAGTAAGCCTCAATGTTCAATTTTCTAAAGACCTAGATTTGGAAAGAAACCCCATGGAGTATTTGTAATTTCACTCAGAACCTCAAGTGAATTTGCAATTTCACAAGAAAACTCAAATTTGTCCTTCAATCCAAAGACTGCAGATCTCTCACACATACCAAGAATGTGGTTGCTGATTTGAAAATGCAAGAATAAAATCTTTTTGTAGTGTGCAAATAGAAATGCAGTGCTAAAGCATCCAGAGGAACCACTTCAAGTGGTTGTGGTAGTAACAATAACCATGGAAATGTCACTCTTCTAGAATTTAATTTTTAAAATCAGAAATTATAGTCTCTTCTTTGAAAGAAAAAACTGTATTCTAGGATTTTGTTATTTTGTATACTTAACATAGGTAAATGACAAGTAAAATGATACACCAATATTGACTGATGCTGTTACAAGTATATATGTTTTCCCCTCTCTCTCAGTGTTTTATTACAGAACTCTAAAGAAATTCTTGTGTGAATATTCAGTTTATTTCACTTAATGTCAGGACGATTTTGGTTTTCTAACAAATTAAGTAAAAATATGACATGGACTTAATAATTAATGTCATTGGGAGCTGTCTGTGCGGCCCAAAGCAGAGATGCTCTCAGGAAGGCAGGCACCCCGACAGCACCTTCCTGGGGGACTCCCACAGCATAATAGGAGAAAAGTCTCAAAATCATGTAAAAAATCCAAGGGTTGAGGCAAAAAACCTGTAAATATTAATCATTTGTTAGAAATTTCATTCATCGCAGTGAAGGACTTTGATGCTGGAGACTTGCTCTAAACATCTCTTCTCACAGTGAAGGTGCTGCGTTTAGGACCCAGAAGGTTGAACATCCCACCAAAAAATGGGAAGGGATCAGAATTCTTCCATTAAACTGATATGACTCTAACTGAAGTAACAGTAAATACTTGGTTTTAGTTGTCAGTATGCTCCTTTTGTCTGTAAAGGTTCTGATTGCAAGAAACAAATGAGAATCTCTAATTTATGTGCAATTAATTGGTAATACCATCCAGTGTAGTATTTTTAATGTTCATTTTTCCCTACTGTTGTTTTTCCTGTTCTTCTGTGGGGCTTTTTTCTGCCTTTGTTGTTCTACCACTTTGTCACATCTGCTTTTCACATTTAAACTTGGACCAAAAAATTCCTTAAGTATACTCTCTCAAGTGTTTATTATCAGCTCACTAACCTTTCTTCCATAAAATCCTTTCTTACACACTATAAAAGGTACAAAAGAACTGTGTGAGTCAGGAAAAAGTGGGATTCTCTGATCTTCTGTTTTTATTTTTTAATTACAAATAAGTCGGATTTTAAAAATGCTTTTTATGCCTTTCTGCCATCTGGATTGCCCACCAGCTGTATTAATCATAAGAAAGTATGATGTTTGTCAATGTCTCCTTATAAAGTCTGTCATGAATGTGCAATAAAGATGTGGCATCCTTCTACACACATTTGTGCCTGTGGACTGAGTTCCCCAGACCCTTCTTACCTGCAGCCTGTGTTCTCCATCACAAGGACATGCAAACTAGTACATTTTTGAGGCTTCTATAATTACAAAGTTGTTTTTCAGGAAGAGTATTCTAAATACATATAGAAATTAAATGGGAAATCGATTTGCCTTTGCAAATCTACCTATTACATTATAAGCTTTTCAATAAAGGAGTAAATCTGCATTATTGTGCACAAGTATGAAGACATAATCCTGATAAAAGCTTGTATTCTCTGCAGTCATAATAATTCAAGGTTATAAGAACTAAATAGCTTTTCCTCTTTTATAGGAGCTTCTTTTTTTTAATAATATGAATAATTAAAAAAAAAAAAAAGAATGTTGGCCCCTCCCCACCCCCAAAAAAAGGGGGGAAATTAATACTCCTCTTAGATCAGGGGACAGAAAGTAATAAGAGCAAAGTTAAATTTATGGCATCATTATGCATTGGATTTTTGATGGCTAAATACTGGTTGATCTGCTTGTCCATTTTCAGTGTCTTTGCTCTCTATTATCTTTATTTGCTTTTGTCTTCTGAGTAGCTGTCTATTACTCATAACAATTTAGATTTAACAAAATTTAATGAACCTATAATTTAAACAGGGGTACGTATTTCTGAAAGGCTGCAGGCTGCTGGCTAGACGAGCCTATAGAGTAGCAGCCACATTTTTTGTGGAATGTCTACGCACTTCATTACGCAGCTATTACCTTTGATTTACCTTTGTTCAGGCATGAAGTAGTTCCCGTTACATCTCCTTATATCTCTGCAAGGTATTAGATTTCTGAAAATCCAGGCTCTATGTAGTAGTTGTATTGATTTAAGAAATGGCATGTGTTAAATCAAACCCAGAGGCTACAGCTAGTTGCTGTGTCTTCATAGGGAACTGGGGGAGAGCAGTTAAGTAGAAAATAGACTTTGAGTAGGTCATTGCCTATATGCTGGGCCTCGCTAGGAGAATACTGTGTATGCCTTTTAGGAAAGGATGGACACAGAGAGAGAGAGATCTGTGGGTGAACCACTGTGCAGGCTACAGAGATCCTGTGTCCCCAGGTAGGGGGCTCCTGTGAACACCCTGATGGAGGGAAGAGGGAGAAAAGAACCCTTGCTTTCTGGGGCAATCACAGGCACAACTCTGTCCCTCTGAAGGCTTGTGCCATCTGCAGTGCCCTGGCTGCCTCGTGTTGGTTTTGTCACCAATGGACAAAGTCAAAAAAAGCTTCCATTTCCAACAGTCATGCTCAGCTGCAGAAGTGACACCTTTCTACACCCATTCCTGAGTGCTTACAAGTAGTGGTGTAGCTTTTGACGTTGCTCCAAAAAACTTTCTGTCACAACATATTTGAGCTTTAAACTATCTAAGACATTCTTCACAAAATTTAGACATGCCATACAGCCCTTGCAATTAGCCCTTTCTTTCTGAATAAATGAAACTATATCTTAACTAATCTGCTTCAGGTGAATGTGTTAGTCTCATGAGAAATAGAAGAGGAAGAGCTGAAAAGCATATTATGGAAAAAATAAATCATATCATGCCAGAGTGTCATTGTCCGGCTCCTCAGCCATTTTTCACTATCTTCTTGTGTCACTGTAACATTCTGTACAAGGTTAAATGTCACAGTCTGGTTTTATCAAAATAGTAACCTTTCTCACATGTGAAAATTACTATACCATGGGCTATACCACGTTTCCTAGGGAGATTTGTTACAAAGACATAGCACACTAAAAAGACTAAAAAGAAAAGCTGAACTGATTTTTATATTTGCATAAGACTTGTAAATCATATGAAATCTCATAAATATCATCATACACTCAGGCCAGAAATTATGTCTGTCAATACCCCAGGTTTCATTTGGGTTTGTGTAATACCCTTGTATACAAATTTATGTTTTAAATGACATCAAATTTAGTTCAGCAAGCCAAAAATAATAAGATGATTTTCCTTTGATTGACACCAAAATAATACATATAAACAACAAAATACTTGCAGAGCTGATTAGTATGGAGAATAGAGCAGATGAAGAGCTCCACAAAGTGAGAATTGAAGGAGCTATCCAAAACACACAAGAGATTGAAGTGTTCAAAAGAGCTTGCAATATTTCCTAGCAAACAAAATAATAACACCAGAAAGAGCCAGTACAAGTCTGAGGCATCTGTGAAAGGTGCTCCTAAGCAAAGTCTTGTAAGGGATGTCATACCAGACAACCAAATGCAGGTAACAAATTGACATCAGTATGTTACATATTTACCTCTGTAGAATTGTATTCCATCCTTTCTCTCTTTCTGTCTTACAGGGAGCTGGGATTTTTTTTGGTCACCCTTATTTGCCTGCTGTCCCTTCATAAACTTCTGTAGCTAAGTGCAAAAATATGAAGACCTAGGAAAGTCTTTATTTTTCAAATTTCATTTCCCTGGTTAAGAACCTTAATCTGTTTTCTTGTATATTTTATTTCAGTGAAATCCTTCATTTTTTAATGATTTCTTTTCAAATTCCCTTTCATTCTGGCAACATTTAGACCACTAACTTAGAATTTGATAACAATGTATATTTTCATTGTAAAACCTTCTAGGATGGTTTCAAACACAGTCAAAAGGATCTCTTTATTTTCAGTGGGTTTTATTTTAATAAGCCTTTCTAGAAAGGAAGAAGTAAATTGAGTATTTATTTCTCTATATCAAATGTTATATGTCAGTGTGGGGCAGAGCTGTTCCACATTCTCAGAAGGGAATTACACTCAGAGAGTGTAGTGTTTTGTGCTTCTTTGATTCTCCCCACTGCAGTGAAAGACTGAATACAGCATTTCTCCTTTACTACTCCTCTAGCCACTGTGGTCTTTCTCCACCTATATTTCTGGCTTGTGAGTGTACTATTCATCTGTTCTGTTATTTCTGTCCTTTATATATCTGCCCAGCTATTGATTTTAGCTAATACTTGCATGGATTGTTAAAACATGGAGAGTTGATTTATTTAGCTCTTTATAAAATGTTCCAGACAATGCAATGTGTATCACTTTACCTCCTGATTATACTGGAATTCAGTTGTCAGCAACTAAGAGAATAACCAAAATGGATGCCTTACTAGGAAATTTCAAGCAGCAAACTTAATAAAATTTTAATTTTTTTTTTTCTGAATGTCCATTTTTATAGAATAATTCTTCTAAATAAAATAAAGTAGAAACTCCACTAAATCAAGAAAATCTTTTCTGGTGTCTAGTTTTCTAGCTTTTTATTTTATTGCTTTACCTAATTAAATTTGTTGCTACGATTTTGTTCTTTCTTAAATCCTCCTTTTGCCTTTGGATTGTGCAACCTTTATACAGACACAGTATTCTCACAGCCCTTTTCTGTTGTCATTTGGCCAAGGTATACAGAGTGGAATTTGGCTTTTATGCTTTCTCTTCCTAAAATGTTCTCTCTCATCTTTTGTTCATTTTTTGCCATTCCATTTTGAAATTAATTTCATTTGTTCATTTACTTTCCTAGTAAACTGATGCCCAGGACAGTGCAATATTCCAGCCTTAGTTGCAGGAGTGTTATGCTGTGAATAATGATTATTTCTTCAGACTTTGACACCTCTTTGCACGAAGCCCAAGAGCTCATTGGCCTCCCTTAATGGCATATCACGGTATATATTCATGCCTAATTTTCTGCCCATTACCACCTCCATGGTTCCTTAAGCATTGCTGGCTTCCAGATTTTTCTCTCCTACTCCAAGGTTATGTTTTGGCTTATTTTACTTCATATGTTACTAGATAGCCTTTTTCCGACTTGAATCTCATTTTGCTCATATGTCCATGTTTCTAATATTGCTTCGTCCCTTCTTATTAATTTTTGCCGTCAGTAGTGTTTACAGCACCTCCCAATTTAGTGTGATATGTGAATTTCATTAACTTGTTGTTCACTCACACTTTCAAATCATTAATGAGGTTGTCAAAAAAACCTCTGGAGCTAGCACTAGTCCCTTCACTGCTACCCGACAGCTCCCCCAGATCTTGATACACACTTGTGTATCATTAGCCCTTGTTAACATCCTTCAGTCAGTTTTCAGTCTATATGACAGTGTCCTTATCTAAACAATTTCTAATTAATTTTGAAAGAGATTTTGAGAGATGATATAAATTTATTTTTTTTGTGTATCAAACAGGATTAATACAAAAATTGTTTTTTGTCTATTTTCCTTCCTTCTTGTACTGAAATTAAAAATTTATCATCAACAACAAACCTATTTTTTTTTTTTTTCTCCTGAGAAATTCATTTTGCTAATTCCTGATCATTCCATTATCTTCTCAATGGTCATTTTGCACCTGACATTTATTTCCTTGATCCACTGAAGTTGAAATTCAGGCTTATGATCTGATAGGTTCAGGATTATTCACAGTTCTATTGCTTGCTTCTTTTGTTTGGTTTTTTTCGCTGGTATTTCAGGAATGCTCTAGTTCTCTATGAATTTGATAGCAAAATAATTAAAAATCAGGCAGTCTTTTCCTCTATTGTCATTCCTTAAAATGCATATCTGCTACAATCAAAATGTCTGTTACAGTATTTCCAAAGCTTCTCTCACTGCCCCCTTTGTCAGTAACTTCATTTATGAGTTGTTTTGAAATTGCCTAGCTTATTTTCTCTCTTATTTAATTGGTAAAAAAATCCATCTATAATTTGTGTCACAAAGTTCCCCCATCTACTCTGGACCCTTATTAGGAGTGATGGTGGGGGGTGCATTCTCCCAATCATATTTGATTGCTCTCTCTGTAACTGGTGTTTTTAACCAGATTTCTTAGCACTTACAGTTCCCCAGGGGTATAGATCCATAGATTATAAAGCTACAAGGGGCCATTACGAGCATCTGCTCTGACCTTCTGAGCAGTACATAACAGCAGCAGTTAGGAGAACCTTCAAACCACCTACTGTGAAAGCAAAGAGACACATAAAATGTTTAGAGTTAAAATGTCCTCATTTGTCTCTATTCAGATTCTCCTGGTATACTCATCACAGTAATATTTCCTGCAAAATCCAAGGGAATATCTGCAGGAACACATCTAATTTGATGCATGCCTCTCTGAGGATCAGCTTGGTGGGGGACATGGTTTATTAGAACACTGCACCTATGCCCTTAGGTGTTAAAAAAAAGACTACACAAAAACCTACAAAAACATGGACTTCACAAGAACATTTATAAAGATTAGGAAAACACTTCACCCTGGGGATCAAAAGGCTAAAGAGCTCTTTCTCCTCTCCCTGGCATAGCAATCACGTGGTAGGTGGTGTTCAGTTTCAATACTCAGTACACACTGAGCTCCATCAGGTATGTGCAGAATTCCGTAGTTCTTTTAGGGTAAGCAATTATCAGGTAATGACGGTTAGATATGGGAATGATGAAAGATTCAATTAAATTACTGATGCACTGCAGGATCTCACATCAGATCCTAAATTATGTTTCCATTGGCAGTTTGGGTACTGGCTGTGGTGGCATGCCATAAACCCAGCACATTATGTCCTGATAACAGCACCATAAAAGAGATTCACTACTACTCTTACCCTCACTATTCACAAGAGTACATTTGTGGCAACCTTCCAATAAGACTGAAAACTTTTCTGTTTCTTTCCCAGTTTATGATGTTCATTTACAGATTCTGAAAAATCATTGTGTTATAAATACCTAAAATATACAAATATATGGTGTGTACAGCTAGCTCTTTCTGCACTTATATTTGTATGTGCAATCCACCAATATCCATTGAGTATTTTATTCCTTCTGTCTGAGCATCCAAAGACCTAGGAGATAGCCAATTAAAAGTAATGAGTGTTATTTTTTTTTTAAAATCTTGCTACATATATTGCACTACATTCTCATACACTGCTGGGGAAAGCAAGAAAAAAATAGGGAATACCCACTTCTTGGTATCTTTTTTCATGACTTCTTACAATCTAAAGGAACTTCTGATGGAAATTTCTGAATGACAGTCAGGGCTGGAACACAGTTTGCTGTGTTTTTTATTGCTATTTCAGAAAAAAACCTGATAACCTCCCTATCCCCAAAGCATAGACTTTTGAAGTTTTGAAGGAATATCTAGGGACCAAACTTCTTCCCAAAAGACCTTGACTCCACTTCTCACTGCATTTTTTCACTCAGCTAGGAACACATCACTTGTCTCAATACACCTTAGAATATGTCCTCCAACAATGCTGCCTAAATTTAAAAACTAAAAAATTATAAATACCAACATATGAAGATAATTAGCTAGATATCTTTAACATATTTATATAATAAAATAAAAAGGTGGCTTCTTAACTATGTATACATAGTACTTGCTGTATTATGTGTTTTGCAGAGAATATATATTCAATAGGACCACTTTTCATTTGGCTGGCCAAATCTCATTTTATTATATGATAGACATATATAGCATCTCTACAAGATTACTAAAAGTTATTTTAAAATAAAATTCTCAAGTAATTCCAGGTCAAAAAAATTAGAATTCTTATATTAGGATGATCTTGGATGTCTGCAATGTGAATAAAGAATATAAAAATATAAAAAATTGTGATAGTATAGTCTTTTTAAGTCTCCCCCACTTACTGAAAACATGAAACTGAAGAAATCATATACCTTTCAGCTTGAAGATTACCTGTTGTTTCCATTTGCCATTAGAATAGTTTATACAGCCACAGAAAGAAACTTTAATAATCCATGGAAACCATGGAATATTGATTTGACACCAAGTAGTGTTTCTGCAAGCTCTATCTAGGAATGAGCTATCCAGAGGTCAGAGAGTAAGTACTGGCAAACTAAAACCAATCAAAAAAAATTTTTTTGAACCTGAAAAACAGAATAATTTTCATATATTCAACATGACAGATGTAGTGATTAAACAAAATTGCATCTCCATTCTCAGAGATGGATCTCTGTCCTGATGAAAATGCAGAGTGAGAAGAAAATCTCACAGAGCCTTTTAGTTGAAACAACATCGAAATAACTACAACAGCACTGAAATTTGCATGGAACCACAAATATTCCAGGCCCTTAGAATAATCAATACAAAATGAGTAGGAAGAGTTGGACGTTGTGGGGAAAAAACAGAATTAGAAAAGCAGTCAAGGTATTTTTTTCATATTGGGGAACATTGTGCGCACCCAGCAGACTGTCCGATTTTTAAGTCTGTAATATTTTACAGACCATGTTAGCATCTACTTATTTAAGAGCAGGTAAATGTTTCAGATTAAATTCCAATTAATCTGAGCATCTGTAAATATTGGTAATTGTGCTCAACATAGCTTCATGTTTAGCCTGAAGATTTCTATGTGTCTGGGCATGGACTCGCAATCCTTAGAGCAGTATCTGATCTTCTCTTCTTGAACTGGATTTTACTCTGGGCTTCTACAGCTACAACAGAAGACGCAGAAGTATTTGAGGTCCCCCTTAGAAACAGAGTAGTTTTCAGTTGAGGTCCTGTGAAAATAAATCTTATTAAAATACCTTAGCTGTATCAAGATGCTTATTAGTTAAAAATGGCATGACAATGGGAATAAGCAGGCTAGTTGCAAGAACCAATTAATAAAATACAGCATATATTGCCGTTGGACTGAATTGAATAACACTAGTGATAAAAAAAAAATCAGTTAAAAGCTTCCATGTTCACAATATTTATGCTACTTTCTCTGAACTGGAAAGGAAAAAAAGTTGCAAAATGATAATTTTCTGGAAGAAATTGCATGGTAATAAGAAAGAAGTAGTTCTAATCCTTCAGCAGAAAGAGTCACTGCCTATCCTGCCATCTGTTTTCAGGCAGTGAATGCTGACATAGCACTTGCATTGTCCAGGACCTGGAAATGAAAAAGGAATTTAGAGCTGATCTATGTCTAGGGTAAAGGGTTTGGCAACCTAGAATTTAGGAAACTATAGTGTTTAGGGCTGCAATACACTGCCTGGGGACTTGAAGAAACTACAGATATCAAGGTTTATGAAACTGTTATAAGTCTAAGGGCTTTTTAAGGAGAACTCATGCTGCACTCATCTACTGTTGGTGAGTTTTGAATGCTGTAGGAGACTGCAGTTGATGATCTCTGGTCGTCCCTTCCTAGCAGCAGTTCTATGATTCTGTATCAAATTTTACCATTTTATTTTATTTTGGTTTCTTAGGCAGTAAAAAAGCTATATTGCTTCCTTTATCTAAGTGGAGCAGGAGTCAGCACCATCTTCAAAAGACACTTTTCCATGGGATTTTACTTTTTATTACACTGCCAGCTGTAACAGAACTCTAAATAAGCATAGTTTTAAATTTAGATACCCAGATTTATGTAGAATTCCACTGATTTAGGGTAAAACCCCACCTATCTACTATCAGAGCAGATTTAAAATTTCTGGATGTTGGGGAGCACTACTGTCAAGGGACAGGACTGCCACTGAAGTGTTCAAAACAGCATTCAGTATCAGTGAACAAACCAGAGATGACAGTGCACAATCCACCTGGCCTCCTGCTACCCATATGGGCTACATTTTCACTTTGCCAGCAATTGCTTTTCCAGATATCTCACAGATCTAGACAACCAGTTTGGAGAAGGAAGGAAGTGTTTTGTTTAGTAGTTTTCAAAGGAGAGATGGAGCTGACCTATGACACAGGAAAGCTTCACAAGATTTAGAGACCAAGGTACAATTAAAGCAGTTCTGCCATCCCCATCTCTAGACTGCAAGTCCTGCCTCTAACTACCAAGATACCAAATATTTATCTCAAATGCAATTGTTTTAAAAAATGTGAAATTGAAAGGTGGCTGCTGACATATGCATACATACTGGATATAGGTTTGCATATGTAGTATGATACAGGCTTTGCAAAAAAATCCTAATGATCACTGCAAAATTAGATTAGTGCCTCTTTTTTTTTTTTTTTTCTCTGTGATCATATGTATTCCATGCCTAAATTTTCACTTTTCTGTCCCTACTTGCTCCCAAATTTCTTAGTCGTAGTTTAGACACTGGTATTTTAAAATTGTGTCCTTTTGCTTTATTTCTCCCTGCTTCGTCTCAATTGCATCTGGCTTCATCAACCCAGCATATAAAGGAAGGAAAATGTGCCAAATACCACACATTTGATATCTGAAGTGTACCTATTGACCTTTGACTGGAATGGATATTTTAATCCCACACTCGAAAATTACCCTTCAAAAGACTTGACTCCAAATTGCCAACATGATATGTCATCTTCTAATCTGATGTGACTGGAATGATAACATTTGCTTTGATGTGCAATGTAATCCACTTTGACTGATCAGATGCAACCTGCCATAACACTGTAAAAGGCAATGAATCATGCTCAGAAATTAAGATTATCCTATTTTTTTAAAATCAGAGTGAAATCTACCTGTGGTTTATAGATCTGGGGATTTTTCAAGTGCTTTTTAATGCAACAGTGATAACGGCTCTATCTAAATTATTTGTTTTCATTGTCTCTTGAGTCTGACTCTAGCTTTTGCTATAGCATCTGCATTTTTCAGTCAAGAAATAGCCGGTTTTTAAACCACTGCAGAATTTCTAACAATTGGATTTAAATTGTAGTAGAATATTCTGCTTGGAAAGAACGCAGTTTGCAGCTTTTAAACTCAGGCAGCTTACAATAGTTTCTTCCATTATCAAGACAGGAAGTATTTCTTTGCAGTCTGAGATGCAGTACCAGGTGCAGGAGAAATCAGCACCCAGCAGTACAAGAAATCAGCAGCTGTTTATCTTTCCTGTGATTTCAGATTAGACCACTTTTGGGGAGGATTTTTCAGAACCCAGAGTCTCCTGGTGTGACCTCACAAAATTACTTGCAATCTGCAAGGCAAGCCTTACCCGCAGTCAGGCACAAGTCTTTCTATTCCTCTCAAAATTACAAAAAACTTTAATTATAAATCAGTGGAGGGATAGGTAAAAGTATATGAGATGATTACCTGAGTGAAGGAGATGGACCAAGCCAAAAAGGGGTCATCTTACCTTTTACCAAGGTAGCTGTTACCAATGAGCCCATGACACACAATTTGCTTAATTATTGAAAATGTTACAGTTTCTTATAATGACAGATTTGCAGAAAGGTCTGATGATGTACAGAGCAGCAAAAGTCATTATTGCTCACTATGCATTCAGTAGACCAGGGCAGTGAACAGTGCAAAGCAATGTTGTGTGTGTATGGAGTTAAAGATGCGATACACTGATGTGTCCAGTTGTTATATGTATCCACAGAGGTAAGAACCTCAACAAAAAGAGTATTTCCTTCTCTAATTTCTGGACACTTCATATAAACCCTGGGGTTTTTTGGTTTTTTTGTTTGGTTGGTTGGGTTTTTTTGTTGTTGTTTTTTTTTTGTTTGTTTGTTTGTTTTTTGCTGTTGTTGTTTTGGGGTTTTTTTGTTTGGTTTTGGTTTTTGGTTTTTGGTTTTTGGTTTTTGGTTTTTGGTTTTTTGTTGTTGTTGTTGCTGGGGTTTGGTGGTTTTTTTTTTTTTGGTTGATTTGTTTTAATTTTTTTTTTAACTATACCTAAGTCAAATAGGTTATCAGACATGTTTTCTTCTTTCTAAGTGGGAAAGAACTGTAGACAATCTGAAATAGAAAATGGCAAAAAAATAAAAAGTTTTAAAAATAAATGGCAACTGGAGACATCTATTTCCATTACAAACTCAAATATTTAGGCTTAATTCTTTAATTTCTGGACAAAGGTCCTTAGTGGAACTTGTTCACAATTTTTCCATGTCCAGTTTGATTCTGCTCCACTGGGATTAGACATTCAGGAAGGGGAAAGTAGGTGCTACTTGAAGACAGTGTTCCTGTTCTTGCAGAGACAAGAAGGTGTTTAAAAGTATTGAAGATGCTAGTTAGGCTTCTGATGAAATAAGATTTGCAACAGTATTTTCTGATGTCGGGGCATACAAAAAATAGTGATAGATACAGAGAAAATAGTTTTCTGGTTTAAACATTTTTATTAAATCCCCAAATTTATAAGTAACATTGCATTAAAAAATATTAAAAAATCAACCCTCATTTGATAAAGATAGTCCTCTCACAGGAAAGTAATTCTGCAGCTTTTAAAAATGGTTGTCCTTTTGATTCAAATTTCCAACATGATATGTCATTTTCTAATGCAAGGTGACTGGAATGATAACGCACGCTCTCTGATGGGAAACAGAGTCTAGTGTGATTGATCAGATTCAAAATGCCATACCACAGCATAGGGCAATTCATTTCACCTAAAAATTTAACCTAATCTCTTTTTCTGGAAAGCTGCAATGAAAGAGAAAACCTGTGTCCCACCGTGCTGAATTGCTGAAGATTTTAGGGTTGTATTTTTGCTATCATCTTCTTGGCAGAAGAAGTGGTAGGCACTCATACATTCAAGGAAGAAGTGATGTTCCTTTTTCCTAACTTGTACTGAAAAGCAAATTGTAAATCCTTTTCCTCAGGTGCCCTTTCCACAAAGTCATCCTTACATGTGTACCCTTGCTGGATGACACCCAAGCTGTCTCCCCCTACAATTCATTCTAATTCATCAATATTTATCCTGACCATGTTGTGCTTGCAATTGCAAGTGCAGTTTTAATGCTCTGGTTGTCACTGGACCAAACAATAAATAGACATTGCAGTTTAACATATGCATATGGAATGAGCATATTCTCAATTCTGTCTTGTACCCAGAATTTTGAACTGACATTTTTGTTACTCCTAATACAATTAGCGTTAATGGAAAAATGCCAAAATGTCAAATCATTTTCTATAAACATGTACTAATACCAGATGTCTAGGAATGGGAATTAAGACTCTCTTTTTTTATTGGATTTCTGACAACTTTACATTTTCATTTATATAGATCAGGAATAAATATATAAAAATCAACCCACAAGCTTTGAACCATTCCTAAGATCTGGTAACATTTTGATAAGGAACATGGCTTTCATAAATTTCTTCCCTCTTCTCTGCAGTAAGACCTATGCCTTTACATACCATTTACAACCAATGTGCCTTTTTAATGAAATCTAAGTCATCAGTCCATAAAGCATTTGCATGCTTCCCCCCAAAAAATATGTTAGGACCTTTATCAAGGCCTATTAAAGGTCCTTAAAAGATTCTGGTTTTAAAGCCTTTGTAATGGAACTTACCTACAAAGCAATGCTATAAGAAGAACAAATAAAGGAATTGACTGAACAAATAATTTCTAAAATAAAGAAAGTTGAGAAAAACTAGAAAGGTAAAGTGTTTTGGAGTAGAAATGAATATTTGAGTCAAAGAGAAGAAGGCTCAATTGAAGGAGAATCAGGAGTGGAAGGACAATATTATACCACATGATTTCTTACACATAGGTAAATGCAATGTTTAGAATAACTTCTCCTAAACCAAAGATAATAAATACGAATTTATTATTACAGAAATGGTTTGCAGTTCCTGCTGATTTGCCAAGTTGTGAGTTTAGAAAATGAACAATTTCAAAGAAAAATATATCTTAATTTAAAATCAGTATTATAGTTAGGAAACTATCAATTTAGATAAAGCAAAAAATAGTCAAACTAGTTTTAATAGAAGAATAAAAATTTAAAAATTTTCAGAACATTCATTTTATTTGACCAAAAAACTCAGAAGTGTGTTTTAGTTGTACAACCTTATTTCAAAATGCTGACATGCAGGAAGATAAAGCAAGGGACAAACCCAAATAATTGTGCACTTCTTTTCATGAAATTGCACACATTTCAATTTCAAAAGAAACACTGCTTTCTAATAATTCAAAGGACTGCTGTAACATCCCTCCCCGTTACAAATTACTTCCCCTTAATGGCAAGCCTCATTTGTCAATATTTTTATAGCAGTAATACTACAGAATCTAAAAGAAGAAAGAAAATAAAGACAGAAAGAAGGATAGACTAAGAGAGAATGAAAGCCTGAAAACTGTAATAAAAAGGATCTTAGCTGAAACAAACAATGCATGATTGTGTTGAGGTTGAATATTTTTCTTTTTCAGAAATGTCAAAATACCAGGTAGCTTATTAAGCAACACAGTAAGATTTTTAATTTTTTGCCTGTTTTACACATTATTAATTACCTATTTTGTGAAGAAAGATGATGGATTTTAAACACTAATAAAATCTCAGCTGAACTAATGTTAACACAACAAAAGAGATTTGATAACAATACATGTGACTGGAAATATAAGACTCAGTAAAACTAAAATAAGGCACCATGGTGACAGGAACAATTATTTGAGTCTGTACAGAATTAGGCTTTTCATCCCAGCAGTAAACTGTTGACAGAGAAGATGGGAAGAATAGGACTTGTCCCTTTTTGAGCTTCTTCATAATCTTCCCACTTCTAAAGGAACAAATCTTTTCAAGAGGAGTTTAAAGGTGAAGCAATAGTAAATTGCTTTACAGTTTTGCCCATCTTATTTTTCCCTAGTCATGTTCCAAAACAGGAGTCCATGACTCACAGCAGAATGTTTTTCATCCTGTTTTAGTCACATACAACAGTATGCATGCACCCTATCTACTATTTTTCACAACATCAGTGATTTTTCAATAAAACATATTTCCTTATGTTTTGGGTATGACATGAAATAATTTCAACCATTCCCAGTGGAGATGGAAGCAGGCAAAAAGACAAGGTACTCTTAGTATTACACAGCTGCAGTAGCTGGCAGGTGGAAGTTTTGTCAGACACATTTCAGTAAAAAGAAAAAAAAGGAAGGGTTTTTTTTTGGGTACAAATGATATATTTTTAAAGCCCATCATATTTTTATAATGCTGCTTATTTTAAACTCTTAACATATGCTCTGCAAGTGATGAAGGCATATGGTTCACATAACAATACCATATGTCTGATAATATTTTACTGTATATTACAGCAATGGCAAACATTTATAATTTGTAGAGGGACTCAATTTAAATTATGTTTTATCTTCATTTTTTATATTTATAAATACTTCTGAAGACATATGTGAAGAAGGCAATAAATCCCCCAAAGAGTTTAATATTTCAAACTAAACATTCAGGGTGTGTTTTATGGCTAAAACCATGCATTCATCACTGTAAAAAAAGACTACTGCCCTTTGGTAAAACATGGAAAAAAATAAAATAATAATATTTTTAAAAATTATAATAAAAAATCAAAGCAACATACATTCAAATTACAGTGTACATAAGCTTCTTTTTAACACCTATGTGTTTAATGTACTTATTTTTAAACAGACATTTGCCACTGTCTCATCTGAAATGCAGTGTCTGAAGTGTTTGGCTTTTTCTTCCTTTCTTCTCTTTTATGATGTTTAGTTCTTTATTGAATCAACAGGAAAATGAGAGATGAACCCAAAGCAAACATGTACGAGATCCATCTTTCCCTGGACAAGATTGTGTGAGAAGAGATGAAAGGAGAATAATTCTACATCCTCTTTTTTTTGCTTGTGCTATTGTACAAGGATCTTACTTGGAGTCAAGTACCACCGTGTTAGACATTTCTTCCTTTAGGATACTTAACCCCACATACAAAAGTTAAACTAGGAAGAATGATTTAGAATAAGTCCTTCAACCCAAGCCCATGGAAGGAGAGAAAATGCAATTTTGTTGAGTATTTTATTTTGCAGTGACTTACTTGATGGCTAAACACCATAGAAAAAATATGGATGAATCTGACCTCATTACTCTTGCAGAAAAGTCAGTGACCTTAGATGATGATATGTGACACAATAAGAAATAAGGAAGAGGACCAACTATGTCTGGAAGAGATTCTAACCATTGTAGGTACACTGAAGTTATGTTTTCCAAGCCAGAACAGACAAAGTCTTTGCTGAGAATGTTACTGGCCTGTGCACATCTAGAATGTGATGAAATAAAAAGAATTAATACATTAGGAGACAATTAGATTGTCCAATGTCTCCAACAGAGTCAGAAAATTGAAAAATAACAGAAAACACAAAGACCTCAGTGACATGGATATT
The DNA here is from genome assembly GCF_036417665.1 of Passer domesticus. Taxonomy (NCBI): domain Eukaryota; kingdom Metazoa; phylum Chordata; class Aves; order Passeriformes; family Passeridae; genus Passer; species Passer domesticus. The sequence continues at coordinate 50,094,425 of NC_087477.1, forward strand.
CATGTGGCTGTCAGTAGTCACAGTGACCTGATATATACAAAGTGACTAAGAAGGGAGGATAAAGAATTCCTTTTTAGTTCAAGGTACCTACAAAGCTTGCAGAAGGAATGAGTAAATGAATGGTGTTTAGAGAAAAGATGAACTAAAGCTTCCAGAAATCTGAGGACTCTATTTCTTTCTGCTATGGAAAATTTTACTCCCCTCCCTCTGGAGTTCCAGTTATGTCCTACAAGAAGACTTCTTGTAGTCTTCTACTGTGATAATGCAGCTCCTCACCACTACCTTCTGAGCATGCTATTTACAAGTGCCATGTACCATATGAAAGTTACAGCCTTATTCTATGATCTAGAATAAGACTACATTCACATGCAAAACCCTACACTTTTAAAATATCAAGAGTGAAAGCTGCATATGTGTATATATTAAAAAAAAAAAAAAAACCAACAAAAACCCCAAGCCATTTAAACAATTTCAACTAAATGAACAAATTAAAAAATTATACAGATAGGTGGGTAGAGAAACTACATATTGCTCTTTTACAGCTGCTTAATTTCAGCCAAAGTAACTTCATGTCCCACCATCAAAAGATAGAAAATTGTCTCTTTGTATAAAATATACAGCTTATTCTATAGCTCTTATCCTTTCAATATTTTGTTGAATAAAATCAAATATATAGTATGCAAAATGGTTCTTGGATGCCTTGGTTGTCTACATTAGCTGATAATTGCATCAGCTCATATATCATCCAGGTTTTCAACTGGTGCTTAAACTAGTAATTGTCCCTAAAACATCATCAGCATCAGTTTTAACATATAGCTATGCCTGCTGTTTGAGTAACTAGCTAGCTTGATGACTAAAGAGTGATGAACATCTGCTTTTAGATCTCTTTGGGGCCACTGTCTTTTCAATGGATTTCATAATCAAGATACAAAGAAAGCAGAATTAAAATCTAGTTTCATACTCAAAATGCATGATGAATTTGAGGGGGAATAGGCTTAAAAGCTATGAATTTTGTGTGGTAGAGAGCCACACATGTAGCATGACTGTTGTGAAATTATGATATATTACAAAGTGATAATATGAGATGATTATAAGTTACACCCTTTCATCCAAGTATTTTTAAAATACTTATTTATTAAGGCCATGATTAGGACAGAAAAACATTTGCATTAACAGTGTGATAGTGATGCTTAAGATTTTCTTTAATCTTAGTAATGTAAGTAAGATGAGGATAAATATGGTTCCTGATCCAAATTACCTCCCCTCTAAGCCAGTGGGTATCTGTCATCACTGATCTTCACAGAGTCCTTGATTTGAATGGATTTAAATGGTAGTGGAGCCTAGTAATTTATTTTCATAGCACTGACTAATACTATCTCAACATTTCTGTCCATAAATATTTATTTTCTAAATCTTTGCCAGTTTCAGTAGTGATTTTTTCCTCCGCATCCTGAGATTGATGTAGTAATGAAAAGAAAATTTTCTGTTTGTGTCACAAGTAGATGAACAACTTATGTGATAAACAAATACACTTTTTCGTTCATTTTCTTGAAAGAGGGTTTAGTTCATATTTTTCCCATTTCTAGATAGTTTTTAAGATTAACCTGAAGTCAAAAGCTCATATCTCTCTCTTAGAATTACCTTAATGCTGAGATAATGTGGGACAGTTGTTATTTTAGCATTTCCTAGCATTTTCTCTGAACAGGACTTTCTACACAGCTTGCTTATTAAGGGAAAAATTCAACATTTCTTCTCTTCTTTAAAGGTTGATTACTTTCAAAACTAGCAGTTTTAATGGTCTCTACATAATACTGGATTCACATTCTTTCCACCCTGAAGCACAGCATTTGTGGCAGTGTCTGAATGGGCTTGTAGTATACCCCAAAGTATTAGGTTTAATTAGTTCACTGAAGTAAACTAAGAAATATTGGAAACCCTTATGAGTTCCTTCTCAAAATTCTAAGCAATTTTTCAGGTTTAACTAATGTTTGATCTGACGACTAGGTGGGTATTTTCTTGTCAGGACCGAAAATATTACATATATATTCTAAAAAACAGTTCCTGTGTCAGACAAATGAAAAGTTTTGTTTTACACTTACTATAATGAGCAAGAAAAGTCAGAAATGTCCTTAGCTTTCTGAAATACTCATGGAAGTTATACAAAAGTAACCTAACTTAAAAACATATACCAAAAGTTATACTAATACTGTAGTGGGCTTTTTATACTATACTAACAACTGTTGCATAAGTCTACAAAACCTTTCTAGTGCTACATAACACAGTGGAATCAGTCCACTTAGAAAAAGGGTTCTGAAGCACAGTGGAGTGGAAAAAATATATATGAGAAAATCTATTTAATTATTAGTCATTACAATTATTTTTCTGCTTGGAAGAGAGATTATATGATTTCTTTGACCTTTTCACTAATGTTATTTTTCTAAGCAATGACACAAAAATTACTGGTAGAATCCTTACCCAGATTTTTTTTTTTAAATTAACTTAATTTCCAAGGAGATCAAGAACTTTTGGTTATGTTGTTGAAAGAAGGCTTTGATCTAGAGAGACAGATTAGCCATGTCTGTTTTATTAGCAGCAGTATTTTCATCCTAATACCCTGCTCCAGTGTAGTAGTAACTACTTTTAAGTTCTCATAATAGGAAATCATCAATTCTTAGTAGCCATCTGAAGCTCACTTGTTTAGTAATGACTTTTTCCATTTTAGTATTAATTTTATGTATGTTTTCACAGATAAAGGAAAGTACCTGTCGCCTAAACAGATGTAGCGTAACTGCTGATATTCAGTGACACAGCCTGATGATTTTACATTCATTCATGTTGAAAACAGTGTGCACTGGCAGGAGTTGACTAATCATTTATCTCAGGATTTAACATAGCAATAGTATATGGGAGCTTTCTCTAAGGATGCAATTTTAAAAGCCAGAGAATCCATTCAAAGTCAAACACCACTCTGCTTGCTGTTCAGGTTCCTGCTGTCTTAGTGTCTCCAACAGAGTTCGTGAGCGACTGAGCTCACGTGTGATGATCCATGCTGAAGCTGCTTGGCCTTGAACCAAATGTCCAGGGGAAATGGAATTAGTTACAAATATGGAGAGGTGTTGGTATTACTCCAGGGATCCCTTATAACAACCAATGTGATTAGATCAGTTTGTTGTTGATGTGTTTTCTGTAGCTCCAGTAGAAGTTCCCGTCTCTTCGTTTGTCATAGCAAAAGTTTATGAGCTTTGAGATAGAGAAGTCTGTGCACAATTGTACCTTTTTATTGCGTCAAGTGATTTTTCTGTTGGTCATGTGCTTTATATTTTCTGAAGTTGCTGATAGTCATTCATAAGAAAAGTAATTAGATTTCATTTCAGCAAAGGATTTCCACAATTCGGCAGAGGAACCTTGCAACTCATGCAGAAGAACAATTTCTTGTGTATGATACAACAGTGAAGACATCAAGATCATGGATTCCAGATTCTGGCTACTACCCTTTACATTCTTCTTTCCCCTCAGAAGTAAATGCTGTAATCACTTTTACAGAAAGATTTATACCCTTATCTTCTTAACATTTTTTAGGTACCAATAAAGGACAAAATTGGGGTATAGGAAAGAGCACATAGGTATGCTGAACTTCTTATCCATATGGGAACATAGCCTGTAAGATGTGTCAGCCTCACTGATGTATCTGATGATATCTGTATGAAATAAATTCTACATTTTAAAAAAGACATAAGTGCTGCAAATGTACATACATGGTCATCTTTCCCGTTTTTGCTTTTTTTTTTTTTTTTTTTTTTTAATAATTCAGTTGATGTTACTGTAAAATGTGACTTAAAGGAAGATTTATGGTTTTAAACTATTGTGGTGTGTTGACCTTGGCTGACTGCCAGGTACCCATCCAGCTGCTTTCTCATTACCCTCCATCGCCTCCCAGACAGGATGAAAAAGCTTGTGGGTTTACTTGCCAGTTATGATCAGAGGCAAACCAGACTTGATTTGGGGAAAATTAATTCAATGTATTGTAAATTTAAAATAGAGTAGGAAAACGACAAAAAAAGGCAAAACCGAAAACATCTTCCCCAACCTCTCCCTTCTTCCAAACATCAGTTTCATTCCTGATTCATCCACAGTCTCCCTTCCAAGGCAGCTCAGAGAGGGTGAGGAACCATGGTTTATGGTCTGTTCATTACACTCCTGCTCTACTGCTCTTTCTTCCTCACAAGATTCCCTTGATCAAGCCTGCAGTCTCTCCCATGGGATGCAATCCTTCACACACTGCTTTGTTGGTGGTCCTTTCCATGTGTTGTGTTTTTTCAAAAGCTGCTCCAGCGTGGGTCCTCTCCACAGATTACAGTTTATCAGGAATAGACAGCTCCAGTATATGTCACCTACAGGCCACAGGTCCTGCCAGGAGCCTGCTCCAGTCTGGGTTCTCCATGGGCTGCAGCTTCCTTCAGGACACATCACCTGTTCCATCAAGGGTTCTCCAGAGGCTGCAGAGTGGATAATTGTTCCATTGGTGTCATCAATGGGCTGCAGCAGAGCAACTGGCTCCTCCAGAACCTGCACAGGCTGCAGGGGATTCTTTGCTCTGACACATGGAATACGTCCTCCCACTTCTTCACTGACCTGGATGTCTGCATAGTCATTTCTCTGTCATTCTTCTCTCTCTCTGTCACAGCTGCTGCCTGGTGTATTTTACCCTGTCTAAAATATGCTGCCATCTGCTGAGAGCCTCAGCAGTGCCCTGGTGTGGGCTTGTTTTGGAGCTGGAAGGAACAGGCTCTGTCCAGCCCTTGGTGTCTTCTCACTGTGTGAGACTTCTGCAGACCACCCTCAGTACAAACTCTTGCCAGGTAAAACTAGTATTAGTATTTTTGGTTTTCACAGAAATTTCAAAATAATACTACAAAGCAATAATTTCAAAACAAATATTTAAATTATACAGGGAGCCAAAATATGCTCAGACATATGGACAATGTACTCACAATTGGCTTTTTTTCCCCCTCTATTCTCTTAAGCCTTGTACTTTTCTACAATTCATTTCCAAATATCCTTCATGAACATCTTTATCATTTACTCAGCTTCAACAGAAATTTCAGATATTCTTTGGTTTTCTAATAATAGTTCTAATAATAATTCTGTTTGAATGCAGATTTTTAGCTTGAAATAAGGCTTATTCTTTAGAAATACTGACATTCAAAGTATTTCAATGCCAACTGAATCACATTGTTTGATGATGGTTTAAAAGTGTATTGCTGCTTATAACACTGATTGTTTATACTCTCTTAAAATGATTATTTATACTCTTATCAATGGCATATTAAGAAATAAATAATTTCCTATAATATAACCAATTGATATTTACAAGAGTTTAGTGATAAATTAATTTAAAAAATTATGCTTTGATTCCTATATCCTATTATAAAAATGAAGCTCTGTATCAATATTGTCAAAATATTAATTATTTACTGAAATTTTGGGCAGATTTTATTGACTTCTGAAATATAAACAAGCAAGAAAAGTATCATGCAGACATTTTTCAGACAGTTAAAAAACATGCTTCCTAAGCCAAAAGGAATTTTAAGGACAATACCACTGGAAAATCAAGAATTCAAAATCTATATTTTTCATACTTTCAGCTTTTATCTGTAAGTCCTTTTAATGGAACTATTTTATCTACTGCAATCTGTAGAATTTGGAGCTGCTCCTCAGTTATGTTCATAACAAATTTTGCATGTGACTCATCCTCCAAATTCCAAAAATAAATCTTCCTTTTTCCTGCAATTTTGCATAATTGGTCTCTGATAAGAGAAGAAGAATTATGCAACTATTTGATATGTGTTAAGGCAGCTGTTTGAGACATATGTGGTTTCAAAAAGTTACTCATATTTCACTTTTCGAAAGTAGCACATCTTTCTCATGACATATTTTTAAAAGAAGGCTGAGCCTGGAAGCTCAGAACTTGCTGCATTTAAAAGAACTTATGTAAAACTGGCTACTGATACACTGTGTCGAAAAATACAGAAATATTTTATTACATGAATTTTGGATCCAACCATATCTAAATAAGGTTGTACTGAATTATGTCTGATTCTCAACCATAAAAGTGTGCTCTGCCATGTCAGATATTATTATTATTATTAGTAGTAGTAGTAGTAGTACTAGTAGTAGTATTACAGCTATTGTAAACATGTAACTGCTATAAGAAATGTAGATTTCCATCAGGAGAGAAACAGACTTCCATCAAACATGTAAAGGATTCCACAGCAAATAAATTCCAGTGCCAGACAAAAATAAAACCCGTCTTTTGCTAAAGGGTTATACTATTACAGTGGGGGGAAAACACTTCATTTTGAAACTGCATTTTTCTCGTATAGCTTTTCCAATTTAATTTAAATTGTTAAAAAAGATCAATGCCATCAAATGTTTTGTTCCCTTGGATCCATTACATGTATTTATTCACTGTTGTGTCATCAAACCAAAAAAAAATCAATCTTTTGCACAGCTCTAGTTAATATAATGTGCCTGCCCTGACCTTCCAAGAAAGCTGTGCATAAACAGGAAATACAAATTCAATTTATAACCACAATGATGAGATGAAAGAAGGCAATTCTTTAAAATGAACCTAAATAATTTTCCCCTGACCTCTCCCAACACTTCATACAACAAAAAGAGATAAAAAGCAACTTGTTTGATTGCTTCTTGCTGAACTGAATGTGGATACAAAAGCAATCACTAAAAAGCTGGTCCTCCATTTCAGCATTTATGTGGTATTTGAATGGAAATACATCTGACTTTTCAGCATTACATACATTTGAAGTATGAAACGGTTTATGTTATATAAGGCATACTTTACTAAAGAGTCCCAGAAACAATTGGATTTTTCTTTAAATGTTTGCCTTTCCTGCATAGGTCTTATGATTTACACAGACCTTACAATATATGAAATAAAACACATGAAGACAGATAAACTGCACATGTATTTTGGGGGCTCCAGGGATTTGTGTTTAGAAGTTAGGCAATGCCAGATTTACCTAAAACCTTACATGATCATGTACCTCTCTTCTTCGTCACTGTGTACTCTTTAGACTCCTGATCACATAATAGTGTTTTAAGATTCCTCTTTCTTCTCATGCACAGGATGAATAGCTCTCATTTAATACAGTTCAGTTATATCCTCTGTTTCTTTTAGCTTTTTGTAGTGTCTCTAGTCATTTCATTGAGTCAATTGAAACTCAGAAGACAGATTTATTAATTTTTACAGGAACTTTTCTGTTCCAATCAGAAAAATATTGCTAGAACTCTTCACAAGGATTTTCGAATTGAATTTATGCTCAGAGTGGTCTGCTGACATAAGTACTATCTAGTCAATTTTTTAGAAGCAGCAATGAGTTGTAGGGACATTTTGTAGCCAGAAAAACATATCTCCATGCCATTAGAACCCAATTTTCCAGTACAGATTCCATGTTATGTTCAAATTGCAGCTGGTGCACCATGGAAGCTTAAATATGCACATGCATATATATATATGTGTGTGACTATAGAGTTCTCAGAATATGAGAAAGACATTAAATGAAAAATCACTTCATTGCATGATGTTAGCTCTCACTTTTATCTACCAGAAGTGAGTTACAATACTGAGCCTAGCTACAATCTCTAGCTTATATTTTTCTTAACCCATAGATTTCTAAAAAGTAAAAAATTCGTCTCATTGCAATGGCATCCAGATCTTTGTAAGTGCTCATGCTTCTTAGACTCTTTCCAAACTTGTGGTTATCTTCAGAGGGAAAATGTGGGTTAGCACATTTTAGCCATCCTTGCCTCTCTTTTGATCAGATTATTAATTATATTTATTAAGTAATTTATTATCTTCTGTTATCTTCACCAATGTCCTGTATATAGTGTCTGTTTTGCCAATGGTTTTTATAATAATTCTGACTGACAAATTTAAGATTCAAAAAGAGTTTTCTTCTGCCCTTGTAGGCAAAGTAAGCTCTAGTCATCATAGAACCATAGAGTCATAAAATGGCTTGGGTTGGAAGAGACTTTAAAGATCCAGCCCTCTGCCAAAACCCTGTCCCTGCTAAAGTGACACCTTTTCACTCTGTTCTTTCCAATTACAATGCCACTGTCTCTTTTATCCACCTTTGCTGACTTCTGCTTCTTTCTATGCTTTCTACTTACACATTTTCAGGCCTCCAACCAAGATGTTCATCCCATGTCCAGCACCAGCAGAATATCAACTTCTTCCTCCGGAACTGCCTGTCCTTTTCCCATTTTCCATGTTCACAGGTTCTCTCTTTCAGTTTTTGTAGACTCAGTATTTCCCTTCTGCTTAATTCCTTTGTTTCTGCAGATTACTCTGTGTCTCTGATTGTTTTGTCTTACCAACGCCTGTTTCCAGTTACCCCAGTGTCTGTAAGGCAGCTGTTTGAGACATATGTGATTTCAAAAAGTAACTCATATTTCACTTATGCTCCTGACAGTCTCATTGTGCTATTTCTGTGCAGGTTCTTCACCCAATCAGGAAATAACTGGTGCTGTTCAGCATTCAGCATTGAGCCTGGTGCCTTTTCTAGTATCAGTCTGAAGCAAGCTTAGCATAAAGAAAGAACTTTTCTGGAAACATAAGATTCCTATATCAAATTTATGTGAACTATGCTTTTCTTTTTCATTGTATAGCTCATACACAACTTCCAACAGATTTCACTGTGACAGAAAAAGCACATACTGTAATAGCTTGCCAATTTTCAAGTTCAAAGCATGAATTAAATTGGTTTCTTTTATTGGTATAATTTTCTTCCAAAGAACTAAACCATCGTGGCTAGCAAAATACAAATAATTTCACTTTGAAACAGACCTTCAGCACAAGAAATTTCAATCTGACTGCTTAGATCGGCAAAGTCTTAAGTGCCTGAACACAAAATCTTGTAGTAGGTGGCACTGGATCCTTAATGACTTAGTCTTACAATGTGTGAGGGAAATAGTCTCTTAAATTTGGTTTAATTTGCTCCTCCTCTTACTCTTTTGTTATTCTTAACTGCTTAAAGAAAATGCTGAAAATATACTGATGCATATGTTAAATTATGAAGGGGTTTTTTTCCCCCATTTTTAACACATTTTTCTTATATAGGCTAATGGGCAGCCCATGCAGAGAAGTTTAGACTTCACCTACTGAATCAGAATTTGACAAATATTTCCAAATGCTGGCAGAATTTTCCTTTTATTCATATTGAGAGCAGGAAATATGATTTCTCCCTTTTTTCCTTCTTCCCACTTCTTGTTAAAAATCCTTGCTACTACTGTTTAAATTGATAAATACATATAACAGGGAAAGTAAAAATTTGATGCTTTCTACTTTTCTGTAACATTGTCTAGGTGGTGAAACTAATCTAGATTTGTATCTCCAGTATAAGAGATAAGTATCTCTTATATATAAGTACGCACTTCTTGAATGCTCAGATAATTCTTATTGTTTACACTCCTGTTGCTAAATCCACAGTTGTCATTCAGAGCTGGTTTATTACTCACAGTATAGTCACATGCCATATAACAAAAACGTTCAGAAGAGGAAGGATTGTGAGCATGGTTGGATATAGATAGTCCCTTACCCTCCTGCAGCTAAGGAATCTGAACAGTGTCCTCTCTCTGCAACTCAGACATCTTCACCTCCAAAACACTTTATACCTGTTGCTGTTCTAAAACATCTGGGTAGAAAATTTTATTTGAGCATAAAACTGAATATTACAAAGTCTAGAACAGCCTAATAAGAGGGCTGAATGCCTAGAATAACATCAGTTTCAGACAAGAAAATATAATTGCTTTTTGACAAAGTCCAAAATAGACTTCTCTTCTGTTGAGCTCACCTACAGTATAATATAATGAAGAATATGTTTCTGTCATCACACACATATTACAAAAAGAACAAGCTCCTCAGGGAATCTTAGCATATGTCTTTTAGAGTATTCACCTTTTAAATATATAATAGAAATAGAAATGAAAAGACTTTCTGAAAATTAATAAGAATCGAGAGATCTCCCCAGCAATGGTGATAGCAAACCCTTGAAACTGTCCTTGGGAGCAAACTAATTGCGTTCACTTCAAGCTGAAGAAGTAATGGTCAGAGAAAGTTTAAATCCCTTCTGACTATACTTGATTATGCTAAAACAAAACAGTGACAGTGACTTGGCAAAATGTTTGTTAAAACCTTAGAAAGGAAGAGAGCTTCCTTAATCCAAGTACTTGATGGAAAGGCAGAATAATAAAATTGGTAATATTATAAGCTTCTGTTTAGAAAAATAGAAGCAAGGTCTGAGTTTAGAAAATATCAGTTTACAAAAACAGCAGGCCATGTTTTAACATTAAAGCATATGTAAATAAAATAGAAATTGGTATCACTATTATGTATAATATAACAATACTTTAAAAATAAACTGAAGCAAAGGTACTAATGGCAGAACTACTCTGCTGATTTTTTTTTTTTTAATAGGAGTAATCTTATTAACAAGTATTTGCATATGTCCACAGTATCCTTAGAATCAAATGAACCCACAGGTGCTATTAAATCTTTTAGGAAACCCAAGATGACTTAGTTTCACTCAGCTTGGGGTGCCAATTTTGATGAACACTGTATATTTTGGAAATATATGCCCTAAATCCAGTAATTATACTCATATTCTGTGTACCAGGAAATACTGCTGACAAACTAATTCCAGTGTTCTTACTAGATTTTCTGAAGCCTGACTTCAACAAGTTATATCTTCAAACAGACTCTGTGCTACACTGTGACAGTCATACATGTGTTGCAAAATCTCAAGATAAATATTCTGACCCCATGCATTATCATCAGTTTATCTTTTTTAACCTTATCTCAAATTTACAATTATAAGAAGTAATTTCCCTGAAAACAAATTTAAATTATTTCTTTGGTATTCTATTTCTCCCTTGTTCCCTTGTGTACTGTACTCTGAGCACAGTCTTTAAAGAGAAGTGTATATTTCTAATTATTTCGAAGTGTCCATCAAGCAAAATCTGATTTAACTGTGGTTAGATAACCAAAATTTTCAGAGCTATCAGAGAACTATCAGTTAGAAACTAAACTTTGAGTCAAGAAGATGAAATTTTGCAGTGCCAAAATAAGATGAAGTTTGACGAGTCATTATTTAGGAAAGAAAAAATTTTGAAAAGTTTTCCAGAAAATAAAATAATGCCACAATTGACTTAACTGGAATAAAAAATGGCAATTGAGGTGATTGTGCCACTGTAAATCAATATCATCAGTGTGTTGATGGCAGTGGTAATTTTCTGGAGTTGTTTCAGACTTCTGGGTCATACATATGTTTATATTTGTAATGGGACTGCACAGTATTTATTACTGTATGAACCCAATTATCAAACTTAAGTGCCACCCATATGTCTTCCATTTTCTTGAATACTTTTAAATTGATTTTTTTAGATTAAAAAAATAACCCTTTCTCCATTTTTTGAGTATTTTTGCAAACAATTCAGAGGAAAAAATCAGTTTAATTTAACTATTTTATAGAAAATAAGCAACCTGTTTCAAGAGTAGTGGTAATTAAAAGAAGCAATAGACAAAAGGAAGCAAATATCTTCTTGGGGTGATGCAGACAACAAATTCTCTGTAAGTGCCCGGCCAAGTTAGACACAGGAAGCAATGAATGTGAAAGTGAAAACAATCTTGACCAGGTAGATAAAGAGAGGCAAGCTTCTCTTTCAAATGAAAGGGTCTTCATCAGGCAGATGTCAGCTGGAACAGGAGGGGAATCCATCAATTCTGAGCCTCCAGATCGAGATTGAGAAAAGCAGTTTCTGTTTGTTCAATTATACTCACCATTGGACTTCAGGATTTCTTTTGTACTGCTGGAAATGTTGAAGGCTATATTAACCTTCATGGTATAAGGCTTTGTCTAAAAAGTAGGATGGTCAAAGGACCCACTTTATAATCTGTTTTTAGAAATAAAGGTTTGGAGAAATCATTCAGGGACACCTGGGGTTGCATTTGGTGGCTGACATAGTCTGAATAACAATTACTGCTTACAGAGATAGGAAAAGCACAATATTCTATTTTGATTCAGAATACAGGGGTTCATTCAGAATAGATTACTATTGCTAATATAGATGCCAAAAGAAAATATATGAAATCCCACACTGGAAGCTCAGATTTTTTTCTCAAAATTCTTCATGTACATAATAAAGCAGTGTCATGTGTGCACTGGAGTCTACATTTCCTGGAAATTATTAGATGTTTTGTCATGTCTATCAGTTTGCTGTTTAGAAGTCCCTTAGATTCAGGTTGTCTTCTCAGGCCCATAGATGCACTACTGAAGTTATCATATATACCCTCTGTAGATGTTTATCTAGCACAGAAGTAAGTTGGGGAAAAACTTAAGTTCTGAACAGCACAAAAACATACTAATAGTTTAAGTACAGGAAAACAGACTCTTGTTCTAACCACTTGCCCTGCTCATCTTTCTGCCCTCTGAAATTTCATCCTAGGCTGGATACTGGTGCAAGCAGTAGTTGGAAGGTCTATCATTCAGTCAGTTAAATATATATAAAGCTGAATTGTACACAAGATTACCACAAATGAGAGAAAGTTAAAGAGGCAGAATGAGTGTGAAAAAAGGTCTCATAAAATAACATTTTACACTGAAAATTTTGTACATGATGCAATATGTCCTAAATGATTACATACTGTAGTTTCTAACCTCTCAAGCAAAAAATAATTTTAACATTTTTTAATGTGACTGGACTGTTTTTTCTATCATGGTACTAAGCCGAAGTTAGGAAAAGGTTTTGAATACGTGTAGACACTTTTTTATTTATTTTAAAAAGAATTAAGTAATCCATTATTGCATAGCACAGCTAGAAATGGATCCCAACTTAGAAATCCCTACAAAAATATGCTTTATCTATTACCTTCAAGAGCAAACTACTGTCTCAGAATCACAGCATCGTCAGGGTTGGAATGACCTCTGGAGAAAATCTAGTCCAACTCTCCATGTCTAGGAAGGGTCACCTAGAGTAGGTGACACAGGAATTCATCCAGGTCGGTTTTGAATGTCTCCAGAGAGAGGAAACTCCAAGACCTCCCCAGGCAGCCTGTTCTAGTACACTGCCATTCTCAAGACAAAGTACTTCCTCATGTTGAGGTGAAAATTCTTGTGTTTTAATTTGCTGTCATTGCTCTTTGTCCTGTCACTGGGCAAAAGAATTTGACACCATCCTCTTGGCATCCCCCTCTGAGATATTCCTATTCATGAGTGAGATCCCCTTTCAGTCTTCTGTTCTCTAGGCTGAACAGGCCCAGCTCCCAGATGTCTAACCATAACACAGTTCCTCCAGAGTCCTGATACTCTGTTCTGGACACTCAGCACTAGCTCCTTGTGTTTCTTGCATTGAGGAGCTTAGAACTGGAAACACAGTAAAGACACTTAACATTCAAGAACCAGAAAGAGCCAAAAAAACAATTGTGTATAAAAAATTCATTGAAAGCTTTTCTTACATCTAGCAGGAAAAAAAAAAAAATCTTCATTTTTATTATGCATATTATTTCCCTTATTAAAAAGTTCTGTCATATTGCTATTTAAAAGTAGTTTTTTGAAAAATTCGTTTATTAAGTTTGACTGTTGAGATTTGTGAGCTCAAATGAACTGTCATGATTCTTCTTATATTTGGCTGACAAAATTTGCTTAATGAGTTTTGCTTTATCGATATGTGAGAAAAAGTTGTCATTATGTTCTCATTAGGTACCTTTATACATCGTAGAGAAGATTCAGAGGATATCAAGGATATCTGGTATCAAGGAATAACTCACAAAATGGCAGAAATTCTGCCTGTTATAGAAGCAGACACAAGCAGAGAAGAAAAAAGTGGGGAAGTTCTAGAGACATCCCAATTAGTAATCTGCTATGTTAATGCAGATATGTGTAAAAATAGATATTTTTCAGCTTCTTGTAGACTGATCTGTGTTGTCTTGCCTGGATCCAGAGCCTTTGGTCCTCCTTTGCATACCGCCTTTGTCACATGAATCAGTAATTGTTACGCACTCTTTATCTGAAAGAAAATTTCACACATTAATCCAAATATAAATAACATGATAAATATTATTAGAGACAAACACAAGAAAATATTTTCACAGATTCAAAAACAATAGAGGTGCTGTAATGGACAACTAAAATATATATTTATGAACAGGAAAAAAAGATGAATCTTTTTGCAAGAAAATAAAGCATTCATAATGGCTTTCACAAATATATTCCCTCTAAAAAGGATCAGGTTTTATCCTAAGCCGCATTTATAGTCAGCAGACACCTGCAAATTTATGATCCATACTAGTTTTTTTCTTTATTTGTTTTTTCAAATAAGGACTTTAAAAACAGTGGTATTTCTGAAAAAGAAGAGCTCAAAAAAGCATATTCATAAGGAAGGGTGCAAGGATCTCATTAGTCATCTTCCTTAGTACAATTATCACTTAATAGGAAAAGCAACACACAGGACATAATCCTGCCTTTTTATTAGAGACAAATTCCCTGTTAAAAAGAATCAGTTTCATTAATTAATAGTTTCCATCTGGGGAGAGAGATTAGTATTTCTATAAGAAAAAAAATTCAACCTGTATTTCAGTCATGTAGACTACTTGCATACAATCATTTCTAGATAAAAAGGTATATTTAATAAGACAGCTTCACTGTAGTTATATCCCAGTTTCTTTGTCTTTTTCTTAGGCACTGAAATGTAAATAAAAACTCATCATTTGAATTAGAACCGCTGCCTCCTCCAACCCCTTTCTTCCTTTCAATTTTCAGTTCTGACTGGAATGCTCTAAGAGCAGCACTTAAGCTAATTGCAATTTTTGCTTTTGCTTCACCCACCCTTTTCAATTCACCACTTTGTGCCTTCACATAAAGGAAAGGTGACCAACTTCCTCTGAAGGTGATGCTAATGCAGTTCAATAAACAGCAGAGAGAACAGGGTGACCTGAAATGGTGCAAGCCATATCAGAAAGGCATTTCATTTTTTTCTATTATGAAAATGAGATTCTCCTTTAAGTGTGGTTATTGAGGTGCAGAAACATAATGTAAAGTAACATAGACTTAAGCAAGATGACCTCATTCATCATCCTGGGGTCAGCTAAAGATGTTGGAAGCATTCTGGGCACTGGTTAAAGAAAAAAAATCAGGGGAAAAAAATTCTTATTCTCTTTGGTATTGACCCTTTAAACTACAGCATACTGCTGAAGGAAGAGCAGATCCTTTACATTAGCTTTCTGCATTAAGCATTTGCACAGCACCTGTACAGAGAGCCAGTTGCAGCTTGAAGAAATGTTTAACCAAGTTCAGCAGTATGGGGTGAAACTCTACACGTGCTCTAATCTTATAATTGGTAAAGAGGAGGAAAAGTGGCTGTCACAGCAGGCAGAAAAGGTGTTTCACTGGGCTTAGGGTAAGAATCATAAATTTTGACTGGAGCACAGCTGCTTGGCTGCAATGTACCTTATGCAAACAATTCAAATGGTCAGTATTTTTAGGGGTTTAGTTACTCCTCCAGCTAGCCAAAATTATTCCAATGTGCTTAAAAACTGTGTTTACAAGGAATTGATGAGGGGGGCAGACAAGACACCAGCCGCTAACACAGAAATGTGCCTACGGGTTCAGAGCAAACAGTGCCTCTCACAACTGCTCCATGCCTCTGACCATATGGTGTTCATCTGTTCATCTCCCCAACCATTCATTTGGACTAGGATGTTGAACTGTGCCAAATAAGCTTTCCAGGGAGTTTTCTCACACAGATATAGGGGAGGACAGTTATGTTATCTAAGCTGAACCAATCCAGCCTCTTCCCTCCAGGCCTTTATGAATAAAAGTAAGATGGAAAACTTGCAAGCCGCCTGCATCAGTCACCATTTCCAATGGCCCAATCTTTAACCCAGACAGTTGTCTTCTAAAGTCCTTATAATTTCCCTCTCAAAGCTATTGTTTAATTGCCCTGCCCCTGAGTGCCTATTTCTGTCAAGAAATTTCACATTATACAAACTTCCCAGTCTTCTCTATTCCTGGAAAACCTGTTGATCTAGGACACTCACTTCATGTCTTCCTTTCGTTTTATCAAACTAGACAGAGTTCTGTAGTTTTGAGTTTGTACTCAGACAAAGATATCATTTCTAACAATAGTTCATTGTCAATTCTTTCTGGAAAGTTTCCAGATGTTGCTTTAATTCATTTTGTGGAGTCTCCTGGCTCAGTTTTGAGTCTTGTTTTAATTCCTTTTGGTCCTATATCAATTCCACTCGGCTATTTTTATATCCATGAGCATCTTCATTATTTATTGCATATTGATTCGACAGCCATATGAACATACAATATGCTTTTCTGCTAACACCAGTTTCAGTGCTTCCTGTCTCAAGAAACTAAGTATTTTTGATCTAATGGATTGTCTTTCTGAGCTGGGAAAATTGATTCTGTTAGTGAAATATGTCTTTGATGAAGCAAATATCAAACTAGGAGTGAAAAGAGTTTTGCTACCTAAACAATAAAGGCAGAAAAAACAAGAATTTCTTCAATCTAAAGATCACTTTCTTTCTCCTCTTATTGCAGTATCCAAAGGAAACTCCTTATTTTTGCCTCTTTCCTCCCTCCTAAGCCACAGATCTGCCCTGACAGGGGCAGCTTGGGGAAAAGGGATGCTGGCCCCAGAGCAGCCTGCTGATTCCCCAGCTGCTGGCTTTCTGGGGTTTTTCTTTAGGCACTGGCTGGTCAAGAATCCAGAAAAAAGGATTTTAAATGTCCCTGCCTGTGTTGAGACAAAGACTAGTTCTTTATTTCATGACTTTGACTCTAATTTTAGGTAGGACCTACTAAGATGTAACTGCTTTATATGACACTACCTTATCTTTTTTTACATAATTTTATTGTCTGAGGAGTAAAAATACATCTGCAGAAGTAATACATTGGTTTTTTTTTCTCACAGCTTGCCTTCATACAAATCTTATCTGAAAAGTCTATTGCTGTTATAATTTTCAATATACATATTATTTGAATGGAAATTTACTAAAAGTAGAAATTTACTAAAAGTACCACATCCTGATTTGTCTTTTATCACACTCAGCTGAAGATATTAGTGAAGAAAATTAGTTCCTAATCAACTTGGAGATAAATGATATAGAAATTCTGATTTTCTTGTTACAGTGTATGCAACTTCAATATGCTTAATATTATACTTTATTCAGAAAAGTCTGTTTGTAGTAATATGAATCAGGAGACAGTAATAAATCTGACAGCCACATATACACCAAAAAATTTCTTCATAACAACAAAAGAATGGAAAAAAGAAAATAAAAAGGGGGGAAAAAGGAAGAAAAATAATTGGCATAATGATAATCACAAAACACGTTCTGATTTTCACTCAGTTGCAGCTTTTCAAGGAATAATAAAGAATCAGATTTAAAACTCCCAGTTTCAAATGATGGGGGCTGTGTCTCTCTTTCAAGCATGAGTGGAACTTAAAACACCTGGAACAGTATAACCTTTGATTCTATTTACAAACTTTAAGCACCCTGACTTCATTGCCTTTCACTGACTTGCAATTGATAGAAGAAACACATTAAAAATAAGAGTAAGCTCATGATTATTTTCTATTACCTTACACTGTAGTGCCAGATGAACTCCCACAATCAAGGACAGAGTTCTCTAGGATAAACACATTTAAGGTTCATAACAAAACCATCTCTTTTGGAAATTTTGAATAGAAGCATCTTACATTGCTTTTGCTGAGCATTCTCTACAACAAAGAAAGTAATTTTTGATCCAAGAAGTTCTGTAGTTAATCCCATGTCATTTGACTTAAGGGTCTTATCAACAAAGAAAGTTTATTTTTATTATTTTCAAGGGTATGAAAGGTTAGAGAAGTACCACCTCTCCAGACTTTTATTTCTGCACTCCTTTCAGTAACAAAGCCTTCACATTTCTGCTTCTCTCCTTATTTCTATCACACGCTTCCTATCTAGTACCACACACCAGTAGGCAAACTTGGTGGGGGAACCCAAACATGAAAAACTGGGACTTCTAGATTTGTCCTGTGGTTTTTTGCACTTTCCTTTCTCCCACAGTGCTCCTGTGCAGTCCCATGTCTTGCCACCACCCAGCTCCACTGTCCACTGCTGTTGTCTGGGTCTCTTGTCAAAACAGACTAGGGGAAATATACCTGTACTACAGGAAATACACCTCCTTGGGGTTTTTTGTCAAAACTGTGTAAACTTCTACAATCAAATCCTTTAATTTCTTATATCTAAACACAGAATGTAATCTCTTTTTCAGCCTATTCTAATTACAATTGGTTTCACTTCTGAGTTGCAAGATGTATTCTGCTCCAGATCTAAATGTGGTCAAAATAAATTAATTTGAATTTAAATTATTTTATAACACTGTAGCATTTCAAATTTTAGTAATTTAACATCTATCTTGTATTCCTTACATTCAGTGCTTGGATCACACGTTGAACATACTTTTCACTTCTTCATACTTGAACGGGAACTTATGTCCAGAATCTATAATTCTTGTGCCACTGAGTGGAATATTAACAGCAATATTTATTATTTGTATTATATTACTGTCTGCAAGTAAAATTTGGCTGAAAGCCCCATGGCATTAATCAATGTAAACATTGTTACCTCCCGAGCAGTACGTAAACACCACTACATAAAAACGTTAATAATTTGTAAGGCCAACTATCAAACTCTTTTTGATATCTTCTCTCTGTATCCATGTATTCCACTGTATAGAGAGGAAAAACAGGGGAAGAATAAGGAATTCTATTTCAGTTTTCATCCATATGCTTGCAGAATCTAGGCCTTAAAACACAGGTCTTGGCAAGATATGGCATCTCCAGGGCACTTGCAGCCTTATTAAGACTGTGAAAAAAATTCTGATCCTAAAATAGTGTTTTCATTTTTGGTAAGTTTTATTGAAAGCCGCACTTGTGAAGATGAAATTTTATTTTTCTTTATTTTTGTTTTAGTTTCCATACTGTATATATATATTTGGGTGTCATCTGAAAGAAGCTAATTTTGAAATGAGCATGGTTTTCTTTCTTCCTGGAAGATCTCACATATCTAGTTTCTCTCCTCATCATGAAGACTTCATGCCATGTGTATCAGAATACGTCTGTGAAGCTGCCATCAGACAGCAGGAAACCTCAATATCTGCTCTGTTTCTTGAAGATGGTCCCAGAAATCACCTCTTTTCTGGCCTATATATACTTACATCTTCTAATTCTTTCTTAAATTTAAAGAGAGTTGTTTTTATTTATTTTTTTTTCATTCTTCAGAGTGGTGTTGCATTACCAGTCATGAAGTGATTTGGTGAGATGAAAAACAAAAAAACAAGGGCCCAGTGCATAAAGTTAATAGTTATTTCTTAATCTCTGGATTTGGTTTATCACTTGAGAGGCATAAACAGAGCTTTCACTTTTTTTCTCTCTCTGAATTGTTATGCTGAACATTAGTCATCTTTGTTATATTTTCTTATCTGCAGGTGACTCTAAATACCTCAATTTTAAACTATCTTAAATGATTCAGTTTCATAATTTTTGGAAAATAATTCTGGTTTGATTAAAAAATACAGAAGGGACACTGATGTCAGATAATCTTCATGAAACTGGAAAAAAATTCCGATATGACAGATCTTTATATGCAATGCATTCACAAGAAAATTAAGTTTTTCCACCAGCCCCCATATACTTACAGTGTCAGCCTCCATGCTCAACCTTACAGAATTGTCATCCACCCTCTCTGAAATATGATGTACAGTAAGCAAAAGTTCAAAAAACTTTCAGATGTGAAAGGTAGTAAAGAAGTTGGGCAACAAATAGAAGTATCAGAAGGTAGAATAAATATTGCTACATGTCACCAGCCTAACAAGTGAATGTATAGCAAGAAATTTATGACAACAACTCTGGAAGAAAGAATTTGTTGCCCCTTCTGGAAATAAATCATTCAACAATATGAAGATATCAGAAAAATAAGAATCAGGAAGCTGGAGTCAGCAGAACCCAATTTATGTCTATGAAAAGGAGGGGTCCCAAAACCTACTGACAGCAAGAGACAATGACTACTGTGGCTTTTGCTGACAAGACCTTTACCACAATTGCTTGCCATGTCTTTTCCATACCATCAAATGAAAAGTTTGTTTGAAAACTCCTGTGATAAAAGTGCTTGTATAGCTATTAAAATGGTGACAGCATCAATATTTTACACTTGTTCTTGCTTCAGGGGAGTTGAGGGACACACAAGAAAAGAACCCCACCACTCATTGACAGGTCATTGCCAACCCATTCACAAAATGGGCTGCTCTCCATGGGTGATTGCAATTACTATTCTGCAGTTTTTAACCTTAAATTAGGCCACAGTTTCTCAGGAAACAAGGTCCTGGCCACTCCACACCAGCTCAGAGAGGGGACCCTTGTCCCAGCCAGTACCTCTGCTCCAGGATAGGTCCCATGTGGTGGCCTGGCCCCACTGGGTCCATTCTGGGCCCAACCTTTTACATACTGTTGGAGACTCACTCATGTGTTCTTCACTTTTCCTGGTCAAAGAAAGAGTGACATTCACTCATTTATGCTTTTGCTGTAAAAAGTTGAGCATTACAAGCAATAACAAAATTACTCTATTTTTTGTTTGGCTTTAGGTTTTTATAAACCCACTCAGATGGGCAGATGTTGCCAATACCTGACATGTTTGGGCCGTGTTTTAGTGTAGCATTTGAGTCATGGCAATCTTGTGTTAAACAAGGAGCTTCATTCAGAGATTTCTAGGCTATTTTACATTAATGCTAATATAGCTGTGAAGAAAAAAAAAAGGGGATTATCCTTCAAAATTTTTATATGCAATAATTTATTTTGTTTGGATTTCTGTGTGTATATGTGTATGCATATGTGGGTGTATTTTACTTGTTCCAATTACATGATACAAAGGCTTTCTTATGAACTTCAATTCTGATGTAAATTTTAGTTATTATGACCCTTTCACTTCTTTGGTGTATACTCCTTTATATTAAAGTGGCTCTGTAATTTTTAATAAGTGTGAGCAAGCTGTATAAAAAGCTTTAGCAAAATGGCATTTGAATTATTCTAATTCAGACAAACTCAACCAGGTAATTTCATGGTACAAATACACAAAATGCATATATTTATATTTTATACAATTAATAAATGCATTGTGTATCACAAATCTTCCTGTGAGTTAATGACAGAAGTAACAAATATATTTCCCTCTTCATGAGGCGACTAATTGTTTCAGTGGAACTGCTCTCATGAGAAAGGAGAGGTAGTTAAATACTTGACAGTGATAGGTATTTAACCGTTACAACTCTAGGTCCGGTTCCTCATATAAATTTAAGCTTCACTGAAATCATGGGAAATATGTCAATTTATATTTGCTGTTGAATTTTTCTCCTCATATTGTGAGATTATCCTTACGTAACCTGTATCTGACTTTTCATGCAGGCTTATATTAGGTCAAGTTCAGAATAAGCTCAGTGAAATTCTCCCTGAAGGTGCAGAACTATTGCCTATTGCCTGTAGCAGCTGATAAACAGATACTTTTAAAAGACACATTTTTTTCTGGGCTAGTAGTAAATGCAGTTTTACAAATTTATCTGATTTGATTTCAAATCCATACAAGTTTCCTATGTTCAAAGAGTTAACTGAAGCACATAAGTTATCAGATTATATTCACTTAAGTAATCATGAGGAAAAGCACAAAGAGAATAGAGCAAGGAAAAACATTGAATATATGAACATGTAATTAAATTGGCAAGGAAGCAGTGAGAAAGAGATCAAAACCAAAATTATTTTCTGCATTTGAATTTCATTTTGAATTTTAAAAATTTTGTTCTTTTCAGAATTACACGAGAGCAAAATGTTATCTGTGTTAATACTTCTTTGTGCTGCTGTGATGTTAAAAACATTCTGAATAGACTTCTGAAGGTTTTGTTGATGAAACTGCTTTTCTGCAAAAGAGTGGTAGATGTTAGAATCATAGCAGCTGATTTCTTCCTGGGCCATAGGAACTGTGGGGGCAGGAAGGCAAGTTGTCATTTATAATCCTGCTCATCCATTTTCAATATTTTTGTTGAAACTGTGTTGGGATCCAAAATTTCAGACTAATTTTCAAATATTGATGAATAGTCACACGTTTTTTCTAATTCCAAGGAAATGGGTGTTCACATTTATTTTACTAGCAATTATAATTTAAAGATTGAATAAAATGTTAAGTTAAATGCTCTTTATGTTATGACTAGTGTTTGCATTTCATTCTGCTCAGACAACTGCTTCAAATTGCATTCTCAGATGCTTCTCAAAAGCTACTCCAGTACTGCATTTTAAGCCTTGCATTTCTCTATTTGGATTTACTCCCCTGGGTTTCCCAGAATTTGTCATTACTCTGGCTTCTGAAAGTCCAGCAGTTTACATCCTTGCATATCTCGAACCCCTCAGCACTAGCATCCTTGCAAACAAAACACTCCCATCTCTTCTGCTTTTCCTTTTGGCTGTCTGACATAACCTGATGGCTTTGGCTGCTTCATGCTTTCCTTTTTATCACCTCAGATGTTTTGGATATTGTGTTATAAACCTTGACTTCCCCATATATTCTTGGTTTAAAGTCTTGGTTTAACTTGCAAACATGCATATTTTTTTCTCAGTTTGTGTTTAACATAACCGTTGATCATGCTGGTCTACTACCTTTTTTTAAATCAGCTATTTTCATTTTAGTCATAAAGCAACTATTCCTGGTAACTAAGTAAAGGTCTAACATTTTAAAAAGCAGTTTTACGAGACTTCTCCTTAACCAGAGATGAAGCCTGCATCCAGAAATGCATGAATTTGGAGGGAGAAAAGAACTAAAGCAGGCATTTGCTATATATTCTATTAGTGAAATTATGAGACCTTATATTTCCTTCCAGGAAGAAAACAAGTCAGGTTAGAAATCTGCCACATGCACACTGCCACTGTGTAATTTGTCTTCTGAAGGCTTTATCACAGAACAATCTTTATAAGCATAGAGACAGGATGTTAAAATGTATTCACTCAGTGTAGTTACTATATTCAGGATCAAACTGATTGCCATATCTGAAATAAAGAAAGAATCCAACTCTTCCACATTCATAATCACTGGGATAATAAATGCCATTTCTTACCTTGACAGCTTGATGTGGCTAGACTTGAGGATTTTTTAATTGATCTTGTTGCCTTCACAGCCAAAAGTATTCATTACTGTGTTTGGAAGATCAAAACTATATTTTTTAACAAATACCCTATTCATTTAAAAACAAAAAGAACATCCAAATCTGAGTTCAAGGCTTGCATTACATCTGGACTCTCAGAATTCTTGATTTTCATGTCTCTTGATTGCCCAAAATATATTTTCTTTTTAAAAGTATATGAGATCTACCAAAAGAAGGAATAAGTGACATGAGTAAAAAAAAAAAAAATTAAAAAAATAAAAGAAAGGGGAAAACCTCAGCAGATGAAAACTTTCAATGTGCCTTTGCTTTTTTTCCCAGTGTCTACTGATGTTTCCCACTATTTGTTCATATTGCAAGGTGTAAATCAATACATTGGATAAGAAAACAAAGAATCAAAATTAAATACTCTATTACTCTAACACAAATTCAGGAACTTGACAGAACAGCAAAATATTGATCTCTCAGAACAGCCATTTTAGCTTCAACAGTGTAAACATGTCTCACTTTTGATTAACAAAATTGTTAAATTTCTTTCATAAAATAAGATTTTGGAGCATGGTGCAATGGATAATTACAAGAAGCTAGGCACTTCAATGAGGCTGATAAGTTGTGACAAGGAATTAAGGTTTCTTTAAAAACTTAGGGTTCAAATGCTTTATTAACACATATGATGTCTTTACAAAAGACATTTGAAAATGCATTTAAATATAGTACATAGTATTGGTAGAGTTGGATAAACCTAGGTGAACATCAAATACATTTTTATATTAAATTTAAGAAAAAGCTTTAGAAGAAGAGAGAACATAATAAGAGTACTTTCTTCTGCCATATACTTGCAAAATATCATTTAGCTCTCAAGGTTAAAAACAGCCTTGTTATTTTCAGTGACAAGGTATAGGACTGAGATTTCAGTAAATTATTTTCAAGCTGCTTCTAGTGTTAACTATCAAATTCTATAAAGAATCATGCATGTTGTCTTGCAGGTTTTGCAAAGAAGTCTAAAAGCCTTTTAGACTTACTTCATATCATTACTGTGTGAGATTTTCTACTGAAATAGACTCGCACTAGCATACATATGCTAAGCTAAACATTCATAATACTGTACTTTCTAAAATCCCTATTTTTCCTTTATATTTTCAACCTAAATAAGTATTGGACATCTTGATCCTGCATTTATCTTTGATAATTCATTTATGTCATTTGATAGTTATGAGATAAATGTTAATGAGACAATGTTATCACAATTAAAATATGGACAAAATGACATCACTGCAACACTGTTTGAGGAATAAGAGCACCACACACTGATTTAAAAATAAGGTTTATTGCTTAGTTTTCTCATAAGAGAAACCACCCATTTTTCTACCGACATGACAGTAAATCTAGATGTTGAGGAAGCACAGAAATCGGGGAAGGGGTAGAATCTAGTTCAGGGAGTGTTAATGTGCCAAGGTTTCAAAGAGAAAAATGTGGCAGCAGTAGAGATAGGCTTTTCTTTTAGTCTTGAAGATCTGAAATCAGAAAACTAGTAGAGCTCCTAAGAAACTAAAATAAATGCTAGAGTTCCATTTGTAACAATTATCTTTGTATCAAAGAAAATCTTGGAAGCTGTCACTCACTCTTTGTTTTTCTACTATTCCTGCTACTTTCTGATGGGCAAATACTAATGTTTACATAGAAAATAACTATATTTTTATTAATTATAATTAGTTGCACAGAAAATATTTAATTTTGGTGGGTAGTTTTTTGCTTGTTTTTGATGTCTGTATAGATAATAGAACTGACACAACAGAAGAACATTTTCTAAAGGTACTAATGTATTTTGAGTAACACTGAGAGTAAGAGTCATTGGAAATACCAGAGTGACAAGAAATAACTGAATCTCTTCAGAGGTGTTAAGGCATGTGCAGAGCACATCTAAAGCACCCATATGAACCTGTACATATAACACAATTCCATAAGAAAAAAAGGAATACTAGCCCTCTTATGTTGTTACAGATCAGATTAAACCTTATTCTCTCAGTAAAACATAGCATCTATGTAAAAAAAAAAAATAATAAAAAATCAGTAAACTGAATGAAAACGGAGCATCTACCACAAAGCAGGCTCAAGGTTTTGGTTAAAAAGTAACAGGAAGGAATTTAACATTGAATCTGATTACAAAACCTTCCATAAATTGTCACTTCCCAGCTCTGTGTGTTTAACAGAGTCCGGGAGGGGGTAAAGAACGGGCTGATAAATAAATCTATGGAAGAATTAGTAGTTTTGAACAAGTGATAGTAATGCTTGCTCAATGCTAAAGGCAAATTTGACAAATCAGGTCTATTGAAAATCAAACTATATAGAAGAAGCCTGGCAACAGCTGGTATTAGTTAATGTGCCTACTCTAATTTACACAAGCTGAAGCTGCCTAATATTAAATTCACTTATGAGTTGGCTCTAAGGTCGGCCTAACATCTTGATTTTTGAATGTTCATGCCAAGGGCTTGACTGGATACTGTGAAACTGCCTGTTCAGCCAGGAAAATTCCTATTCAGTTCCTGTACCTGGGACCTCAGAGGCTGTTTGGAAATATTCTCTCTGTTCTGAAATGCAGAAATCTCAGAAGATTGATTTTTCTTTTGGACAAAGACTATATATATCATTTATGGCTACCTTTTTAATATTTTACTTTTATGCCCAATACTCCAGGGGAATCTGCCACCTGTAAGTTTTCTCTAGTGTCTTACAGATGCTGTCATTGTCTGCATTTAAATATTTTTAAAATTTAATCCTCAAAGCGTGTTGTTGTTGTAAAAGGCATAAAACTGGTATTGAGTTTGTCCACCCCTTAAAAAAAACACTATTCTGATATTCTTTACCACAAATTAGAAATCTCACTCTGAAGTCTACTAATAAATTTTTAAAAAATGTATAGGAATAACTTCATTCATTACTTTTTTTCCCACATCATTGGGGTTGTAGGTAGATTCATGTCGAAATAATTTGCACATCTGAAGCATAAGACAATGCACAATAAGAGTGAGAATGCAAAGAAATATTGAAATATGCATATATTTTCCACAGACATTATATTTGTAGTAGATATAAACTATGATTTACGTTAGTATTTTTAGTTATTTGGTTTAATATTTACAGAAGAGACAAGACAGATTAAGGGATGTATTTGAAGTATCTTGTCAGTGAAAGCTTCAAGCTTGTGGATAAGAATGAAAAACTTGTTACTGTCAGTTGAGTTATCACTAATGAAACACAAGAGTTTCAGTACACAATAATGAGTGTCAGAATCAGAGGAGTCGGAGAAGCAGATTTCTGAAATATTAAAACTTTTTTATTGTCTATGTATGAAGAAAGTAATTTATTAAACAAGTTGCTGAAGAACAAAAGAAAAAAAAAATCAGCTCATTCTCTTGAAATGCATTTTCCCTATCTCCCCTAAGAACATATTTATAAACCTGTATGATAAATGGTAAAGGTAAGCAAAGAATAACATTGGAATGTGCACTTATAAAAAAAAGGAGAAGTGCAAAAAATCTGGCCAGCTGGTAGAAAAGTAGAATTAATGTGCCTTTGTGTATCAGATTTGCAAGAATGCAAATATTGCAGCTTTTGGTCAGCTGGTTTAAAGATTAATTTCAAACAAGTAACTATTTTCCTTAAGGAAATGGACTAATAATAGGTCATAAGCATGCAAACAGGGCTGACTCTGCCATAAAAGCAGAATAGATTGCCAACTAGAGCAGCAAAATATTGAGGGCAGCAAAATTAATTGTGAACATAATTTGTGGGTCTGCAGATCTTTTTCCTCATTGTCTTAAACTGCAAGTCTTTTGGACTTGTATGCATATGGTTGGCTAAATCAGTAGATGAAGTAAAGTTTATTCAAATGATATTTTAAAACTACTGTTATATATACAAAACTTTAGTATTATTATAAAATAAGATACCAGCTATGTAACTTTGTTTTACAATGCATCATCACTTATCATACCACAGTTTTCTTTCACAATCCCTTAAATTTTTGCCTAAGACTAGTGTTGAATATAAGACTTCCCCCCTAGAAAACCCCAACAGACAAATAAACACCACAAAAACTCAACAACAAAATAGATTATTTGATAATTTCATCTTTGATTATGTGTCTTCAGGCATCCAAAAGGACTCAAAGTTTTGACTGGCAATATCTTGTTCTGATACAAGTCCATTAGTCTATATCTGCCATTTGCCACTTAGTATTATCCAGTTTTAATTGTCCTGAATAATTTGGTGTTATCAACAAAATTTCTTATCCCAGATTTGTCACCCTTTGTAAAATGCATCTCTTGAACATTAACCTGATCTGATATGCACACTAGTAACTCATTGTGAGTCTGAGTAGTGTAAGCCTTAATTTAGATGAAGGATTTTCAGCAGTGACCTCAATGTAAGAAATGCTGCATTGCTACAGTTCAGACCATCAGAAAGGAGCATAAAAGAAAAGTGATATAAAAAGGCACAAAATTGTATGAGTTAAGGTATCCATGAAACTGGCATCCAGGTTTCTGTTGTCTAAAGTGCAGATGGACTACAGCCTAAATTAGCCATAGAAACATCACTGTTTCATTGTAGCCGCAGTATTTCATTTACACTGCTGCCATGAGGTGTTGACAAAATGCCAACAGTAATCTCATGTTTCCAAGCTTTATTCTCTTCTAATTTGCTCTTTTTTCTCTCTACTACCTTGAATTTTTCAACTTTTGAAATGTAATGGAAAGATGAACTTTGATATAGCAACTGAAGTGCTAATTCCTATTTTTCTTGGTGGACAATGTTGGAATTCCCTGTGAACTAAGCCCAGCAACACAGATAATGTAAAAGAAAAAACAAAACCAAAAACAAAACAAAACAAAAAACAAACCAAATTCAGATAAATTTACTAGACTTGAAATTTCCATATTTCAAATTGATTACACCACTAGCATTTTCTATTTCCTTGTGTTGTCTGACTTTCATAAGATGAAATGTATTCCTGTAGGAAGGAAGGAAGGATATAATCATAGAGATTTCATCATTTTTACAAAACAGTTTTTCTGAATTTGGGTCGCTTCCTCCTTTGTTGCAGCTGCACAGACTTCAAAGTCTGGTTCAACCACTAGGGAATTTTGTCAAATTTGCAAAGATAAGCAGTGATTACCAAGAATGTGGTCAAATTAGGCTGTAAACAAGCAATCAATGAGAGTTTTTAAACAGCAGAACTATGTATAAACCAAACCTAACCTTCATCAGAACATACTTTAAAAAAATCCAAATATGTAAAGCTAGAACACAATTAGACCAGATAGCAAAATCTAGTGAGTAGCACGGTTTTCTTCTCTTTTCAATTCTATCATGCATATTAAATTTGAGTGAGACACCTGGCTGGCACCCAATATTCATTAAATTCCTCAACTCTGAAAGAGCAACTGTCATTTCAGCTGTCTTTTCTGTGCTTTACAGCTCACTGCAGGGTTCAGGAGGGGCTAACGGAGCTAAGAAGTCCTGCTGCCTTGCAGATTCTCCCTTAGCAAAGGATTATTTACCTTTGCTGGACCTTCACAGGACTTGCATTTCTTTTACCTTGCCTAAGGGCATATTTCTGCCTTGTCCTTTCTACAAACACGTCTTTGCATTGCTGGCTGAATGAATATTCTCTCATCTTGATCCTCCCAAGTACATGCTCCATGCAACTAGAGCTGATTGAACTACATATAGGTCCTATAAATACTATTTTTGTGCCTTTCCAATAATTTGGGCTATACATGAAAAGCTGAAGAGGAGTTCAGCCTGTGATGGTATTTTTTGTATACTATCAAAGGACTCCCCTGGTTATGCACTGTAATCTTCTCCAGGTATAAAACAAAGTCATTGAGATTGGTCTACTCACTGACCTCACAACAACATGTAAGCACAGACCTGTTCATTGAGCATGTGTGAAAAAAAATGCAAATTATGGGAAGGTGCATCTGGAAAGCTCTTAATGGACATACTGATTAATTCATTCACATGCTGATAATGGTCACTGGGATTTGTTTCTGGAGTTTTCACAGGAATTAATAAATACAGACAATTTAGCCTTTCAGTAACTTCCCATATTAGGAGATGTCAGAGAGCAGAACAGCCCAAATTATTTGTAGCCGAATTAATAATCACATTTTATTGAAATACCTTATTTACTTTTCTCATTCACAGTAATTGCAGGGATTATAAAATCATGTAAGGAAAAAATATTTCAGTTTTGGGTAATTGAGAGAGTGGTATGATTATCTGATGACAATTAGGATTGTCAAGACAATATTGCACAGTGATGCACTTGGGATTAATGCACTTGGGATGCAAAAAATATATTCAAAATGCCTTTAACTCATGACCATCAGTCAAGGATATGTCATAACTAAACAAGTAAGAAATGGGAACAAGGAAGATGTTGGTGAGAAAACCTTAAGTGAAATAATAATGAGAGAGACAAAAACTTGGTATCATTCTCCATACCTGCTCCAAAGAACCGAGTCTGAGCTGCCCTCGCTTTAAGTCATTTCACACCTAACAATAACTTTAAATGTCCCCTCCCTGAACTCTGTTCCTGTGTTCCTACACCTTTCTAAATGTCAAATAGTGGCACCAATGCTCACATCAATAAAGCTGCTTAAATTCCCCCAATGAAAAGTCACATGTATCACTAATGTCAGTGCTGGAATCCAGTTGTGTGCCACGTAATGCTCCCTCTGTCTGTTCTTACAAATACAATGGAAAGATAAAGGGAGAGAACCATGTGCATTTTTTATTATTCACATAATCCATTTTAATATGTTATATTTGTTTTGAGTTTTACTAATATAATTATACTCATATATTTTTTTTAATTTTATATTCTTCTTTTTCCTATTGTCCTTTTCTTTTTATCCTTGTCTACAGCATCTCAAGAATAAAATTTTCCCACAGAATTTGGAAGTGACATTTACAAAAGAGAGTGGTTCAAGTACAGCAGAAATTTGCACATTAACTTTCTTATTTTACATGTCAGTGTAAGAAAAAAAGGAACCAATTGGAAATTCACATCAGGTTTTCTACTTCCAAAATGTCTCCTTCTCATTTAACAATCCATAAAAGTAATACTGACCCTCTATGAAGACAAGATACACTGTAATGTTTCTTTCAAATATTCTTGCCATTGAAAAAAATTATGAGATTACAAAAGAAATTCCACACAGGAGAGCTTTGGTGCTTCCACTGTTCCTGTAATGCCAGAACAGATTCATCTCTGGAATTGCTCAAATCTGTCATTTTAAAAAACATATATAATATAAAAAATATGTTGCTATTTAAAAAGGATTTTTTTTTTTTTTTACTTTTTCCATTATTGTATCATCCATTCATTCACGATAGGTTGTCTTATTCATGGTTGTTTTATTCAGGTACTGTATTAAAGTGTATGGTGGGATAAATCTTACATCGATATAATGCACCATTTTTACTGCAATTGAGAGCTTTCATCCAGAATGAGTGCCCCACTGACTAAATTAAGTAATTCAGGATAAATGTAACTTACCACAGTTTTCCCTTTTCTTCTTTTCTAACTCTAAATAAATTTCTATGTATATAAAAAAGAGAGGCAACCATAACATATAGTATGATCTATGTGCAAAACATGAAGGGTACGCAAGTAGATTTTCTTCCCTTATTTCCTTCACCCAATTCATTAGTATGCAAAAAAAATTCTTTTTTGCTATTAATAGGAAAAATCTCTACAAAAATGGGAATTTTCAATTAATAACCGCACTCTTTCATGTTTGAGTAGGAAAACCAAGGAAACAAAATTTTTAAAGTAAAGAACCTAAGATCTTTTTATAAGTACAGTTCTTTGCAAGTTTTTAAGGTCTTCACTCTAACAGCATGGAATACAAATAATCTTATTGTACTTGCCTCTGTAGACAGGTGTGGTCAGATTTGACTTTTATCCAGGTTACTCATACAGAAATATGTATGCCTCACATTCTGACCTGAAGTGGGAAAGGTTCACATGCATGTAGTCTCGAGCAGTATAAACTGAAACTGCATCTCATTTCAGAATTGTTTTGTCTTCCTGACTGTGGAAAAGGAGATAAGTTTTCACATTAAAAACTAAGGAGAAATCCATCATGAATGTTAGAATAGTTTGATGGGACCATTTTGAGGATTCTCTTAGTGTTGATGCACACAGACATGCATGATTATACACCCAGAGAAACTTAAAATATTGCTGTCTGAATGAAGCACAACACCCTGTTGTCTGCCTTTTTGGGCCACTCTAAGAACATTTGGCTCAATTCAAAGATCAAATGGAAAGTAGTTTGGGGACAGGAAATGTTTTGTTAACTTAAGGTTTATTGAGGGCTTAGGTTTTGAGGGTTTGTTTTACATTGTTTGGTTTTCTGGTTACAAGCTACTTAGTGATAACGATAACTGAAAATGTTATTTAGTTACATTCCACAGGGTTCCATGCTTCAAAAATTAAATGAGAGGTTTAGTTACTCTTATGGGACATGTGTTACTTTTGTTGATTATGTTGCGGGGACAGCTAAAAACTCCACACCTGAAGTCAAAACAAAAACTCCAGAAAACATCGTTACATGAGCTAAATAAATCTCTACCAAAACAGGGTGAACAGAACCATATTCTTTCTTTCCCTCATTATCAAGGTGTTCAAGAAGCATGTGGCAAATGATGCATAAAACAATTAAGTATTCTTGTTAACAAAGTAAAATTTTAAGCAATATTTTCATATATCATACTATAAAATAAACAATCCTTCAGATTCCATTGCTCTAGTAAGAACATTATTTGCATTTTTTAAGAGGCATATCACAAAATTACCGGCTTGTACTATATTGTGAGGAGTGGCAGTACAAATCAGAAACCTGCAATGAACTGAATGTACGTGCTGAACTTGGTCATATTTTTGGACTGGGAAAGAACTTGTGATTTGCAGACAAACACAGTGAGGAGAAATTTGAGGAAGATACAGAAGTAGCTGTAAGCTGAAATAGTGAGAGCAAAGATCACTGCAAGTTCACAAAGCCTGTTATCTGCTTCTGTTTCACTCCAAGCTCTCTTTCTTCAATTTTGCATACCTGTTTTGTCAATACTTGAAAGAGTTATCTTTAAGCAGAAACATTTTAAAAATTTAAAGCGTTAAAAATGACACAATAATTTTTTATATTAAAACCTGTCACAACCCTTCAAAATGTTAACATTTATCTCTATTTTGCATAGATGCACTTCAGACAAATCTATGAAGCTTTATTTATTTTGACATTTTTCTCTGCCAAACAGCTATATCTTGACTGATGTATCAGAAACATCATTTGCATTTGTTTTTGGTAAGAAAGAAATACTTTTTCTGCTAATGCACTGTAGCACCAGGACTCCTGGTGCTTTTGAGAACTCCCCTTTCAGTTCATTTCTTCCTTTCTCTGACCTTTCTGAAGTCCTTAGATACCTTAAATCTCTACATTCCTAACTCACAGCCTTGAATGTAAAAATTTATTGACTTCACCTTCTGCCCTCCCCATCCAAAAAGAAAGAGAACAAACCCCCCCCACACATACACACACACAACTCCATTCAATCAAATCCTTTCCCAGATCCTTAAGGCACCCAGCTACACACACCCACCAACCCTCTGAACTCTGGATTTCAGCAAGGGCTACTTCCCTGTCCATGCTCTCTCTGTGTTTTGGCAGGGATGGCTCAGAGGAGTCCCCATTCCCGTGGATTGTTCCCATCTGCCTGTTCATCTGCCCTGCCCTAGCCTGGGTTCTTCACAGCACCACAAAGACAAGGCACAGACTTCCACCCTGATCTGCCATCCTCACATACCCTGGCTTGTTTTTCAGGGGAAAGGGAAGGTGTGAGAAGGTAGTAGACAACTTCCCAGTATTTTTGTGCAGATAGCCCTCAACAGGCTGTGCCTCTGTCCTCTTGCCTTTGCACCTCGCGGACTCTGAAGAAATGTCTTCCAGACTGCCAAAGATGTTGAAACTTTCAGAGACATTGGAAGAGGGCAAAACAGAGAGGAAAATGGGGGACAGAAGGAGTATGAGGCTTTGAATTAATTTCTTTAACTTTCTTACGATTTATTCTTCATTTCCCAGAGGGCTCAAGTTGGCTCTGGAAAATGCAGTGGAGTCTCCTGCATTCTACAGGTCAGTGACACAATACCAGCACTTGGATAAGCAAACATTACACACCAAACATTATTTCAAATTAATTGCAAATTATTTTAGGGCGCTACTGAGACCTGGTAGATTTCTTATTTTAAAATGAAAGGGATATTAACTGAAACAGGACATATTCCAAAATTTCTCATGACATAACTTTACTGGAAACATACTACAACAGCAAAGTGCCATCTGTTGTGTCAGTATTTTTACTTTATACTCTTTTTAATGTTTTTGTTAAGAGATATCTATTTTGACAAAATTGTAGCAGAATGAACATACAGTATTGTTCTATATTCTGAACAAAATTATGAGCCAAAATTTGTGGCCATGTAGAATAAAAACATCAAAAAATGGAAGTTTCTTCTAAGGAGGACTTATATATTTTTTATTATTTCTCCTCACAGATCCATTTCCTATTAGAGTAAACTAAATTTCCATCTGGCCTTAAATCTCTTCTTTGTCTTTTTCTATTCTCAGTAGTGGCTCATATTATGCCTGGTGCCCTCTTTTCACCTCACTTCTAGTCTGCTTCACAATTTGCATTTCCACAGGATTTTCCCAAAATATCTGGTAATATAATTTTTTCTCATACTTGCCTTATATGTACTTCAGATACGTTTTTGGTTTGTTTTTTTTTTCAGCTTCTTAATGACTGAAGGAGATTAAAAGTTTGTTAGGATTGAACAGAACTTTAGCTCTATAGGCAGTATTTCACTCAAAAACAGTTCTTTGTTGAGCCCTGGATTTCTTGGTTTTGACAGCCTTTTCACGACTGGGACAGAAAGTTTATGTGGTAGCCAGGTTTCCATTTCTGTAGCTCAGGAATGGGCTTTTGGGATGTCACAGTTTCAAAGACAGCTCCATAGTCCTCTAGAGTTTCTTCCACTTCCAGAACCTTAACATAATTGATGGCTCATCTGATACAGACACTTGACACTGCATATTTAACAAAGCTGCTCAGGAACTATAAGCACCAGAAATGTCACCACTGCTTCACACAACTATCTTACAGAATTTTGTCAGCACTGCCCCCTTCTATTTCCCTATTCACTTCTCTGTGTCTATCAGAAAGGTTTCATCCAGTCTAACAGCATATTCTTCAAATAAAAGCAGGTTGGCCCAAATATCATGTGCCGATGTAATTCCAAATTTGATTATGTTGGTAGATATCTTTTATGTGCACTCCTGTGCTATTGAAGATTAGATTTGAATTCATTCTAATAAAGAAAATTCATTTGTGCCTTTGAACATTTCCATTTCCAGATCCTTTCCATACTGCCTAATTCTAATTCTTTTGTGGAAATGCATGTTGCACTTCTGCCACTCAGCTTTGATTGCAATTTTTCTTATCATTTGCCAAGTACAGCTCTGATTTCTGCACACAACCTTGCTTGGTCAGGACATTCAAGCCTGTTAATATTTCCATTTCAAAGCACCTTCACCAAAGTAGCAGCAGCAGCAGCAATTCATCTCTTCACAGGATGCCATCTCTGTCTGTAATGACTGTTTCATCAATGTCCAGGACAGAACATCTATAACCCTGATCTGTGTTTTTCTTTCCTTCTTTATTCACTTTCCCCTGTTCTTGAATTTCTGCTTCCCACCCGAATTCATATTATAGTTTTATTCTAACTACCTTTGGAAAGCTAAAGAAACTTACTTGATTTAATTTCAATCATATAAAGATGTTAACTATTATGAAATTTGGATTATTTGTTTCAATATGCTAAATAACCAAACAAATTTGATGGGGTTTAGAATAATTTTCCCCTACAAAAGGTATGAACACTAACATCTTGAGTTGATAACGCAAGAAAGTAGGTTCAAGTAAAAATGTCAAGTTCACAAAATAAAACATTTTTTGTTCTTTAAATAGCTTGATTACTTTTCTTGTAATACACTTTATTAAAATATCATATGTTGTTGACTTTCTGATGTCATGTTATGTTGTTATTGCACACTAATCATGAGGGGTTTTATTTATGTATATATTTACACAAAACATTTGTTTTAATCAATAGAAGCTTTGCATAATATACACAGACTGATGCCTTAGGTTTTAACTTTTATATTTTTCAGATTCTATACTGCTTTAGTGTATAGTTCTGAGCTTCATATGGGGTGGGTAACCTCTCTTCACAGAGTAGCTAAACAAAACAATTGCTTTCCTAGCCTGGGACCAAGGAAAACCTCCCAAATTTCGGGTCCAAGAGCATAAACAAAGTGGACTGAAGAGAGAAAATTAAGGATGGAACTTCATAATCTAAACCTATAATTGGACAATTAACTCCAATATGCTAATGGAGCAAAACTTATAAATGTGGGAGACCTTGTGACTGGTTGTCCATTTTGTGATCATTTTGTGACCATTTTGGGTGTAGCCCTGGCTGGGCTGCTGTATTGCCCAAGGTGAGTCCATTGAGAGCTTTCAATAAATCCCTACTTTATTCTTTAACTCTGTCTAGCCTCTGTTCTAGGTCAGCCTTTACTAAGCATCAGACTGGAATATTATGCTAAACACTATTAGATCACCACAACTTATTTGGATTTATTTAGTGGAAAAACAATGCATTCACTAGTTCTGTCTTTGCAAATCTGATAAAATAGCTGAGATTTTTTAAAGAGTCTGCACTGAATCCTATAATATTGTGAACATAGGGATTAGATCAACAAGGTGCTTTTATAACACTGGAAGATTATTTATTGGTTTTTTTAGTTTAGTGATGTAAGCACAAAACTGACAGTGCCACGATCATGTAAAAAGTTTATTCCCTTTCCTGAAACAGAAATGTTAGCTACTTCTTTGTTGTGGGGTCATGCTCTCTGGGATGGTAGGGGGAACAGAGGTTACATTTCTTATGTTTGGAAGGTTTTATGAGGTGCTTCCCTGAAAAGAATGGGAAAACAATATTTAAGAAGATAAAATGGAAGGCTCTCAGTCTTGTGAGGATACAGAAAACTGAAAACACATTCACATGGATTTGTTCAGGGCAAGTATTTGATGCTGCAGGTTCCATTTACCAGGCACTTTCCTTAGCAAATTGTCATGCTTACATTTGCAGATGTCACCTTGTCGGGATACTACAGTATAGCAATCTTATGGGATAATTAATCAACACTTTTCAATGTAATTAGTCATTGCAGTATGACATATTAATGTATATTTATAATTTAAGTACTTGAACTACTGTCAGGCCAATGCATGTCACCTACTATTTTTCAAACCATTCATAAGTCTTTCAAAAATGACCACAGAAAAATGGTGCTTTTCAGTACAAAAAAATTAAGATAATTGGCAAAAAAAAAAAAATTAAAATTTAAAAAAAAGTATCAAATAATGTGATTTTTCAGGCAATAAAATTATTAAGCATCCCTTATATGTATCCATTGTCACTAATTTAATTTAAATGCCAAAGAAAAACACAACCAAAACTTTGTCCCAGTCATTGCTGAGAAGGATAAAACATTAAAGGATCAATATATGTAGTATTTTAACATAATCAATATAGGAGTTGCTAATAAAATGTCACCATTTGACAACAATTTTCATAGTTACCAAAGCTTCTTCAGTTTTTTGTCATTCTAAATAAATAAATAAATAAACTATCTTATAACTGTTAGTAAATACTGACATCTTTATTGATGATTATGGACAAAAATCTTGCCATTGTGAAGGCAAATAGAAATTACTTCTGTTAAGTTCAGTGAGGCCAGATTTTCACCCCATGTATGTGACATTTCACATAACAGACAAAATAAATTACTTCAGGATCTCAGCTCCAAAACCTGCATAATGCCTTTTTTATGTGATGAATGAAACATATAACAGATGAAGTAGAAAAATGTTGTCGTGTATTACAGCTGCAGGGGAATATTAAAAACCTGGGTAGTGAGAATTCACTATTGAACAACCTCCTGGCAGACAGGAACCCAGAAACTCATCCAGTGGTTCTGTAAAACAAAGAAATCTTCCCAGAATCATATTACTCAGAACAATTAATGGAAAGGTACAGGCATCATTTTCTGGGATTGTATCTTATGATCAAAAAATTTACTTCTATGTTTCTGTTCTGTAAAGAAAATAAGATTTTATTCTATGTTTTAACAGTATTAGCACAACTTATACCATCTGAATGAAGTTAAATCATGCAACTGGTCATAAAAATTCACTTTTTGTTAGAATGCTTGTGTTCTGTTTCACTATTTTCTGTTTTCTCTCTTGATATTTTTTTATTCTATTCAGAATTGTGTTGCTGGGACACACTTCCACTCTTTTTTTTTTTTTATGAAAAGAAATATTGCTACTGTAATCCGTCCCTCAGAAAGAAGAAAAACCATCAACATTATTTCTGTACAACTCCCACTTGAACTTGGGGACTTGTATTACACATTTGGCAGCAGAGTTGAAACAGATGCCATCTCTAAGGTCCTGAACCTCAAATTTCGGAATTTATGTCTTTCCAAAACAATAAAACATTTGATTTGTCAGTGCAGTTTCATGCAGAGATTCTTTTTTAGTCATTTTTTCAAGCAATAAACGAGGTATACTTTTTTATTCTGGTATTCATCATTTTCATGTAAATCCTCTGCAGTCTGTTCCTAAATAGTTCTGTGTTATGAAAGTGAATGCACTTCAAGTTCTTATTAATATTTTTACACCTTTTTTCCCAGGAACAACATTGAAACTTATGCTGGAACTTTATGTAACAGCACATAGGAAAGATTTGAAAGACCTCAGGTCTCCTATCAGTTCCTTGGTTTTAAGTGTATATTTCACTAACCTGCACTCTAATATGTTTTCTACTTTATGCAAACTTTGGAGAAAGGCCACAGCACTAACTGAAACTGTAGTTTTACCATCTGGGCCTGGTTTGTCCAGAAATACAGGAAAAATTGAACTGTTCACTGTATGACAGACAAGCTCAAAGGTTAATCTGTGCCAAGCGGTAGAGGTGGGAAGAAGAGTTCAGTAGTTGGAGCTGCAACTTCCCTACATATTTCATCCTTTTATACCTTCCAGATCTAACCTTAAATTCATTTGGAGTCACTGGAAGTTACACAAGGCTAATATGTTCCTTTCGTGATTCTTTAGTTGTATTCAAAATGTATCAAGTGTATGGCCAGCTATTATTCTGAAACCCCTTACTCTTAGCAAATTATTTTTTATAGGAGCTCAAGCAGCTTATTACCCAACTCTTACATATTACCTTACTCTTACTGATGTACATCTCAGGTTATGGTTCCGTAACTCAACAAGAACCCCATCAGGAATTTGTAAATCTGGCATTAAGTTTTTACTCTGTAAAAGCTGTAGTACAGGGAATAAAGTAATCTGTCCTGAGTCCCAAGTAATGGCAAGAATCCTCCAGTTATGTTTCACTGGAACTGCTCAGAAAGCAGATGGTGGGTCCTTACTGAGTTAGTAATGGAACACTCATTGATCTTAGTGGTGCAAGTAATGCACTAAATAAACTTTTAAAATCTATATGTCCCTTGTACGATTCTGCATCTTATGCAAAGAAATGCTTCAGTTTTGTTAAGTATCTTAGAACCTAGAGATGTTCAATACTGACTGTGGAACAAAAGTGTCTTCTTGTAGCCAAAACATTATCATACAATGCATTAAGAAATACTACAAGGCTTGTGAAACTTGTTTATATCTGGAGTTTTCAGAAGAACTGAAAAATGTTTTTCTTTGCATAAGACTACTTACATAATGTTTATCACTCTGCATACTAGGCCATTCTTAATTACTTCTAAGTTTTCATTGAAGTACAGGTCCATTTTTCTAAACAGATAAGCAACATGCTTTCTCTCACAGTTTTTGGAGCTAATGTCCATCCACAGTGATTTTATTTGCATTTTTAAAAAAAAATCTTTATATGAAAAGTGTCTTCCTGATATCTGTCAGGACAGCTTTACTATCAGAATTCACTCTCAAAAGAATAGCTCCATCAGAGAGATCAAAAATGGTCAACGTTTTAGTAAAAAGCATGGCTTCTTGAGCAGTATGAAGAAAGCCACTACTACACCAAGTTTATTTGATCTTGGTCTGTTATTCATCATGTATTTCTGCTGTTTCAGCGTCTGGTCTCAAATATATTGTGAGCAGAGTTTGAATGAATTGGTTATATTTGCTTGAAGAGAAGTTTTGGCAGTTCTCTTTCATAGTGCAGCTGGGTCAAAGTGTTTTGGCTTTCAAAGAAGAGCTGAAGTATCTGCAAATTCTCCAAACCACGTCCAACACAAAACAACAGCTGCTGAGTCTATCTACTAAACCATGGAGCAACTGGCAATTAAACTACCAAGTTCCAGCCATTCAGCTGCAAAGTTAATGCACCAAATCTGTGTTAGTATCTAAGCAAAATAGAATAATACCAGAAAGGATATTGATAACTTTGGCATGTTGATTCAATTTGAAAGTAGTAAAAATCACTAGAGGTTTCCTGTTTCACCAAGGGTGGTTTCACAAGAAGGAAGCACTGGTTGTTTGTGTCTCTGCATATTTTCAGCTACATTAACCCTTG
Source organism: Passer domesticus (assembly GCF_036417665.1). Lineage (NCBI taxonomy): Eukaryota > Metazoa > Chordata > Aves > Passeriformes > Passeridae > Passer > Passer domesticus. The sequence goes on from NC_087477.1 coordinate 50,134,436, forward strand.
TATTATTCTAAATCTCTAGCATTTTAAAAAGAACTCAGCATTAATATTCTCAGCCAGAATTTCCCTGGAATTCATCTCCTAGTTTTAGTATCAGAGTAAGCAGCCTGTTTTCGTAAGACTTCAGCAGATTGGATACCTAGCAATTTTGAAAAATCAGACCATAAAAATCTAGTCTATAATAGTATTGAATAATTTCAAAATATTTTACCAGAGGATGACTCCTAGCAATTTGAAATATATCCCAACTATTTCAAAAGCCACATATAAATACCTGGTGCTGACTTACCACACTGCATTTCTATAATTAGGGTAATACTACAGTAGAGGCTGGCTGTGAAAAGCCCTGGCAAGCAACATATTCAGCTAACTGTTTTCTTTAGCAGTTGGAGAAAAAAAAATAGATTATAAATATCTAAAAGTTTGCCTTTAAGCTACTGAAGAGTCACATCACTTCACTTTTTTCACCTTAAAGATGCCTATAGCTTCAGCTATAGATGTTGAAGGAAGACCTGCCAGAGAATAACTACCTAATTGATAGAGGTCATAACCCACTGCTAAAAATACTTCTTTCCCTGTCTTGATTATAGAAGAATCCTAAGTGTAGAGCTTTTACTGGGCATTTAATTTTTGGATGGACTAAGTCAGAGAAAATAAACTGCATACCTTGGTGAGCAAGTTACCCTTTTTTGTGCTTTGTTTTCTTTTCTGTTTGCAATAATGTTACAAGCGTTACTGACTTAATGTTTTAAAATTACCTATGTTACATGGAACATGTCATTTAAATACAGATTATTATTATTATTATTGTTACTATTACTATTACTATTACTATTACTATTACTATTACTATTACTATTACTATTATTACTATTGCACAACACAGAGTTTTACTGATTTTATTGCACCAAATTTTCATTAGTGTTATTCCTTGTATCTCAGGTTACAGAAAAACAAACATGTCTGAGTTACCTAGAGAGAATCACTGGATTGGGGATACTGTAATGAGTGATAATGAACAAAGCTAAAAGGCAAACACCTGACAGCCTTCTACAGGCGTTTGTCCTCTATAAAGTGAGATGGCTACTGACCTTTCTATACCACTGTTTTTCTTCTACTATGCTCTTTTGAAGTAACTAGTTGCACATATATGACTGCTAATGAAAAATGGTGACATTTCTGCTATTCTCTTTTTCTAATCTTCATTTGACAAATTCAGAGTTCTCCCATTAATTATTTTCCCAAAGTTCATACAGAATGAGAAAATTATGGAGATTGGGGTATTTGAGTGGAATAGGCTCTAGTGTTAGTTAAAACAGAATAATGTGGAAATATAAGGGTAACTGTCTTATATTCAGCTTCTGATTTTTGTACTGACCTAAAATATCCTTTGCATCTTCTTGTCCTGAAGATTCTCTGTGTTTTGAAAATGGAATTACTCACATCATTCTGACACCTTCACAGTCATCACTTAAAACATTAAAAATTAAATGAAAGACAGAAACTGGAAGAAAATAAGAGGAATGCATTTCCATTTCTTAGGGAAAAATCTTCACTAAGACTTTCTAAAACATCACATCCTTTTCTTAAAATGGAGGACTCTTCTACGCAAAGAGTAATTCTGCCAGAGGGAGATGTGCAATATTATACAACCTTTAGCTTCACTTGCTATGGTCAGCTGAAACTAAAAATTGCAAAAAGATAAAGTGCTCCATTAAATCCCTGTTTTATTGTATAAGTGCCCTTATGAAATGGTATAACTACACAATAGCATTATATCAGGCTAGAATTAAGGCTTACAACAGACGCTAAACTACAGCATTACCCTGACCAGATGTAAGGCTTATTTAAGCCGGATTTTAGAGTGAAATATTTATGAACTGATTTAAATACTAATGAACAGACAGTCCTACAGCTGTCACAGTTGCAGAATGATAAATGTGTTACATAGGAATCTCTATGTCAATAGTCATGGACACATGTTTCTTAACCGCATAGGCAGAAGATGACCAATGAAGTAGGCAGGAAGAAAGACAATTATATAATGAGAAAGTTACCTTCCCTTTTCTTCAGTGCCCTTGTTGGCTCCCCAAGTATTTTTTTCGCTACTTCCTGATTCCTCTTCCCATTTTTTTTTTTTTTTGCCTCTTTCAGAAATTCACAGTTCCTTCTATGGAGGTGTCAATACTGTCAATGGGACTTATTCCTAGTTTTGGTCAAGGCTGCAGTTTCCTTATACACACTGAGTGAATATTAGTTCACTCACGATCTCCACGGAGATTCCTTCCCTCCAAGAGGATACTGGCACAGAACACTGAAGAGCCATCTACTGACTGGTAGCATCAATGTTTGCTATTTACAAAATCCTGGTCCTCTCAATGCTCCAAAACTCTTGTATATCTCCAGCAATCCCACAAACTCTTGCACATCTCCAGCACCTTCATAACCCTTCAGAGTATGCCCCGCACTTCCCTGTACATATCTGGGATGCCACACTAAAAGCATTTCTGTGGGCCACCTCATGCTGCTTTACTGTTACTGCTACCACTTAATTCTAAGAAACTTCAAGCTATATTTATTAGGCACATATATGTATATATGCCTCAGGGACAAAAGCAAATCACCTGGGACACAGAAAAGTTTCAATCTAATTTTATAAAGTTTTCAAGCAGCCAGTACACACTAGGAAGAGTTAGCAAATAAGGCAGCCTGCCCCAGACTTTTCTCAGATGCAGTGCACAGTGGCAATGTTGACAGAGCAGTAGGACCATCAAGAACAACAGAAAGTTCAATGCAGCTGATCCAGTGATTCCACTGTAAGTCTCATCTTTGACTGTGCAAGGAGTAGGACAATGAAGCCAAACCTCCTCTTTGTCCTTTACTGGTTTTACTGTTTATCTTACTATACTAAATAAATACAAGTGTTTTATTTCAGTTGCAAAATTAAGTAGATGCATAAAGTGTAACAAAGAATAACTTCTAATATAAAGGATAATGACTATATGCAAAATGATTTAGGGAAAAATTTAAATTAAACTTATTATGTTTTTTCTGCTGTCCCCTTTTAAATATTTCCTAACTTCTAATTTAACTTCTTGATCCCAGAATTATAAAATTAATGTTTTCTTCTTTCAAAACATTGGAATGTAATTAAAGAATCAGCTAAATACAATAATTTATATTAAATATTTCTTCAATTCTACAAGGCATCCAAGTAACAAAAATTAATGAATTTGTAAAAATAGTAAAGTAAGCAAAAAGTTTACAGAACATATGCATGATCTGTCAAAAGTGCTAGCAGACTAATTTAAAAATTTTAACTCACACCTGGTGCCAATGACAATATCCTTATAATGCTGAATAATTTATTTGTCATGTCCTGATCATTTCCATCATAAAAATAGCTACTTTATTAAATAATGAATATATGCAGTTAAGAACATCATCATGAGGATAATTCTTAGTGATAGATATACTGAATAAAGACTCTTAAGGAACCCAGTGCCTTCCTAGGAGGAAAGTAATATCCTTGCTTAAAGAATGGTATAAAAATATTTAAATTACTCGAATTGAAATATTGAGTAAGGTATTTTTGTATTGATTATCATAGAGATTTTGAAATGGATTTTCACAACACTTCGCAGAGACAGTGTGCAGGTTAAGAACAGTGTGACTTTTAGACAGATGTAATAAAGTCAAAATCTCCAACAGGGTGCTTTGTCTTCAGCACTCTCAGTAATCTAATTAAATTAAATTGTTTTATTGTTTAATAGAAGGAAGTGATCTATGATCAATAAAGTACTAGTTTCATCTTAGTTATTGATCCTTACTCATTAATATAGAGTTTTCCAAGTTCCTATTAACTCTGCCAACAATCTTGCAATAAGTTTCACACACCTTAATATTCTGCTAATCTCAGAGGTGGCATCAGTACCCTGAGAATATCCTCTGTTTAGACGTTATGGAAATGCCACATTCTGTTGTCTTTTCAGTATATGGAATGAAAGCACTTTCTTTATGCTAATGTTTTACCTTCAGCAGATTTTTATCATTTGGTAAGCAAATACATCTTTATGCAATATGCAAATATTCATATGTGAACATTTTAATGCCACAGTGTATCCATCTACATGGTTTCAAAAAAGATATGAAAAAAGGTTTAGTATTATTTTGGCTACTCCATTTACAGATGTGAATGAATATGTAGGGGGCTACGTAGTGGAAATACAACATCTGGATTAGGAGGTCACAGACATAGAAGTAGCTAATTTATAAATCTTGTTTTTAAAAACCAGTTTTGTTCAATCTTTCTGATACCTGCATCATTTCAGATAAACTTCTTTGATCTCATTCAAGGTTCTTGCAACCCATTTCAAAGCAAAACTGCATGCAGACTTTGAATGAGTCTGTCACTGTCTCCTCCATTAACTGCTGGAACAAAAAAAAATGTAGTTCAGTAAAACAAACTTTTCTATTGTTTATTTAGGAAGAATGATGATGATTACTTAATCACTGTTGTAGAGAAAAGGAAAAAGTAAAGCCTACGTGTGTGAAATGTGTCTGGCTGAACAAGAGAGCTGAAAGGAAACATCTGGAAGCTGAATATCTCATCTAAAGGAATATGGAAAGAGGGAACCAGATTTTAAGAATAGAAGAGTTTGAAGGACCTTGAAGAAAGAATGAAGGTAGGAAGTTATGAGAAAAAGCAGAGGTAACTACTGAAGAGTTAATTTGCAGGATACTGAAGAGGCATGGGGAAAAAAAAATAGAGACATCCAGCTCTGGAAAGACTGAGGGATGCTTCAGTGGAAGACACCCATCCTAAGTGCTCCATTGTATGCTTTATCCACAGAGCATCCCAAAGCCATTCATACTGCATGCTGAACATTTGTGTTTTGTCACTTAGTCCCTTCATAACTGCCCCTTTATCACTCTCAAGGAAAACATCTCATCTTTTATACAGGACATAGCACATGCTTGTTTCTTTTCCAGTCTATGGGAAGAGCTGTCCTCAATCACCTGCTTTGTCCCAAAATTGATGTCAATCTCATGTATGTGGTTGTAGTTTATCAAGAGAGCTTTCAAGGAACTCACAAAAGAGGAATGGGAAAACACACAACAGCTGAAGAAATTATGCTCATGGCAGTACCATCGAACTGTCTTACTTTTTTTGCTGAGCTCAGCCTCAAGGCATCCAGTCAACAGCAGGCTGAGGGCAAAGCTGAATTAGAGGTAAAATCCTTTCTAAGATCAGGTTCACTGTGTCATAGCAGATTGTATCACCATCCAGTAGTGTAATTGCATTGTCAATGCATGTAGAATGGTTAGCAGTTGGTCTCTTCATTTTATGGCAGAAATTATTATTTTTAGTTATGAGACCTACGTGGAAGTTGAACATAGAGGGCTGCACATTAATTGGCTCACTTCCATTTGGTTGTCACCTAAGACATTAAAATAACTTTCACTGATTTCCACAGAAATATTGCACCAAGCTGTGTTGTAATCATCAAAGGACACACAGAGTGTCCTCTAGAGGTCCATAATTGTTACAGGTTTAAGGGGAGTGTAAGTTATCAGCAGCTATGAGTGACCAATTTATACAGAGCAGCATCAACCCTGTGGTTTTTTGAAAGAACATGATTTGTTCTGAAGATCTATTCAATTCTTGTCACATAAGTCTTATTCAGTGATAGATGGCTGTCAGGCAATTCAGTTAAAATGGATCTTGTAAAGGAGCAGTCATATGTGAGACCATCTGCAGCTACATTGTTAGTAGTACCTTCCCTTCTAGATCTGAAACTCTTTTCACTTATTTTTGCTTATTAAAAAGATGTTAAAGAGGATGTTAAAATCCTCTTTAACATATTTTTAAAAATCTCTTTTTCTCCTGTTAAAAATCTATTGCTCCATTTTCTGTCTTCCTTTTCATTCTGAATTTATCCTGTTTCTACGACTATATGTCACAGCCTGGCCATCACAGCTTGTTCTGACTGTCGTGAAGGTCTAATATACACTCCATTTCTTAAGTGTCTGCATGCCCTATAATCTTATTGCGCCATTTCACTTCCACATGCATCCCCCCTCTCCCGTCTTTTTGACATGTTCTTAATTGTTATTTTATATTCTGTAGGGATGCAGGGCAGATTTCACATTTAAGAGATGCTTCTTATCCAGGGAAAAAGACTTAGATGAATAAAAACTCATATTCCAAATCAAAAGATATTGAACTATAACAAGTTCTGTTGGTCAGGTCTTCATATTTGGCCTTTCAACTATTAACATATAAATATTTATATGTTAAATATATTAAACTCTCATAAACATGTACAAGACTGACTCCAGGACAATGTGAGATAAGTGTTCACCCTTCAGCAAGTTACTAGCACTGGTTTAGGATCTAATTTCAAGAATTACATATACTGAAGTAATGGAAACAAGTAAGAAGTCAAAACATGCTGCCATCTTATCCTTTGCTATATTTCAATTTATTTCAATCCAACATAATTTTAAAAAGTTAAGCTTTCATGAAAAAATTCAGAGAATATTATATTCTTATTTGGGAAGATTTCCAGACTTGAATTAATTGATTAATTATCCTTATTTGAAAAAAAAAAAAAATCTACATTCTTTCTCATCAGATTTTTCCATAAATATTCAATGAGCTTAGGAAAAAAACTTCGTAAGTGCTGTTCTATTATAAAATGATAACACTGTGATTTTCATGAAAATGCTCTGTTACAGTTCAAATTAAACATTATTTAACATTATTTCTCTCACCTTATAACTTCTGGTATTTTTGCATGATGAGCGCATGAAAGCAAATCTGTGTTGAATATAAATGAAACTCTTTTCATAATATGATATGTCAATAGGCTTAAGGTCATACATATTTTCTCATCCTTTTCAATTCCAAGATTCGAAAGGATTAAAAATGCAAGTCAACTCCTTTAGTTATTTTTCTTCACTATTAGCTAATCCTCAACTCTAACACAAATTTAACTGAGTGTACGAGCTGATCTGACACTATCCATCTCATCACAGTTGAATTCAGCTCCACTTTTCTGCTGTACTTCAGAAGAGATAGAAAAATAGCTACTGCAGCCTCTTTAGCGTTTAGGATTTGTGTGAGTTAACATAACCCTGACTGCAGAATAAGCTGGATCAAGAAAAACACATTGAGTACTTCATTGTTTCTTGGCTGCTTGGTGAGACCCCATACCCACAAATGCAACGGGCAGTGTATGAGACAGAAGACGTCTACTTTATGAAACAGACATCAAGAATACCTAGTGAAAGGGAGCAGTTAGATTTCCATATTAATATTCAAAAGATCATTGTAATTCTGAGATGTATGTCAACCACTTGTTTTGTTTTGGTTTTCATTTTAAAATTATTCTATGTTCGCTGAATGAATATATCTCAAATAAATTAATATATACAGCCTTAGGAAATTCATCATAAACCATTCAACTTTTTTTTCCCCACTTTACTCATTCACTGCTCTGCAATGTCACTGGCAATCTCATGATCACCAAAAATTATGGGTAATAATCTTTGAGCATGGTTGAACTACATTCAGCAACGGACCAGAGGTTGGAGGGAGCAAAGGTAGTTGAGCAAAAATGACACAAATTTCTAGAGGCCCCAAGCTACCAAAGCATCTGTGACTCCTGCAAAAAAGTAAGAAGAGCTCTGAATATGCTCTGGTTTTAGACATCTCTAATCAGTGGTTCTTGGGAATCCACTGAGAATCTGGCGTTTTAGACACAGACACTACACATGTGGATAGTGTGCAGCCCATTGAAAATGCCAGCAGAGACTCTGTTCCAGCAGACATTAATTTTCTGGTCCTTTTGGATTGAATTTTGATCTTTTTACAGAAGCACAAAGAATCATATCAGGATTAAAGACCTGCCACATTCACTTTAGTATGTCTTTATAGTTTATCACATTTTGTCCTGCCAAAGCTAGTGCAGGTGCCTGGGGCAGAGACCTTATCTTCTGCTCTGGTATGTCATTTTCCTGGGCTTATATCTTCTCTGTTGTGTTAATGTCGATTGCTCCCCCTGTCTGCTAAAACTCTTTTCTCTTAAAATGCTTTCCTAATTCTCTTGAATGGCTTTTCTGGTGTGCTAAGTTTCTGGTTTCCATTAAAGGCTTATTGAGAGTGGACACGTTTACAAAGTCACAAAAGTTTCATTTCTACTGTAGACATGATTGTGACTTTTAAAAACTCTTCATCAGAACTGGTATTTTTTATATGTTGCTCAAAATATTTTATTGATGCTTCCACCGGCAGCTGTCTCCTTTTCACCTGAAACAGAAACTTGCCTACATTGCAGGCACATCTTGTACACTATTCCACTGAGAAAACATTTAAGGCATGTAATTAATTTTATCCATGTTAGAGCTGGCTGTCTTTTATTTCTATATATCACTTTCCTAACACTAACATCACTTCATTCTGAACAACTGAAAAACATTCCAAAGCAAGCTGAACTCCAGTTTTGCACCTTGCAAAACAGGCAGGTGAGCTTCTGTTTTCTCCATTTTTTCCCTCCAAGTGGGATATTAGTGCTTTATCTGTGAGTTGCCAGAAAACTTGTTTCAAATTAACTGATTTAGAGCTTGCTTGGTCTGCTACTACTCTTGTCAGATTATCTTTGTATAAAACCTTTCAGGGAAGTCATTTAGTTGCATAATATCTTCTAGACATTTGCCTCTGGCTCTGCCTTTCCTATTGTTTTTTTTTTTTTTTTTTTTTTTTTTTTTTTTTTTTTTTTTTTTTTTTTTTTTTTTTTTGAGGCCTATGCACATCTTCATTAGTCTTTCTGATGGCTGAGGGTGACTTAGTCCAATTGAGGTATTCTTTGAAACATTCTTACTAAATTTTTGGTGCTGTTGTTTTTATGTCTAATTCAATTCTAAGCATTTGTTTTCAGTTTTGCAGTTCTAATCACTTGATCCATGATTTCCAGTACTGACAATACATTTTTTTAATTGCCAAGGTCACCATTTTTTTTTTCTCATTGCACAGTTTTGTTTTCTTACTCTCCATATGCTTTTTTTCAATATTCACTCATTGGTTTTAACATTTGAGCATCTTCCTTTTTTAGTAGAAGCTATGTGTCCTATTTTGCACTTTTACAGTTTAGCTTATTTTAATTCATGTTTTCTGTCCTGCAGCCTGACTCACATTGGGGAATGTGTATAAAGTTGCATGAAAAATAAAAAGATAAGTGTCTTTTCCTTAGTGCTTTCACCATTACAGAAAACCTAATAAAGACATCAACTAGAACACAAAACAGTGTCCTTAAATAATTTACTGACCAGAGGTGGTTACTGTACTTTTGATGATGGGTAGAGGTAGCTGCCACCCCACATACCACATGATGAGACTCTGAGGAGTGTTGCAGCTGGAGGTACTGGTTTCAAACCAGTTTCAAAGTTTCATCTTCCTTACTAAACAAAACCAGAAAAAAGCAATCAAAAAAAACCAAGCAAAACAAACAAAAAACACTAAAAAATAAAAAAAAAAAAAACCAAAACACTTGAATGCCTACCATATCTATTTCAAGAAAAACATTGCAATAAGTTGTCTAATATATTATGAAAATATAATAATATTACTATGACTGCAGAATTTTACAAGGGCAGTAAAGAATGAAAAAACTAATGTGAAATTTTTTTGAACTTTTCTTCTTCAAATGAAGTGTTCAAAGTTATGGTTACTTATCAGCAAACTACGGAATATGATAGTAAAAAAGAGTGAAATGACAAGTTCAAAATAAATTAAATACACTCTTCTAAATTAAATTTTGCACTTTCTCTGTATTAGAGTTGGAGTTTTTGGATTTCTTACTTCCATTCAAAAACTAATAATTCTAATTTTATTATATGTACATAGCAGTTACAGAATATAATTTATGGAACCTTTCCATAAATTAGAAAGTAAAAACTCAAAATCAAAACCAAACAAACTATAAAACTTTAATTAAAAAAACTCAGAAGGTTAGGTTTATTTCATGTGCAAGCAATGATATGAAAGAGCTTCTCTTTTGTCCTTTCTTTTTCCTTTTTTTTTTCTTTAATAGAAACACTAAATGAGTAAATGCTTGTCCCTGTAGAATAAATTTTATTAGGGACTGGTTAGAAAACCTTTTCTTCATAATGGCCTAGTGACAAATATGAACTTATTTGCTTTTGTCTTTCTGATTGCTTTGCAAAATGAAACTGATTAATTTGAATTTACAGGTAGTTAAAAACAAGAAATGAAATAAAATTTTCTGCAAAGCAGTAAACTATTCATAATATAAAATTTCATTTAAAGAGCTTACAATCAGAATACATGGAATTATTCATTGAAAATAATGAATCCTCTGAATTTGGCTTGTGAGAGTGGTTGCAAATTGTCAGTGAGCACTCATGAATTTTAATAATGCATTTTGTTGTTCAAAATCTTTGGTGGACTACACATATGAAGACATGTATGCATATAGATTATATGTATGCATATAGATTATATGTGAGCTCTCTGTTATATTAATTTACTCAAATATCCACAAAACAGATTTTTTTCACTTTAGTTGTTTGCAAACACCCTATGTAGTTACTATTGTTGAACATCATCATTTGATCTGCATTTTGAAAGATTCAGAGTCAAATTGAATCAATTCATAAACTTTGTCTCATCTTCAAGGAAGTTACTTTCTCTGATTTGGAAATTTGCTTATTTGCTTTAAAAATAAAGATAATATAGCTACTTTACTGCACAAGGCTTACTTATGACACTGACAGAATATCAGCATCAGTGTCAAAATAACAAAGCTATAGTTGGGGGTCAAGATGTTAAAGAAATATACTTCAGTCTTAACTCTTCCATTGGAAAATGGTAAGTAATCCAAAGAGGTAACTTTAATATGTAGGAAAAAATACATGCACAAAAAAAACTTTAAAATTCCCCAAAGCTACAAGGGATGGGATTTCCTATTATGCTCACCATTAACATTTAGATTTTGTTTGGAAATTAAAGGGTGGAACAATATAAAAAAGCACATATATATCTTATGTATTTTTTCTATGAAACTTTATTTTTAAATTCTTTCTGTAGGAGTCACACAGATTTGCACTACTTATGTAGCAGCCATCAGCTTTTGTCTCAATTTTTCCAGTAATGTGAAATACGTAGCTTTCATGTATGATCAGATGATAATGGATCTGCTAGAAGACTACGGCTTTTTTTTTTTTAATTATTTTTTCTTAAAAACTTCATTAATTAAATTAATTGGATTATTTTTTTTTTCCTGCTTGTTTTTTAATGCCATCACTAACATTTTTCCACAGTCATTCATCCCATATGGTTAAACCATGGCTGTCTGCAACAGGCTATGCTTTCCCAGCCCTCTCACTTGAAGACCTTAAATTACTTATTGTCATACCACCAACAAACAGGGAACTGGGAGCTTGCTCTTCTATGTTTAGCATTGACCAAATAACATGATTTCAGGCATCAAACACTCTCACTGAACCTATGAAAGGTTTATTTCCATTCATTATTCTCAGTTTTTTCAGTCAGTTAGAAATTTTAGGTGCACTATTGCTCCTAGAAGAAGAGCAAAGCAATTTTCTTTTGTTAACATCTGTAATCTAAGCTTATGAATTAGCTACTTATGTATTTACTGGCATGGTATTGCCAGGATATTGTCTCATAAGTGCTTTTGCTTCTATATTGATAAGAACCTTGTCATGTGTGACAGATTTCACATTTCTACAAAGACCATTTCTTTTACCAGTTACACTCTACATTTGTGCATTGATTTGGGCTGAAGTAGAGTTGATTTTCTTCATAGGAGTTAATATGAGGCAGTGTTTTGGATTTGTGCTGGAAATAGTGTTGGTGGTTGAGGGATGTTTTTTGTTGTTTCTGATCAGTGTTTATACAGCATCAAGGACTTTTCTGCCTCTTCACCTCACCAGCAAAGAGGCTGGGGTGCACAGGAATTAGGAAGGGACACAGCCAGGCCAGTTGAGCCCACTGAGTGAAGTGGCATCCCATACCACATGGCACAATACTCAGCTTGCAAAATCAAGGGGAAGAAGATGGAAGGGGGAATGTCTGCAGGGATGGCATTTGCCTTTCCTAATAACTGTTATTTGTGAGCCTGCCTTCCCTGGAAACGGCTGAACACCTTTCTGCTGATGAGAAGGGATGAGTGAATGCTGTTTTGCTCTGCCTGTATGTGTGACTTTTGTTTTATCCCTATCTCATCCCACAAGTTTTCTCACATTTCCGATGTTCTCTCCCATTACACCAGAGGGGAGAGAGTGAGTGGCTGCCTGGTACTCAGATGGTGGCTGGGGTTAAACCAGCAGTTTTTCAGCATTGGTCAGTATTTATGTCAACTTATTAGCACTATAGCTTTGTTTTGTCGTCCCTTTGTTTTGTAGGAGTATTGCATGCATCATACAATTAGCCTTTCTTTTCGGGTTCTGTGTAAGATTTCACAGTCATGGTTAATGCAGACGTGTGCTTGCTGTTGGGTCATATATATTGTTCTTCCAGGATTTGCATGTCATCAAAAGAAAGATAAGGATAAAAAAGCTGTATTCATTTACACCCTCAATAGACACAGTCAGGTGTCTGTGCTGCTTTATCTGTTTTGTATCTATTAATATTTATATTTTTTATATAATACTACAGCCAACTAAATAATATTTTAAGAATTCAAACCTTTATTTTGGTGAAAAACTGAGTGCATTGCGAAACCCACTAAAAAAATACTATCTATTTAGTCTATACAATTTCTCTTGTTTTTGTAAGGCAATAGATCTCTTCGGAGATTGAAATAAAATGCCAATAGAGACACCTCTGATATGTGGATTGAATGAGCACTCTCTCCCTTCCCTATCCCAAGTATCTGGCTGAATTTAGGTGAGATATATCCCACACACATAGGATTTTGTGTGAGCTTTCATTATATCATACTGCTGCTATTGCAATTTACTTCTGCCTGGCCTCTGTAACAAATCTGTGGTCTCCTCACATTCTGTTCAGGGTGCTGCTGCTGCAATGGGTAAAGACAGCTATCTACCCTCCATGGTCAAAATTGCTGACCTCCAAAGAAATAAGAGAATATTATTTCCCAGCATTGATTTATGACAAGCTTTAAATTTTTGCTGGTGCTGGTATGTTTACTAGAAATTTTTGTTTCTTGGTTTTTTGTTGTTTTACTTGTTGGTTTTTCATGGGAGATTTTCAGGATATTTGAAAAGTACTGTGTTCTTCTCAGAGGATCTTGTGTCAGCCTAGAATTATTCACATTACACTGATTTTTACTTCTGAGTCAGGAATAATGATTGCTACATTCCTCCTTTATATACACTTCCATTTATCTGATTTTGCTTGATCTTCCTTAACACCATTCTACACATCCACAATGATGTGGTGACACAGCCTACAGTTTAAATATTCACATGTCTGTGTGTTATGTTCTCAAGCCACAGAACTGTATTCCTTACTGGTGTACTTTACCAGGTATAAAATAAAACTAAAAAGTGTTTGCTAAAATATGTTAAGATCTTATTTTTCAGTGGAAATAGCAATTTGAAGCTCTTTTTATATAGCAGTCTTTACTTAAAAGAAGAAAATAAAATTAAGAAATTAAGCTATCCCAATGTTTCACAGAAGAATGCAATTTTCTGACCATTTAGCATTTTTTAACCTTTTTGTTTGTTTGTTTGTTTGTTTTTCTTGCCAAGCCTTTCCCTGAGCCACAGATGCCATTTCCTATTCAGCTGTTGCTCTGTTTCTCACAGACACCCTGCAGATCATATGGGTAGCATTCCAACACAAATTGAGTCATTTGAGTACGAAATAGCTTCTCAAAATCTGTTACTGTTTCCTTTGCATTCTTTTCTTTATTCACTTTGTTCACTCTTTTGTTGATTGGATTGGGTTTTGGTTTTTTTTGTTCCTTTTTTAACATTTAGTTCAGATTCTTAACTCAGACTAATAAATATGTTTGATTTTAAAACTGTAGTCTTAAAAATGGTATTACATCTAAGAAGATAACCAACATTCAGCCCAGCTGAGCAATTTCTAATTTTTATTGGTTCGTGTATCATGCCATTGTAGTTGTCCATTTTGTTTATTTGCTTAAATTCACTGCAAAAAATAAAACCCTCCACTGAATTAATATATTTTCTTATATTACTTCAGTGGCTATTCTTCCTTTTAGACAAACTAAATATTTCCACTTTAATTTTAATTTTAAATGAAAATCTTTGAATTTCTCCTTTTCACAGTATTTAGAATTTAGAATTTAGAATTTAGAACCAATAGTATCTTTCCATGTGGTCTGAGGAAAATTTATAAGAACCTTTTAGAATTCTCAATGCTTTTTTCTATTGAAATAAATAATTCACGGTGGAAGAAAATAAAAGATTGAAATAATTCAGGTCAAGGCCTTCCAGTTATCTTTGGGCAGCATTGAAAATTGGACTTGTGCATGCTACTTTGTCAACGTGCCTTTAAACCTGAGATGGTTAACATAAATAAAACTACCTTAGCTTTTTATGATTTTGTTTGTTTTACAGTGGTAGACAAATTAAGAAAGCAATCTCCAGCAGTACAAAATGAGGCCAAATATGGTGCTTTTTTCACAGTGGTTCACAAAAGCCTACACCATCCCCACCACCCACATGCTTTTTCACACACCATTATTAGAAGTATTCCCACTGCTAAGACATATACTAATGCTTAAAAAAAACATAAACATATTTCTTATCTTATCAAAAAGATGATTTTTCTAGCCTTCCCTTTGATGATTGTGAGCCTGTCCGCTTTTGTTGTCTTCTGGAAATCCTAGAGGGCTTCTGAAAAAAAACATGACAGAACTTTGGGGACCTGAGCAATTTGAAGATTTGTTTTCCTTTATTTTTCTTGACTTTCCAAGAGCTTCTAAAGTAGTGAAATTGTTCAAAGGCCTTACAGAAAATGTTGTGTCTCAGAAGACTCCTGCTGTGCTTTAATGCCTTAAATTTATCACCATGGTGTCTGCAATTAGTAACACCATCTAAAACTATCTAATTCTTAAAAACTCTATGATAGATACTTTATATTTTTAAGAAAATTACAGCTGATCTGTTAAAATCATATCATGCACTAGTATGACACATAATAGAAGTTATTTATATTCTACATTAGACTTTTAAATAGAGTATTTGAACCCAGGCACTTTTCACTTGTATGGACATGCGCCTCAAAAAGATGAATAAATCCTTGTGGGGCATTTCAATTTTCTGAACACTTCTCTATCACGCAATATCCCTGGGGTTCCAGGGTTAGCTATTTTCTCTTTCTGGCAGGATTTTGTGAATTAGAGAATCTTTACTTTTGTCTGCTCATTTATTTACTGTCATAACAATCCCATTTTATATTGAAAATTAGTCTAGTCCTAAGCTTAAATATTATTTTATACTTTTTCTTGTTTCTACATTCCAAGTGAAAACTAAGATTTATGAAGCCCTGGAGATACCACTTGGTTTCAGTCCTTCAAAGAGAAATGTTACATTAAAGACGATGTTGGTAACCCTGCAGCGTATCAGGAATTGATTATGAAATATAAACTGCACAAGAAAAAAAGAGACAACAGTGAACACAGGCAAGGAACTGACATAGTGTATTTATTTTTTGGTTTAATGTGGAGTTATGAATATTTATTGCATTTGTGGAAATTGCAGATTCTGAGCACAAGACAATTTTTAATGGTTGAGCTGCTTTTACTAAAATGTAACTCTCTAACTCATGTTAAGTTCTCAAAGCATTTTGTGTATATAACTATTCAGGAAGGTACTAAACATCTCCAGGGTGTTCATCAGCTGTCCTGCAACAGAAAGATTTATCTTTTCTTTTTTTATATGTAATGCTTTTGTAAATTCCATTTAATAAATGAAGCACATTTTGTCATATCACTTTAAGCAAAAGCAGCAAAGATTTTCCATCAGCTGTTAACTGTGTACTTGATCTTTCTCCAACAAAGACAGCTACTGAGTATTCTTTGATTAATAGGAGAAATTCCTGGTTGGAAGTTTTCTTCTCTGGTATCCATTAACTTACAGGGCCATGTAGCTGGACTTGCATCTCATCATCTGAGGCTCAAATCTGGGCTTTCAGCACTGCATCTCTAGATGAAATGCAACAGGTGAACAAATAGAAAATACCAAGACAAATAAAAAAAAAAAAAATCCAGCCAGGCTAAATGAAACAGGCAAGTGCATCTGAAAAACAACCGGCTAAAATTTAGAAAAGTAGACCACCAGGTATCAGCCACAGAGAGAACAATTACACACATCCTTGTAGCATTTTGGAAAGTGCAAGATTAGAGCAGGAATGACCAGCTCAGAAATGTTGGCAGAGAAAGTAAAACTGGATGACTGACAAGAATAGGCCAAACCATATCTTGTATAATTATGTGAAATTGTGATTCAGGCACATATACAGAAATATAACTGTCAGTGAGTTAAGAACATGAAT
This sequence comes from Passer domesticus, assembly GCF_036417665.1. Taxonomy (NCBI): domain Eukaryota; kingdom Metazoa; phylum Chordata; class Aves; order Passeriformes; family Passeridae; genus Passer; species Passer domesticus. The sequence continues at coordinate 50,150,967 of NC_087477.1, forward strand.
AATCTTAAAAAACAAACAAACAAGCAAAACCCCCAAAAAAGCCCTACCACAACAACAAATAAAACCCCATGAGAAGAATGTTGAAAGCCAGCATGACAAGCATTAAAAGACAGAAAGTAAGTGACTTTGCTTTTAATAGTTTGTGAAAGAAAGCAAGGGAACTGCTACATATTATGGTGTTTAAAAGCCTTATTACCCTACGGCACCTGATTATACTAAACTATTGTAATCAACATAACACATGTCTGCATTGAAGTACCAAAAACTTCCTGGAATCTAGTTATTGCAACCTAGATCTATAAAATTTTGGCCCTTGAGGCAGAGTCTCACAAAAATTGGGGTGTGGGAGCTGTTGATCATCATTAGGAAAAGGTAAATTCGTACATCTGACAAAACATTTCTCCTATTTCAGGTGTATAACAAAACATGAATAATGCACCCTAGCATGATGTGTCCTAATAGTGCCAATCTACCAGAATTTTTAGCTGCTCTGTTGCTATAAAACTATAGAAGGTATGTTAGCATAACATCCTTTTTTACTAATAAATTGTTTTCTTAGTGTCATTTCTTGATTTCCTTATTCTAAGATTAGAACTACCCTGTTTTCAGGTTTAATCAGAGTGATGTGAAGATGCTCTGAGAACAGAAAGTTAATTGCCATGGCATGAAGAGATCCTTTGGCTGAGAGGAGTCCTCTGAAACTCACAGTGATCGTTTCCGGTTGATCACAGACTAAGGTATTTATAAAAATGCAATTATTCTCAGTGCATCAGTATTCGATTTCATAAGTTACCTCAGATAAGCAGACAAAAGATTAGTTATGTTACAGAGAGAATCTAAAGGGTGCCTTTGGGGTTTTGGGGAGTTATTGGTATTGGGGTTTTTTTAATCTAGTCTGGTATCTGTCCTGGGGTGACTTTATGAGGTTCTAAACCAGAAGTATTTTAAAAAGATACCTTTTTAACCCTGAAAAAGCAGTGAGATGTTAAAAAAAAAATTAGCTGTTTTAAAATACCTCTAATTATCAGCTTTGCATACAATGATAAGGTGTATTAAATAACAAAAAACCCTTACAGAGTACAGTCAACCAGCTTCTCCTCCCAGTAAAAATCCATTCTGACTAACAGATACTGTGAAAGTCTTAGACAAGCCACTGGAATGCAATTCTGAACAATTATTTCTATTATTTCAGAAGGAATTCTGCATGCAAAGTGCCTATAGAGACAGACTAATACTAGTATTTGTAGCAAGTAATTCACTGCAACATTGAATTTCTCAAAATATAGTGTTATTTAGCCTCACGATCAAAAATACCGAAGGCATAAGTGGAACAACATGACAAGATTGTCACTGTTTCCACACACAGTACTGTATGTCTTTCGCTCAGAAGTATTTTCCCACAAGAAAGAACCAGGACAGAACCTAGGTCATGATAATTCCACATTTTTCAAATGCTGGAAGGCATGCCCTGAAAAACTTATGTGGCCCTGGGATTTTCCTTTTGGTGTCTCTTCTGAGAGGCTGCAAGTACCTAAAGGGCACAGTGAAATCTCCAGAACTGTTTGAAACAAAGATGCAGATTTGAATGGTTTTGCCACCAGCTACTAATATTTTCCTGTCTGAGAGCTCAAGGGCTCAGAATTTCATCTTAAACTTTCCTGCTGCTTTTTCCAACCTACTATTTGTTTCAGAATATTTTAAATAGCTAACTTTTTTTGTTGCATGTTTGCCAAGTTTCCTGCAATTTCACATCGTGTGTAAATTCAGGCCTTACAGCAAGCACAGACATTTTGTTGATTTACAGTATTCATATATTCATTCAGCTCTTTGGGATGATGCTATCTTGTATGACCTTTCTGCCTCACATGTCTCACCACTGTCCTAAGAGCAGTTACAGGAATTTTCACTTAGTGAAGAAGTGCAGACTCTATTTCTTTTATTTGACTAAGCTGTTTCCTATTACTTACTGTATTCTCTTGACAGTAATAAATTACATAATGGTTGCTAGATTTCAAATCAACTATTACACTATCTAGATGGAACAGTAAATCAATAATTGATGATATACAAATCATATCTAATAGCTGGAATGCAAAGAGGTTTTGCCTTAAGGTGTCACACTCAGCAATCACTGTAATATTTATTGAAAATATAACATAATTCTATTAAATCAATAATAGATTGGTATGAATATATTAAGACATTTCCATAATCAAAGAGGACAGAGCTGAGAGGAGAAAATGTACTTTATTATGCACACACTTAATGATCTTTATTTATGAAAACCTGATTAATTAAATGCTTTATCATATACCTTGTTTTCTACATTTCTTTGATGCTCCTACTTTCAAAATCAGATAAAACTGGATTAAAGTTTGGTGAAATAATTTTACAATAGAGTTTATCACTTGTGTTCCAATAGCTCATAGTGTACAATAGTGGTTTTTAGGAGAAGTCTGTAGTGGGATAATTTCTTAGATAAACTTTTTTATGTTGTACTCAAAGAGAAGCTTAAGTGCTCAGCAAACCTTTTCATATGGTCAACATAACTAGAAAATTAAATATTAATTTAGAGACAATAAAAATTAAACCTCAATTCTGATTCTGTATTTCATTCTGCATCTATTCTCGTTGGGTAAATCAGAGATTGGAATTCACAAGTATTGCATAATCAAGCACTAGACTGCTTATTAAAAGATGGTGTCCAAGTACAATCCAATTTTCATAAATTCATATAATCAAGTAATACACTATCAGATTCTGTAGTTCATTGAAATTTAGTAGTTTTATTGGGTATCTTTTATTTTCAATTTTTTCCCTTTATTTTTCCTTTCCTTTTCAAAAAGGCATAATAGCTAGAGCTATAATTCTTAGTGCTGATTTCTTCTCAAATTTTGATAAAATACATTTTGCAACAAAAAAGATCAAATTAATTAATTAGAAGTTAGCTCACATATAATGAGGTATCAAAGGATAAACAAGTAACACTTTTCATGTCATTAAAATATTTTCAAGGTTTTCAACCTTCTTAGATTATTGGAAAAAGAAATGAAACCAGCATGGATATCAAGCCTCAAAAGCTTTCTTACATTGTCCAAATCCCTGTTTCAATGCCGAAAAAGAAGGAAAAAGTGTGATGTTTATGGTTTTCTTCTGTGGTCTGTCAGAAATGCCACAGAACTCATGAAAACATTTTGTTAGAAAATATTAGAAGATTGTTCTCTAAGACACAGATAAACAAATGTTATAATTTTTGCAAGAAAATTAATAATTTATTATTGATATGCCTCTTGGAATTGGATATCAATTCATATATATTTTTTATATACCTCTTGGGAAGGTATAAAATGTCTGTCCTGGTATGCTTCAAGGATAAATATTTTGATATTTTCCACATTGTTTTATTGAGAATAACTGTTAATATGTACTAGAGCCAGGGAAATTAAAACAGGAAAAAGCCCATGATATTAAGGAAAGAGCAGGAAAAGGTCTTATTTTGCATTAAATTTATTAAAATATATCTCATTTCCTCAAATATAAAATATATGCAGAGTGCAGAAATTTAATGACCAGTAAGAATTTTTTTGGGTTTTTTACATTCTTAGGGAGTAATATAAGTATCATGTAAACTTCATGTAAAGTTAAAAAAAAAATCATGTAAAATAAAAAATCATGTAAAGATAATTTACAGACTACATGTTGCACAAGATGAAGAAATATATACCCGTTCACAGAGTTCCTATTTTATTATTGCATTGTTAATTCTATCAAAATATTAAGTAGTGAAAAAATATGTGCATCATAATACACTATATAAACTCTCAGAAGTCTCTTTTCTTTAAATAATCTCTAGATTTTACAGATCTATAAGCTGAGTCTCACCTGGCAAAGGAAGCTTGAAATGCTTAAACATGCATTTCTGTCCTACAAACATCATGAAAAGAATCTGCTTTTGCAAGTTGTTTGCTTCATGACATAATGTACCAAATGGCTTGCCAAAAATTTGGACAAATTCCAGCTGAACAGCTACTATTCAAATTGATAGTGACAGCTCATCCTGAAAAAAAAATGTTATTTTCAAGTGATTGATATGAACTCAAAGGGGTGTGAAGAACTGTAGTGTTCATATTGCTCATGAGCTGTTGACAGTTTGGCACATCTCTAATGCTGATTAGAAACAAGCCAGGACGCTGCAGTTTGCATTCACATTAAGCTTACAGACCACATTAATTATTTGATTCATAGGAACACTCAGTATACTAAAATATGCCAGAGTTTCAAAATCAAATGACCTTTCTATCAAGTGTCTCAATATCTATGATAACAGTATTGAGTGATAAAAGGATAGTAGGGGAATATTAACGAATATTAATTGCACTGAGCAAGTGACCTTAGTGATATTCAGTGAACTGCTGAAGTATTTAGACATATAATACAATGAAAAAAACACTTGAAAATGGAATTCTGAAAAAATGGTGTACATTCTTCACATTTGACCTGTAAATCGAGGAGCTGGTACTTGAGAGTGCTTTTTTTAGTGTTTATTTTACATTTCATATTTCACCTGTGAATATGATAATGCTACTAGGTTTTTTTTAAGAGCTCTTTGCCTGACAGTCTTCCTCTATGGCAGTGCTGATGCAGGCAACTAAAAGAAAGTGTTAATGTAACTTTTCCAGCAGGCCATTATTTCTCAATTGGTTCTGCAAAATGTCAGCATCAGCAAAGGCAGCTCCCACATCCATGCAGAAAATTGCTGGGATATCTGTGTCTGAAGGCCACTCTGATGGATTTCTGTAGAGTACCTCCTATTTATTAGCAGATCACTACTATTATTTCACACTGACCATACACAAACCCCAAAATGTGATGATCACTTGCAGCTGCTTTACAAAATATTTCACTCATATTGCATACCAGAGAGACTACAGATTCCTAGATAATTTTTTTCTAACTCTCAATGATATAGGAAAGAAAAAAGGGAGAAAATGAGATGTTTCCCTAGGCTGAAGAAGTTTCTCTGCCCTCTCTAAACAACTGGCAAACAGAAACCTTCGCCCAGAAGTCAGATGAAAGCACAAGACCCTGCCACCAAATATTGATAGAGTTCAGGAAGTGAATCACTATCTTGTTTTCTTAGATGCCAAGTGCTGAAGGCAGCTATATTTCCATTTGTCAAACCTTCCAAAAAATCCCAGGCATACTTCTGTATCCAGAAAAACAATGAATGGATGCTAGGTTACAGGCCAGTAAACTTGTATACCCTCTTATAAAAAAAAATAGGTCTGGTATAGCAAAATGAAAAGGATAGTGATATTGTCCTCAACATGATCAGAAGAAGCAGAACCATAAACATGTTCTGAATGACAACAGTACAAAATGTTCTGTAGATACATAAATACAACAGCACTGTATTTCATTATCAAATTCACTTTCACCAATACAGCAAGGTTTGTGATTTTCTTGGGTTTTTCTTTATCACAGACCAAGAAACGTGGACAGAGATCCATGCTGTGAGACAAGGTACAAGCTGAAACTGACTCACAGATTCAGCAGAAGGGGAAAGCACTACACAATAGGAATGCTCATTCACAGATGAAATTCACAAAGTAGAATAAAAATTATAGTAGTTGACCCAGGAGGAAGTTTAACTTACATTTCCAGTATTTTTGCAGCTCATAGCTGAAGCTCTCACTGACCTTGGCAGAATTATATAGGTAATATGATCATAGAGTGAACTGCCACAAGGTCTTGCTCACTGTACAACATTGTGTTTTCCTTTTCAACATTAGCTGCTTTATTGCTTCTCTGAATATTGTATAAATGAATGAATGAATAATTTTTGCCACTACATACACAGTGCATGCACACAAAACCTTATCTTGGCTGAATTCCTTCACGTAATGTCCCTCAGGTAGAATATAAGAGCAGTGGTGAGACATAGCAATCCCACTTCTTATTAGTACTCCTCCATATTCAGCTACCAAAGAGGAACTTCATGTGTACAGTGACCTTCTACATCACTACTTGTGTCTTGAAATAATAGAACTGACTTTATTAGCTTTGTTACATTAAGATTCAAAGTACATAGCACTCTCTGCCACTTCAGTCTGAACAGTAGATCCAGCTTTAAAGGATATGTGAGTAGCAGTACAGATTTTGTGAATTTTGTGGTGCAATATCTCGAAAAGCAGAAGGAACAAATTGTTAGGAAAGGAGCAAAGAAATGGTAGGGCCAGACTGTTCCTATTTGATTCAGTGCCAACAGCAATAAAGTCTGCCAGAGGGATATTATAATAAGTATTACAAAATCATAGATTTTTTCATGAAGTGTTATCACTTCTTCTCAAGATGAGATCTTAAACTCAAAGAAATAGCAAAAGTCATTTTAACAATTCTCCCTTTCCCTTCATTTAATAATTGCCATAACCTCTTTGCAACAATGCAAGATAAGCAGTGATAGCAGCAGCCTACTTCTCTCTGACAGTCTTCCATTTAAATCTAGTTGCCTAAATAAATGTTTGGATCTGTGACATCCCCTTGAACCTGGGGTTTGATATACAATGTGCACATGATAACATCGTGCTCTATTATCCACCTAGGGACAGACAATCACATTTATCACTACACAATGTGGATAGTGGTGCTAAGTTGTGTGAACAAACTAAGTCTAATATTGACGAGAGTTGTCACTTCCAGTTCAAAAACATTAAAAATTAATCTATATATGGTTTCTTTATACAGACACTAAGTATACATGTAGTATACATCTTTATTTTAGTCTAATGCAGCTTTAAAAAATGTTTTTCTCTTAATAAGGTGTGCTTATTTCAAAAAAGGCCAGTTAACATACACTTTGCAGGTAACAGGGAATTTTTGCTTATTGCAGATTCTTTCATTTTTCAGGCAAAAATCATTCTGCAGCTTTTTTCAAAATTGAATGCAAATACACAAAATGGAAAAAGGAAACACAATAGACTACAAGAATGGATGGTGAGTAAATATATAACAGCTACTTTTATTTGTTATTAAAAAAGGGGAAAGAAAGCAACAGTAATCTTCTGACTTCCTTGAAGATATTTGATGCACAAAAAAGCAAAGTAGGTAATAAAAATAGCACTTTTTTTGCTTTCTAATATTTTTTCTCTCATTTCCCAGAGATTATGCTAATGATTCCTCAGACAACATTTCATAGCTTATCTTTCCTTTCTTTCTCTTTTTTAATTTTTTTTTTACCAATATAAAGACTAACATACCTATTTCCATGCCAAGTATGTAATTTACTACTAAATTTTTATGAGATTGTGTGCATCCTCTGACTTCCATAATTCCTTTTGACTACAGGTGCCTACAAAGCTTGGGTTCTCCCTTCCCCTTAAGGGTGGGACATCCCAACCTGCTAATTACACATTAGTCTAGGAAGGTACATAAAGTTTATAAATTATTATAAATAAAAAGGTGTGTTCCTGTCTCAAGAAATAACATTTGAAAGTTTCTTATTAGAACATGATATGAATAGCATAAAAGATTATTAGAAGGTAGCCACCTATACATTGACTCTTCTGTGGCATATATGGTATTTCATAGGAAATAGAGATGTTGTTTTAAGGCAAGATGAAACTTTTTTTTCCATTGTAATTCAGTCATGTATTACCTAGGTCTTCACCCAAACACTACTCCACAGCAGTAGCTCTGTGTACAGTTGGAAATGCAGAGGCAAACTGAAACAACAATAATAATTCTAATTACTGCTATGCTCCTTGCTATTGGGTTTATGTCTTGGAGTGTGTCCTTAATAACTGAACAGACAGCAGGAGATAAGTACTTTCATTACCGCTTAGAAATCCAAACAAATTTAATAATATATGGCTACTTTTTGAAATTGTTGTCCTTAATAATGTTCTGTGGTTTAGAGTTTCTATGGGTAATTTCAGATGCTTTTGCTTTGAGGATTCCAGCTTTAGATAATTTATATTAAAATAACCCAACATTTAAAATAGGAAGTTTGTTACAATTGATCAGTATTTTAGAGCCATACTATGTCTAGTGGTACCTGGTCTGAAGCCTTGTCTTGGAAAATCTATAGTGACAGGTTTCTGGAGTACAGACAGATCCTGTCTTTTGTTGACTTGCTTCTGTCTGGAGACAGACTCAATTTCTTAGAGTCTCCAAAGCATGGGCTACCTTAATTTCTGTGCTTGTGACAGAAACCATATGATTCTAAAGTACAGTATTTAACTCTTCCTGTAAAATCCTGTTCACACAAGAGGATCCCCTGCTTCCTGAATCAGGATTTTTGCATCTTACGTTTTAATGCTTTCCAGATGAAAGAAGGCTGTGTTCATTAACTTCATCTTAATGATCAAAATGGCAGTTTGGGGCCAAAAACACTGTGTACAAAATTAAGGGCTAAATACAATAGGCATAGTAATTACTTTTTATTGGTGGTTACATCTAAAAGATAAAAAAATAATAGGACTTACCTAAACGTTTGCAATAAAGCTCTGCAATTACATCAGTTTCAGAATTTTTCACTTCCATTTATTTTTGTCTGGGATAATACTATGCATACAACCTATTTTATTTATCATGGAGAATTATTTTTTCCTGGTTCAATTTAGGATGAAAAAAAATCTACTTTTTAGCTTTTTCTTTCACCTAGCTCTTTATTTCCAAAGCCCAATAATATTAGATCACCAAGCCAGAAATTTTTCTCTCATAAATATTGTGTCCAAGTGACAGCTTGTCAAATTTTCTGAGAAGAGTCAGACCATGGAGTTGATGACAAAGTTTATGAAAATGTATCAAAATAGACTTAGTAGAAGCTTTTTGTAGATAATGGTATCTAAGCTTACTGCTTCTGGAGAGCATCTTTGGAATGTCCTGAACTCCGTGCTAATGCCTTTAGGCATTGCTTGTTCACTGCATTTATTGTCCTGCAGGGAAACTCAAGCATAGCTTGGAAGGAAGCCATTGCATTCTGCAGATGTGAGCTGTGTGCAGCTTGAAGAGTACAAGTGGAAAACAAATTCTACAACTATACCTAATTGAAGTCATATTACTTATTTAGATATAAATAACAAAATTATTTATTAAGAAATCTCAGTATAACCCTGCTACTGATTACCACACTGATATTGAGATAAGCTGTCATCATTAAATTACAAGAAGCATATGTGTGGTTTTGACAAATTCTTACTCTTTTAAGTGCCCTTGAATATTGCAGAAGTCAAAGGGAATAGAGTATATAGCCCAAGAGCAGCCGAAGAAGTTAAGTATATCAAGAGTACTTAAATAGAAACATATATGGTCTAAAAGTCTACAAGTCCTTTAGTTCCAAGCTTTATCCATTAGCACTTTCTCAATGACAGCATGCAATGATCATTTCCCTGTCTGAATAGCACAATTTTTGGAGAGCTGTGATTTTCAAAGAAGGCAGTCTTCTTTCTTTCCTTTTGAAAACTGTGTAGTTAACCTGGTCTGAGAAGAGCTACAACATCTTAAATTCACTGAGCTCCAGATAAAATACACAGCTAAAGATATTTGTAAGTAGTGGGCTGAGGCTGGCTGACTCATCAAAGCCTCTCTATCACTCCCCTACACAATTGGAAGAAAATATATCCCTCCCACAAGGGAGAGAAAATATAACAAAGGGTTTATAGGTTTATAGGTTGATAAGGACTGAGAGAGATCACTCCCCAAATACCATCACAGACAAAACAGACTTGAATTAGAGGTATTAACTGAATTTACTACTAACAAAATCAGAACAGGGTAATGTGAAGTAAAATAAGATCTTAAAAATACCTTCACTCCACTGCTCCCTCCTTTCCAGGTCTGCCTCTTACTCACCAGCTGTGTGGTGATACAGGGAATGTGGGCTACAGTGAGTTCAGCACCCATGGCTTCTCCTGCTGCTCAGACAGAGAAGTCCCTGCCCTGCTCCTTCCATATTAGTTCTTCATTAACTTCTCCAACATAAGTCTATCCCACTAACAACAGATCCCTACAAACAGAGAGTGCTTCAAGGACAGGCTTCTGTAGCATCAGTCCCCCACAGGGTCACAAGTGGACACCTGCTCCAGCATGAGCTCCTCTCTCCACGAGTCTCCCAAAGCCTCCTCTCAGGCATCCATCTGCTCTGGCCACAGGCTGCAGGTGGATCTCTGCATCCCCATGCATCTCCATGGGCCTCAGGATTACAGCTGCTTCACCACAGTCTGCACCACAGGCTGCAGGGGGACATCAGTTCCAGCCCCGGAGCACCTCCCGCCCCTCCTTCTTCACTTGGTGTCTACAGAGTCCTTCCTCTGGCATGTTCTCACCCTGCTCTTCTCTGGCTGCAATTACATCTGCACATAACTTTTTTTTTAAATCTTTCTTAAATATGTTATTCCAGAGGTGTTGTCACCATTTCTGATGTGCCGAGCCTTGAGCCAGCTGGTGTTGGCTATGCTGGGCATGGAGGAAGCTCCCAGCAGCTTCTCTCAGAAGACACTTCTGTAGACCCCCCGCTACCCATGCTTGGCCATACAAACCCAATACATTCTATTAAAAAAAAACCACCAAAAAAACCCAAAAAACCCCACAAAACAAAACAAAAAACTAGGAGGAACTACAAGCATGCCACTTTCTTCATTTGAAAAAAATTCTAGTTGGAGAATTTGATCTGGAAGAAAAAAACCAAACTCCATTCTTTTCTAGTTGGAGAATTTGATCTGGAAGAAGAAAACCAAACTTCATTCTTTTCCTCAACTTTAGACAGCACAGAAAAACAGCTACCATCTCCCCAGCTGCAATGCCTTCAGCTGCTTAGCAACCTGGACCCTAAGTAGCCTGCTTTAGTCTGACAGGGGGCTCTTGGTCTCATTGTAAGAGTCTTAGCTTTTCATCTTTTGAACAAATGAATTTCAGTCTTTTATTGAATGTTTATTTGAAGAAAAACTTCACAACTAGCTTGAGGGAGAAATTCAAATCCAAGTCTATCCTTCCCTCAGGTAAGTGCTCTACTCATTGAGCTAGAAAGCTATGGTCTGATGAGCTTTAAATTATTTCTGCACAGTGGCACAGCTTTGAGAGGAAAATTACCTGAAGTCTAATCGTTAGGTGTTCTAGGAAATTACAGACTCTATTTAACATACTAACACAAAGTACAGCACTGATGAGCATGTGAGAATGGCCTAATACCAGTTCATTCTGCAAAACTGCACCTCCATCCCTCAAAACTTTTGAAAGAAAACAGAAACTTTCTGCTTCCACGTAGATGGAATAGATATACATCAAGCCCCATGAAGTTGTGTGAATGCTGAACTAATCTAACAAATCCTTCAAGATCTTGAAAGGCAATAGTCAGCCTCAGGCAAGTGAAACTGAACACCTTCTCTACCTAACACCTGTTCATGTGTCCAGATAAGATAATTTAGACATTTAATGCAATGGCTCTGATTCTGAATTGCATTGTGAGGACTCACTGCATGCATGGTCCAGTATATTCGGAAAACTAACCTGGATATAGGAATTCTTTTTGGAAAATGTATAGCTGACAGTTAGCTGATGCAATGCTGAATTTAAAATAATCGAGTATTTTAATTTAAAATTCTCGCTGATTGCCAATATTAGATTATTTCTGTCTTTGCAAAATCTGGTTCCTCATTTCCTTGTTTCCACTTGTTTTCTTCTTTTTATTCTCTTCACTGAGACATTGCATTTATTTACACTAAAAACATTTTAAAATTAACTGTATTGCAAGATATTTTAGTAGACATCTGAATCATCTATTTTGAATAGGTGGATGAATTTATCAGTAGAGTTTCGCTTTCCTCTGACTAACAATATTACATTAGAGGCAGGAGAAGATCAAATCTTTGATTTAGTAATGATTTAATTGCTGTACTTTCAAATCACAAGGTGATTTTGTCACTTTTTTCCAATGGCTACTGAGTGCTTTATGTTTTGTTAAGGTAGTTAAGTATTCCAAAAGCAACAAATGTAAGTTAAAAATGTGCTTTTGGGAGAAGAAAATAAACATAATGAACTACTGTATTGTTTGTCCTATCATGCTTCCAGAATTTATTGCAACTAGGGAATTGGTTTCTAGGAGGAGAAAATCCTGCAAGAGTGTTTCCATACTGCTGTGTACTTGTGAAACATACATTTTGCCTGGTAAGAAATAACATACATTAGTGTTGCTCAATAGATGCATATTTATACAAGGTAAAGAGATATATAAAAAGAAAAAGACATTTATTAAATAAAGGTTAAAAGAGGGAAAAAGAAATCATAAAATGCATTAGAAATAAATTGATGCTGCTTAATTTAGCACTTACTCTTATAATTACAGAAACTAGATTATTTTTAAAAGCTTAAACTGTACCAACAATGTCTTTTTGTAGATTCCTTTATTATTCAAGCACTTTACATTTCCCACATGTCTTATCTTAGGGGTATGGCTTCATAATTACCTATGCCTCTGAGAGTTACCATGCTGCCTTTTACACCTTTCTGATGTAATATACAATAACATCTTTGGAAAAAGTTCTGACATTCAACTTTAAGAATGCCACGCCAAAGCAATGAAGTTCTCTCTTAATTATTTATCTGGGAAACTATTTGTATACATTTGCCAGTAAGGAAAAAGGGGAAAAACATTGTTTAGCCAAACCAAAGCCAGAAAGAAAAAGAAAAAGAAAAGGAAAGGAAAAGAAAAGAAAAGAAAAGAAAAGAAAAGAAAAGAAAAGAAAAGAAAAGAAAAGAAAAGAAAAGAAAAGAAAAGAAAAGAAAGAAGAAAAGAAAAGAAAAGAAAAGAAAAGAAAAGAAAAGAAAAGAAAAGAAAAAGAAAAGAAAAGAAAAGAGAAAAGGAGAGGGGGAGGGGAGGGGAGGGGGAGAGGGGAGGGGAGGGGGGAGGGGAGGGGAGGGGAGGGGAGGGGGGAGGGGAGGGGGAGGGGAGGGGAGGGGGAGGGGAGGGGAGGGGAGGGGGGAGGGGAGGGAGGGAGGGAGAGAGAGGAGAGGAGAGGAGGAGAGGAGAGGAGAGGAGAGGAGAGGAGAGGAGAGGAGAGGGAGGAGGAGAGGAGAGGAGAGAGGAGAGGAGGAGGAGAGGAGAGAGAGGAGGAGGAGAGGAGAGGAAGAGGAGAGGAGAGGAGAGGAGAGGAGAGAAGGAGAGGAGAGGAGAGGAGAGGGAGGAGAGGAGAGGGAGGAGGAGAGGAGAGGAGAGGAGAGGAGAGGAGAGGAGAGGAGAGGGAGAGT